>NW_006299272.1:143199-154183 GCF_000327345.1 Myotis davidii | reverse complement strand
AACCGCTTTTGATAATGAATCTCAAGTTATAAGTCTGCACATTCCCCTTACCACAGCATTATAAATGACTAATTACAGGAACGCTCACCATGAGCATGAAGTAATTCCCTGGGGCCACCCAAAAGAGTCAGTGCTAACTGCATTATGGTCCTGGGTTTTGATGTGCAGCTATTATGTTCCAAGCTTTGACTTTGAAGACACTGATCAAAAACTACCACCTTCCACCATGCACAAAAACACTGCGAGAGGCCTGACAACACCTCATAACAACCACCTTATGCTCACACTGAAATGGGTTTCAGAACCAAAAGATGTGAATGGCTAGGAGCCAGGGAGGAACTGATTTACCAAATTTACTTCTTATTTAAAATCCTTGTGAATGGAAGCCACTTTTTTTTTTTTTTTTAACTCACACAGCTTTTTAATTGGGACACTTCTAATGAAAGCTCCAGAAGACAGGCCCTGGCACAGCCCAGGACTGAAAAAAAAAAAAAAGGCAGGAATGTATAATACTTTTCAATGTCAATTTCGTCATCTTTATAACAATAATGAACAGAAAATTGTTTTCTGGGTGCTGTGGCAATTCTTCATGAACACATAGGGTTTTGAGGATATTTGGTGAATTGATTTTCACATCTTGTTTGTGTTCAATCAATGAAACACAGTAGGAACTAACACATTAAAATGTATCTTTTTAAAAAAGTTAACTCTTTTGCTTTCCAAATGGGTATATAAAACTTCTCTTTTGTAAATTTTTACTTTGTGAAAGCCTTGAAGTATGTTTCTAATGCCAAATGGCAGGGTCTCACAACAATTACCTTGAGAGGGAAAAGCTACCTTTGCATTAAATGTCAGGCTTTGAAAGGAGTAAAATTTAGTACCAGCTTTGACTTAGGTATGCTTGAGAGTAAAAGGAAGACATGTTTCCAGTTTCTAGTAGCATAAAAATATTAAAAAAAATTTTTTTTGCCTTCATTTCTGTCTTACTGTTACATGGTGGGAAATGGTAAGAAAGGGAAAACAGCAAAAAAACCATCATTTAACTTCACTAAATTAAAAGAACATACGCAAAATATGGGAATTTTAATTTCTCTTTATTAATTTTCTTCATACCTTCTTTTTAAAAAATGGCATTGTTGTTAAGTGAAAGAATAGATGCATTTTTAAGGTGGCTAATGAGTCAGCCAATAAGCATCCTTTTGGGTAACTATCTCCTCAACAACTGCATGCCAGGGCCCTCTGAGCCTGCTCTGTAGTGGAAGCCAGCCTGGCTTCTGGGGGGAAGCAGGAGTGTAGGAATTGAAATATTAGACTACGTTGAGAGCTTCTTCTCTTTGAAACTTTTTCATTTTCATTTTAAAAAATCAGGATAAGCTCTGACCGGTTTGGTTCAGTGGATAGAGCGTCGGCCTGTAGACTGAATGGTCCCAGGTTCTATTCCAGTCAAGGTCATGTACCTTGGTTGCTGGCACATCCCCAGTAGGGGGCGTGCAGGAGGCAGCTGATTGATGTTTCTCTCTCATGGATGTTTCTGACTCTCTATCCCTCTCCCTTCTTCTCTTTTAAAAAAAAAACAACAATAGCCCTAGCTGGTTTGGCTCAGTGGATGGAGCATCGGCCTGTGGACTGGGGGATCCCAGGTTCGATTGCAGTCAAGGGCATGTACCTTGGTAGGGGGCACATCCCCAGTGGGGAGTGTGCAGGAGGCAGCTGGTCAATGTTTCTCTCTCATCCGATGTTTCTGGCTCTTTATCCCTCTCCTTTCCTCTCTGTAAAAAATCAATAAAATATATTTAAAAAACAAACAAAAACAAAACAAAACAAAACCAATAAAATATATAAAAAATCAGGATAATATAATTTGCCTCCATAAAGTAATTTTGAGGATTAAATGACATAATATAAATAAAGCGCAAGCATGGTGCATGATGTACAATAACCAGCTCTTAAAAAGTAGCTGTAATAATGAGAGAGATGTCCATATGTAGAGGATCCTTTAAAATGGTAATATTTTATTAGGGAAATCCATTGATAATGGCTATTGTGTTTTCTTTTTAATGAATTTACCCAGGATGCATTTTTTTACATTAAGCTTCTTACTAAAATGCTTCAGTGTTTAATATGTGATATTCATTCTGCTAAGATTTCTAACAGCCACATAAAGGGCTTTCACATACGCCCTGAGTCAAACTGTTGTTGTCTGTGTGAGGACTGAATTATGAGGAAATGTTTAACATAAACGTTAATTTATGACGGTGGGTTCCACTCAGTGTATGACAAACTACAAAGTTTATCTCAGTCCCTAAGCATAAATTACTTTAAATATCCCAGGAGTTAAACAAAACAGGAGTTTCAGAAGTTCTGAGCCCTATTACACGGCAGACTTAGGTCCATTAGAGTAAATGAAATAGAGCATAGCTTTTGAACATGTGCTTACGGAATTAACCACATTGGCAGCAAGGTTTCTTGTTATAGTCTTTAAGTCAACAGCACTCCTTTATAAGGAATTGTTTAAATCAGCAAGTTCACAAAAGGCTGTGTAATTTACTCGGAGAACCATCAGAGTATGTTACAATGATTAGAGCGTTAGCCAGTTTTGCTTCAATTCCCCCCCAATTATATTCAATCAGAGATTTGCAAAATAATGATTATCTTTCTATGAACTGAAACCTTGGGGGGAATTCTTTTCCTAATGGAATTCTGGATTATCACTGTTATTTCAGGAGAAAGCAGCATCAATTTCCTAATGAGAAAGCCACTGCCATTTAAAAGAAAAAGAAAGAAAACATGAGATGATGAAATGAATTGTATATTAAACTTCAAATTCATATGTTCTCTTCAGGAAGAAAAGTTGTTAACATAAATCAAAATATTTAAAAATATCAACAGCTTTTAATTAAGTACTTTTATTTATAGGAGTTTATTCTAAAGTGATCATTTGAAATATAGAAACCACTTAAAGCTCACATATTTATTTATTTATTTTTTAAAACAGGGAGAAAATGAAACATTATAAATGTCCTAAACTAGAAGAATTAAGTAATTATTGTATGGCTAAATAATGAAACATTATATAGCTATGAGAGCTTATGTTTGCAAAAAGCAAAAAAATAGGAAATGTATCACAATATTAAGTTAAAAGTATTATATACATAATTTTTTATATGCAGAAAAAAGATTAGAAGCAAGTATACTAACACATTAATCCATCATGCTCATAAGCAACTATGTGTGCTTAGATCTAAACATTTTAAAAAATACTAGAATACAGTTACAGTGGCATGAAAAGTATAACTACTAGCAGAGTTTCACAAGACTTTTTCTTTAAGAACAAATGGTCATAAAATACCTTATTTAATATGAAAGGTAAAGAAAACAAAGGGAACAGTAAACCAGACTTAAGAAGAAATCACACTCCAGCTTATGTAAACATTAGGGAGGTAAGACAGGAAAGGATTAATTTTAAGTGAACTGGAAATTACTTCTCAAAAATTTCAGAATACAAAGGAGAAGTAATGTGATATCAGTGCCTATTCAGCCAACTTACAAGTAAGTCCTGTGGCATCTATTCTTTACTTATTTTCAAAGATGTGTTGAATGTTTACTATGTGCAGGGCATGGAGAAATGGTTATTGGAAAAATAGGCACTTCTCTGTTCCCTGGCTTTGTTCGTTTCTTACGATTCTAGGTAAGCGTCCTCTACGGGTATGAAAAGAGTTCTTAAAGCCACAAAGGAACACGTGCTGCTCCCTGTTGCAGTCGGTGTCCCCTTGGTTGTGGGGGAACAATGTGTACATTCTCCAACTGGCTTGTTGCCATCCCAGAGCAAGGGAGCAGAGGTGGTGTCTTGTAAGGGAGTCCTATTTCCCAAGATGCACATGCTGTGGTTAGTTACACATCTTGCATAATGAATTCTCTCTCCCTAGCAGCAGGGTATTCTCAGGAATATTGGTTTTGGTAGAGGACACTTCTTGGCTGATAATATATATCACCAAACATGTCCATCGTTCCTCAGTAATACTCCAGGAAAGGCTATGCTCTGAGGAGGCCTCTCTCTTCCCGACTTGGGGTGCCTGGCCATTGGGGTGCAGTCCAAGGGGTGAAATTCATGTTACTCTGCAGACTGTAGCCTCTCAGTCATGATGGTGATCAATGCCTTTGAAGAACCCCAGAGAAACAGTTCAAACTTTCTCCTCAAAACTATCAACACAGTATTAGCAAACATAGTATGGCTCTGGGAAGTCTTGGAGTAGGAGTATACAAAGTGTGCTCACGTGTATTCTGAAGCCATGGAGTGAATTGTATATGTTTATGCATGGACAGATAGGCAATTTAGACCCTGTCCTTCCAACTCCCCAGTCCTCCTGCCAAAGCCCTCTGGCCAAGTAAGTACCCACACTTTCACTTTACCAGCAGGTTAGCAAGGATATTCTTCCAGCAGGAAAGGTGCTTTGACTGAGTCTTAGTAGGGGTACTAAGGGGGTTCTTTAGAGATTGAGAACATCCATGGAAATAACTTCAGATTAGGTTTGGCAAAAGCAATGGTCCACAATCTTGGACTTCTCCTTGGAGATGACTTAATGTTTTCATTTGCCTATGGAAGAAGTGAAGCTGAGAGGATAAATGTTTTACCCAAGGTCTTAGTGACGACAAGAGCCAGGCCTGTATTTGTGATTGCTGATTTGTACTTTCCCTTTTCTGTGCTGAGTGGTTGGTACAGTGAACCAAAAAAAAAGCAGGGGGAGGTGGAGAAGCCCTGAGGGGCAATCGGGGCCAGCAGCTGCTGCTCGCACCTGCTGACAGCACCGAGCAATCAGGGCTGGCGCTGGGCGCCAGCAGTGGGTGTGAGTGGGGCTGGTGCCGGCAGTAGGTGCGAGTGCAGGGTGGGACCATGGCACATGGAAGCAAAGAATTTTCAGTAACCACCAGAGGCTCGCCTCAGTGACAGTGACCGGCGCCTGACTTGGTCTGGTGCCCCCGCTCACCTGCTCCACCATCCCACCATAGCCCACACCTGCCAGGTTCTGCGCTATGCCACCTACTGCCCATGCCCACCATGTTCCAAGCTCTGCCACCTGCTACTGACGCCCGACATGTTCCGCGTGCACCCTCTGGTGGTCAGTGCACATCATAGTGACCAGTTGTTCAGTTGTTCTGCCGTTCGGTCTATTTGCATATTAGGGCTTTATATCTATAATAATAAAAGGGTAATGTGCTAATTAGACTGGACATCTTCTGGATGTCATTCCGGACATCCTTCCTGATGAAGCCGGGGGCGGGGGGGAGCCAGCCCGGGTCCCGGGTGCCTGCGAGTGGCCCAGGGGAAGCCAGCTGGGATCCCAGGTACCTGAGGGCAGTCCAGGGGAAGCCAGCGGGGGTCCTGGGTGCCTGTGGGCAGCCTGGAGGAGGGAAGCCCGGGTCCTGGGTGCTGGAGGGAAGCCAGTGCTGGCAGCCGGGGGAAGAAAGCCTACTCTTGAACAAATTTTTGTGCATCAGGACTCTAGTGGATAGATAATAAAAGGCTAATATCAAATGGTCCCTATGGGCAGGAGTTGGACCGATTGGGAATTAGACGTGCACTGACCACCAGGGGGCAGCATGGAACATGGCGGGCGTTGGCAACGCGGCACTGGCAGCAGGCTACAGTGGGGGTGCTGCCAGACCTGATGGGCCCTGACAAGAGTGGGACCATGGGGGGATGGTGGAGCAGGTGAGTGGGTGGTGCCAGGCCAAGATGGGTGCGAAGGGAGGCCCCAGCTGGCTGCGGCGGCCCCTAGGGACCCTACCTGTGAATGAATTTCTTGCACTGGGCCTCTAGTTATGGTATATTTGACATGAAACAATCTGCACATATTTAAGGTACACAATTTGATACATTTTGACATATATACAAGTAAAATCATTACCACAATTAAAGAATGTATTCATCACTTCCAAAAAAAGTTTTCTTTTGATCCTTTATTCTTCCTGCACATCTTTCACTGTCCTTCCAAAACCTGTTCCTAGGGACCACTGATGTGTTTTCTGTCTCTCTAGATTCCAATATTTTATATACTAAATGATATCATAGAGTACACACTCATTTTTACCTGGCTCCTGCCTTCCAGAATAATGATTTTTAGGTTTATTCATGTGTAGCATGCAGCCATGTACTGTTGCTTGTTGCCAAGTGGTATTCCATTGTGTGCTTATATTAACTGTTGATGGTTGTTTGGGTTTCGCCAGTTTGCTGCTTTGTATGGACGTTTGCTTTATTTCTGGAATGACTGGGGATGCGCATGTTTAGCTTTGCAAGACACTCAACTGGTTTCCAAGGTGGTTGGACTGCTTGACATTTCCAGCAGGGGTGTGTGAGAGTCCTAGCTGCTCCACATTCTTGCCGATATCTTGTATGGGCAATCGTTTAAATTTTAGCCACTCTAAAGGATGTGTAGTAGTAGTTCATGGTACGGTTTAACTTGCATTTCCTTAGTGACTAATGATGTTCAGCACCTTGTGCTTCTTTACTATGTATATATCATTTCTGGTGACATACTTCTTCAAATCTTTTGCTTATTTTAAAAAATTGGGTTCTTTTTTTCTTTTGAGTTTCAAAATTTCTTAATGTATTATGTATACAGGCCCTTAATCAGGTATATGTATTACAATTCTTTTCTTTCAGTCAATGGTATGATGCTTCAGTCTATGAACTGTGTCTTCTGAAGAAAAGAAGCATTTAATTCTGATAAATTATAATTTATCAATTTGTTCTTTTGGAGGATCATACTTTCATTGTTGTATCTAAGAAATCTTTGCATAACCCCAGATCACAAACTTGTTATCCTATGTTATATGGTTTTATGACTTACATTTAGGTCTGTGATCCATTTTGAGTCAATGTTTGTAAGTTGTGTAAGGTATAGATCAAAGTCAACAATTTTTTTTTTTACATACAAATGTCCAATTGTTCCAGAAAAAAATGTTAGGAAAAAAATTATTCTTTTACCACTGAATTGTCTTTGTACCTTTATTTAAAATTGGTTGTCTATTTTTAAACTCTCTATTCTGTCACATTGGTAGATTTTTTCTGTCTTTTCACCAATACTACCCTGTTTTTATTACTGTAACTTTGTAATTACTTGCAAAATAAGATATTGTTAGCCTTGCGACTTTACCCTTTTTCAAAGATGTTTTGGCTATTTTAGGTCCTTCCCTTGCATTTCCACACAAACTTTAGAATGGGTTTGACAATTTATTCTGAAAAGTCTGATGGAATTTTGAGACTGAAGTGATTTATAGATCAACTTAGGTATAATCGTGTTCCTAACAATGTTGAGTCTTCTCACCATGAACACATTATATCTCTTCATTTATTTAGATCTTTATTTTTTTGTTAGCAAAGTTTATTAGTTTTCAGTCTTTCACACATTTTATAATTTTTCATTTAAATTGGTACATTTTACTTAAACATATTCACTTAAAATTATTTTCACTCCTTTGTAAGTTGTGTAAGGTATGGATCAAAGTCAACAGTGAAAACCAGTATCACTTGCCATCTTTCACAGATCTAGAACAAATACCCCCAAAATTTATATGGAACCAAAAAAGACCCCGAATACCCACAGCAATATTGAGAAAGATCAAAGTTGGAGGGATCACAATAACAGCAATCAAGTTATAGTACAAAGACACTGTAATCAAAGCAGCCTGGTACTGGCACAAGGACAGATCAATGGAGCACAACAGAGAACCCAGAAATCGGCCCAAGCTATCACATTCAATTAATATTTGACAAAGGAGGCAACAACTTACAATGGAGTAAAGACAATCTCTTAGATAAATGGTGTTGAGAAAATTGGGTAGGTATATGCAAAAAAATGAAACTGGACTACCAACTTATACCATACATAAGAATAAACTGAAAATGGATAGAAGACTTAAATGTAAGCCCTGAAACCATAAAAATCCTAGAAGAAACCATAGGCAGCAAAATCTCAGAATCTTTCATAGCATATGTTTGTTGATAAATCTCCTAGGGCAAGGGAAACAACGGAGAAAATAAACAAATGGGACTACATCAAAATAAAAAGCTTCTGCACAGCAAAAGGAACCATCAACAGAATGAAAAGGGAGTCCACTGTATGCGGAAGCTTATTTGCCAATGATATATCTGATGAGGGGTTATGTCCAAAATATATAAAGAACTCATATGAGTTAACAAAAGGAAGACAAACAATACAATAATTAAAAATGGTGAAAGGACCTAATGGACACTTCTCCAAAGGGGACATACAGATAGCCAAGAGGCATATGAAAAACTACTCAAAGCCACTAATCATCAAAGAGATGCAAATTAAGAGGACAGTGAAGTATGCCTCACACCTGCTGGAATGGTCACCACCAACAAATCAACAAATAACAAGTGCTGGCGATGATGTAGCAGAAACTCTAGTACAATGCTGGTGGGAATGCTGACTGGTATACCCACTAATGAAAACAGTATGGAAATTCCTCAAAAAATTAAAAATGGAACTGCCATTTGACCCAGTGATCCCACTTCTAGGAATATATCCTAAGAATCCTGAAACACCAATTAGAAAGAATGTATGCACCCCTATGTTCATAGCAGTGCAATTTACAATAGCTAAGATCTAGAAACAGCCCAAGTTCCCATCAGTAGATGAGTGGATAAAAAAGCTGTGGTACATTTACACCATGGAATACTATGCAGCTGTAAAAAAGAAGAACTCTTTCCTTTTGAGACAGCATGGAGGGACCTGGAGACTATTATGCTAAGTGAAATAAGCCAGTCAGAGAAAGACAAGTATCACTTGATCTCACTCATGGGTGGAATCTACTGGACAAAATAAACTGATGAAGAAAATAGGTCCAGAGATATATAGGGTGTCCCAAAATTCACGCAAGATTTGAATTTTGCATGAGCATTAACAACAACAACAAATAAAAGCCTAATTTTACTTGGTCTATTGAATCAGATTCTAATATCTTTTGCCCTTTGATTTCAATCCCTTCAATTTGATAAGCATTACCAAGTACCAGTTATGGTCCAGGAGCAGGGACAATGAAGACCCATGAAGGCCATGGCTTTACGTATGTGCCAGCAAAGCCGTGGAGGCCATTTACCTGACGTGCTATTCCATACATAACCCTATACTGTATACTTTATGAATCAATAAAAAATTTACAATTTTTAATTATAAACCTGTGTTTTCTATCAAAATTACTTGCGTGAATTTTGGGACACCCTATAGAAATGGCACAGACTGACCAGTATCAGAGGGGTGTGGGTGGTTGGGGTTTGGGAAGAAATTAACCCAAGAAGTTATATGCATAATCCATATATGCATAATCCATGGACACAAACATAATGTGGTGAAAGCCTGGGAGGGTGAGGGGGTCAATGGGGAAAAAGAGGGATATCTAATACTTTCATCAATAAAGATACATTTTTTGAAAGAAATCATTAAAAATAAAAAAAACCCTAAAAAACAAAACCCCCAAAATACTTAGACCGAAAGAATGAGAATACCTGGACAGGAGTGCCTATATCATTTATAAGTGTCCTAGGCGGTTCCAATGGTTAGGAAGGGGAGAAAACCTCAATGACAGGCTAGCACTTGTGGATATGGGAGGGTGGTGACGGTAGTGACGATGTGGTGTGGCCCGGAGGAGAGAGCCCAGATTGATTAGCAGTGTCTTCCCTGGACACTGGATGCCAATAGGTGGGATGGGAAAAATGTCAGTATCACTTTCCATCTTAGGGCTAGAATACGCATTGTCCATCAAAGCAGTTGAATATGATCTTGAAGAATGAGAAAGCCCTGACTCTCCTTTCCATTAAGAGCAAACGCTCATGAAGTTTCTACCTCAAATGCTCTTTTAGTTTAAAGCAATATGATCTTCTCTTACAATTAAAGGCATTAAGTGCATATTTCAAGAATGCATTCTTATGATAGCATATTTAAAGAATGGTCTAAAGGACCTTCCCCGAGACTGTACAACAGAAATGTGAAGTATGTTTGAGACAGTTTTAACCCATTGTTCATAAATAGTTCCAGATAAGAAGTTCATAAAAACTTCTTGGGGAGGGAGCGTTTCAAAATTTAATAATACATAGAATCCAAATTTGCACGTGTTAATAAACAAAATGCAGGAGACGAATCTGGATGTGAATTCATCCCCTTCATTAGCCCGTGTTTTGACGTAGCCCTGAGACCTACTTAACGTAAAGCAGCTTTCAGGTGGATAACATTTGCAGCCTGTGGAGCTGTGCTTCAGCATGAAAGCTGCCCACGCTACCATCCTGGAGACTTCATCCGGGAAAAGGACAGGAAAGAATTCCACATTCACACCTTCACACTTGCTTCGAGATTGCTGCGGCTGTTCGGGGTCTTTTTTTTTTTGGTTTCCATATACATTTTTGCAGTAGTTGTTCTAGATTTGAGGAAAGGAGAATTTACTACTATTGCTTAATTTCAGAAGGGCAGTAAGAGGCATGGGAAAGGATTCGAAGATTGTTTCACAAATACAAACACCGAGGAATTCATGGGGAAGCAAGTGCAAAAGGGCTTCTTGGGGAAAGGCCATGGGCATCCCACCAGGAGGGTTTCTCGTGTCTGCTGTTGCCCCTCCTCCCAGAATGTCCCACTCTCCGCCCCTGGCCCTGGGCTCCAGGCTCTGAGCTGGGCCAGGAGGCCCGGTGGGCGGGGAAGCCTCTCGGAGCTTCCCTCCGGCTCAGGCTCTCCGAGCACTGGGACCTTAGCGCTGCGCCCGGGCTTTCAGAAGCGCACTGGGCACCTGCACCTCTTAGAGTCGCCAGCTCCTGGGAGCGGCGGTCCCCAGCTCACCGCGGCGATTGTACCAAACTTTGTCCCTGTGCCAGGGAGAAGCGGCGGGACCACGGCCGTCTCCCAGATCCCCGCACCCCCGCAGGGTTAGTTGCGGGCAGCGAGCGCACTTCCCGGGGACGACCCGCGCCCACACT
>NW_006299272.1:141116-143035 GCF_000327345.1 Myotis davidii | reverse complement strand
GCCCAGGAGGAGAGCGAGGCCGGGGGGCTCCAGAGGTTCCTGTACTCCGGACCCTCGCCCTCGGGGCCCGGGGGTCGGACCTCGGGAGGCTGCAGCGGAACCGAGGACCCCCAGGAGGCCAGTGTCCCTTTGGAGGTGGCAGCGCTGGGACCGGACGCCTTGAGACGCGCTCGTGGGCTTTCGACCCCTGCTTTCCAGCGTTTCCAGCCAGATTCCACGGGGGGAAAGCAAGGTGAGTTGGTCTTTCTTTTCCTCTTTGCAAAAGAAAATGGTTGTTCCCGAGAGAAAGTTTGTGAAACAAGCAGCCTTGACCTGGAGGTGGACAATAAAAGTTGTGTGAAAAGCTCAGCCAGTGGCTCAGTGGTGGAGCCTCGACCTATGAACCAGGAGGTCACCGTGCCATTCGTGGTCAAGGGCACATGCCCAGGTCTGGGGCTCCATCCCCAGTGTGGGGCGTGTAGGAGGCAGCCAATTCATCATACCCTCATTATTGATCTCTCTCTCTCTCTCTCTCTCTCTCTCTCTCCCTCCCTCCCTCTCTCTCCCTTCCTCTCTAAATCAATTAAAAATATATTTTTAAGAGTTGTTTAAAAGAAGCACTAAGTTCTGGAAAACTGCTCTGCAATAGGACGTGAATAAGGGTGGCTGAGACCCATCACATTCACTTTGGAAAAGCTTTCAGTTCCTTCCAGTGGTTCTCAACCTTCCTAATGCCGCGACCCTTTAATACAGTTCCTCATGTTGTGGTGACCCCCAATTTCATTGTTACAAATTGAACCTAATTAAAGCATAGTGATTAACCACAAAACAACATGTAATTATATATGTGTTTTCCTATGGTCTTAGGCGACCCCTGTGAAAGGGTTGTTCGATCGCCAAAGGGGTCGCGACCCACAGGTTGAGAACCGCTGCTGAGTTTTAGGCGATAGGATAAGATAATGAAAAAAGTGAAGGGTGAGTAATAAGATGAGCAACTTATGTTAGGAATGGAGTTTGTGCCCCAGGTTCTGTGACTTCCTGTGAGTAGTCATTGAGTGAAAAGCTTAGTGAGAGTGGCTGCGTTTTGAGCTTGATCCGCACTGTTTCCAGCTATAAAACCAGAGTCAACCTTCTGATCTTGTGTGGGAAACTCACTGATGGTTGAGAGTAGGTTCCTAACCTTTGGGGCAACTTTCTGGAGCCAGCTAGAAGTGGGGAAGAGACTGACATCCACCAAAGCCTCTTTTCATCCCAGAATCTTCAAAATTTTTAAGCATTCCACCCAATCCTCACTTGTCAGCCTCCTAAAGTGTAAAATGTTCTAATATTTGAAATTTCAGCTCTTCCTATGGGGGGAAAATTTCACTTCTCCACCGTGTGAAAACACAGATAAGAATTTCAAAGTCCAATATTAGGGATTTCTTACCCATGGTCCTAGATTATGAAAACTGCAGATCTTATATCACAGCATGTGCTTTTGATAAAAAACTATTTCTGTATTTACGTAAGGCATATATGATTTTTTTCACCTATGCCATTTCTTGCCCATGTTTTAGTTTATTTCATCAGACAAAATAGACTTCAAACATTTCTTATGAAAAATCAGAGAGGGCTGAAGAGCAGGGTTATTAATCAAAACTACTATAAAAAAAAGAAGTAACAGTTAAAATTCTACAAATTAAATTGACAGTGGGATCTGGCTGACAGACCTCTGCTGCATACCGATGGATGTATTTTTCTTGGAGGGGTCCCAAAGTGCTCTGTTCCATACGGTCAATTACGTTATTTTATTCTTTGGCTCAGTTGACCCCTTTTTTGGAAGACTAGTTTCACGGCTTTTCTAAACTGCCTCTTCTTACACAATATCCATGAACTGTGGGAAGGCACTTAATTTACTCATTCATGAGACAAAGACTAACAATGATTCAGAGGAATATAAA
>NW_006299272.1:94547-140821 GCF_000327345.1 Myotis davidii | reverse complement strand
TACACAAAAGGACTTATATTCAAAATGAGGAAAACTATACACATCCAAAAACTACAAGACATAATATACAAGGATAAAAGCAAAGAGGTAAAGAGAGCAATAGAAGTTGAAAGAACAGAGAGATGATATAAGTGATATCACAGTATTTTAAAGACACCTTATTTTCTAGATGGTTTCATGCAATCCGTATTTTATTGCATTATATTATACTCCATGAGTACAATGTAATAACAACATATATATGTATACATATAAATTGCTTTAGAGGTGAAATTTCGAGGCCTTACATGTTCAGGGGGCTATATTTAGTGAATCATCCTTGAAAACAAAATGGAATGGCAGACCAATGCCAATCTCTCTCCACATGGCAGAATTACATCAAAAGAACTTTATTGTTTTATTTAAAGTTGACAGTACTAGAGTTGTTGAAATTTTATAGGAGAAACACCCTTTTTTTTGTTAAATGTTTGATGTAATGACAGCATTTTAGTGATCAAAATTTTCAATTGTACACTGACTTTAATTTTAAAATAAATCATAGATATTATTTTAGAATGTAGGACCTCTCCTTGAGAAAACATAGGAGTTTTGCAAATCATGGTTGCAAGTCACCGCTTTAGGCAATATTTGTCTTGTTGCATTCATAAGAAAGTAGAATAAGAAAGTTTGAAATTTTCTGAGTACCCCATTTGACAGTTTATTCTTTGAAAATGGAGATGAGATAAAATATGTCTATAGTATAAGCCAAAATAAAAGTTACTTAGTGAATATATGCATTATTATTTTCCTAAAGATATTCTTGTTTTATTAATATTCATGCTCAACCAGTTGAGATAGAAAAATCAGATTGCTCTATAAAAACATTTTTTTGAAAATTCCCCTTAAGATTACAAGGGAGTTGAGATTTGAAATAAATACGTAATATATTATTTTTACCACACACTTTGAAGGTCCATATAGATTACAATAGTACAATAGTGCTGTTTCTAATTTTCTTTTAGAAACAATTTGACTGTAATCTCTTTTCTCGACATTTTCATAGGATTGAAAAGGAAAGCCTGTATTTCGCAGAGGATTGTAAAAATACCAACTCTGTATCACCTTTCACTAAAATGAAGTGTGTGACTGGTGTGACTTGAGATTGGTACAGCAGTCATTAGTATTGGTTTAGATTTGAAATGGAGTAAACAATTTTGTTATTTTTTCACATTATTCAGGTAATTTAGTTGAAACTTGCTAATGTGAGCATTAAAAACCAATTGTAGAAATGTAGCATTAATGATTAAATAGAATATTCATTTTCATACTCAGGTTGCTTCTTCTTTTGATTTCTTATCTAAAACGTAACTATTTTACTCAGTTCTTTTTGCATCATGTCATTGTGAGAGGAAGACTCACGTGGATAACAGCAACACTTAAGTGACATTTACGAAAACTTCAGATTGCCAGTGTGCGATATTGGGTGTTACATTAACAATTTGGGATAGCAATGGACTCTCATTTCTGATTCCTAAATAACTACTGAATATATGTATTATTTCATTTTGTGATCTTAAAATGGCATAATAAATAGCATTTTCCCACTATTCCAACATTGGCATTTCCAAATGAGCTTTAAAAATTCTTACTCATTAAAATTTCTTACATGAATAAGTATTACTAATAAACTATGAGGGAATGAATTATTCTATCCAGTATTGATTTTGAGTGGGCAGCACGTTGTTCTGGGAAGTTTTTCCTTATTTGATTCCTTTTCTTTTTTTCTTTTCCCCAGAACACAAAGAGAGTAAATGTGACTCATACCAGAATGGACAAAAAGAACCAGTCTCCAACCCTCATCAGCTTACCCTGGAATCATCTCCTAAGCCTATTGGTGTCATTGGAAAACACAATCTTAGGTCATCTGTTTCAGAAAACTCAACCAAGGATGATAGCATTGTGTCTCCTCACCCTGGGGAGCAATCAGGAGGTGAAGGGAGTCCCAGGTCTCTCTCATCCTCTGATCTGGAATCAGGAAATGAAAGTGAGTGGGCCCAAAGCTTCACCGCTCCCCGATCCAGACTTCGCACCCTGTCCTCAAGACGGAGAGATCCTCTTGATATCCTTACCAAGATCTTCCCCAGTTACAGGCGCGGCCGGCTGGAGGGCATTCTGCAGTTCTGCAAAGGGGATGTGGTCCAAGCTATCGAACAGGTCCTCAGCGGGAAAGAACACCAACCAGACAGCAGGGACCTCGCGGGCTCAGGAGAATGGGGAAGTGCAGCTTTCCAGAGAGCTCCAAACTTTAGTTTAGCTGGAATTGGTTTTGGAACTCTAGGGAGTAAATCAGCCTTCTCTCCTCTTCAAACCAGCTCTGCTTCCTATGGACGTGATTCAAGTCTCCACAGCTTAAGTCCTAGACTAGGTATCAGTCCTTTACGGCTGGCGTATTCCGCTCCAGGAAGAGGGCTACCTGGTTTCATGTCTCCCTACCTCGCTCCTGGGTTGGTACCAGCGTTGCCTTTTCCCCCAGCTTTGGATTATGCCTTTTCGGGGATGATTCGGGATGCTTCCCACCATCCCAGTAAAGACTCTGTACCTGGCCGCAGACTGTGCTCCAGGCTGACTCAGGACAATCTGTAACACACCCGTTCTCCCTTTCTGAGGCATTTCTAGAAGGCAGGCAATGCAACCCACACCTACACCCACAGCCACATCTGTTAATGTGCTCACTGTGTGGGTGAGTGGATCACCAGGCCTTAAAGATGCTGTTTTTTAAAAGCAGTATAATAAACTTGAGATTTAAAGACTTCTTTAGCATTTATTAAGTGAAAGAAACATTTAAACATTGTATGTGCCTTAAATAAAGCCATTTCAAGAAATACTTTTATTTTAAACTAACACATTTTCTCCCTAAAATATACATTGTGAAATTTCTATTTTAAAACTGTGCTTGTTTTTATTTTATTGAAAACTGGAGTTGATAGTTGTAAAATACATTTGTAAGTATAAAACAATCCAGGATTATATAAAACTAACCAAAGGAAGAATTGAAAAATTGAGGTACTTCTCAATAATTATTGTTTTAAACTTTTTCTTTCCTTCTGTACCTTGTACACTGGAGAGAAAAAAAGTTATTCAAAGTATTTTAAAATATTTTATTCACATATAAATGATTAGTAATAAGTAAAAGTTTTGAGAAATTTAAATTCCTTATTTTTTTCTGAATGTTTTATTTTTCATTCGTATCTGTCATTTGTGATAACAGTGCCGTTAATAAAACATTTCTCTTTAAAGTGAGTGTTATGAATCATACAAAGGCCAATGAAGTAAATCTTAGAAAATGAGACTCCGCCATCTCCTGGCCACTATCACTAATTGCAATTCAGTTCTGATAGAATATAGGAATTAGCTAATTCATATAAGGTAACCATTTTTCGACACAGTAACTTTAGATTATGCTACATATAAATTGTCACATTATAAAGTGAACATTTGCTGTGGATGAGAATTCTAGTCTTTCAGTGTGCTATGCCTATATCTGGAAAAATGCTCTTTTCTGTCTGTTTGTGACAAGAATATAGCAGTCATTCTCAAAGGTAAAAATGTTATTCAGAGAATTTAAATAACTCTTCAGATAAATATTGACTATTGATAGGAGATGCTTACTTTCCAAAGGGAAAAAATTGTCATTAAATTTTAAAGGTTTTCTCGAGATTTAAAAAATCTGGAGCATTTGAAAGCTGTTTGTTTCAGTCAATGAAAAGTCCCTGAGAAAACTGATTACAAAGCAATTTTATGAATTTTTTTAATGTGTCATCATTCTTTTTTAAGGACAACAGCTTTATTGTTATTGTTAGGAATAAATAGAAACCCAGCTGTGATGTAAGATAGTTGGCGAATGAAAGATGGTTTAAACAGTGTGAGCATTATGATTCACTAGAGATCTCTTAAATTATATGTATGCATGTGTGTATATGTATAGACATATATATGTATATTATTCACTCAAGCCCCATCAGTTCTGTCATCTTGAAGCCTTTTCCATGAAGCCAAATAAGAATATATTTCTAAAGTACATTTTACCAGCAAATATAGTAAATGACTTCATGGTATTTAGAACTGATTTAGAATGTAAATATGTTCAGTAGAATATGCATTAATTTTAATGGTGTGAATTTGAGAAAGCAGATTCTGTAAAAATTTGATGCAATTAACATTCATTATTTATAAAAAATATTTTAGATTCTAAGTCTGAATCATGGAACAATGCCTGGCAAGTAGTTGATATTCAATTGCTGCACACTGAGTGAAGAAAACTATTTTGGATAGTAGAACTCATTGAGAATCAGATAAAACCAAAGAATTATACCAAGTGGCCTTCAGACCCGCAGTTTTGCATATAATTTCATGGGGTTTTTGAATCTCCTAAATGTCATTCAGGTTAGAATCCTTGGTTATTTTTAAGTTGTTTCCATTGTATGAATTCATTTGCTGAATACTATTTTTTTTGAAAAGTGCTAGATCGTATAGAAGATACCAAACATCAAATGTTGCATTCTCAAGGAAGTTACATTAAACAATAGAGACCTAGTTTAAAAATACAACAATCCTAGAATTGCTAAATTCTTTATGTGTTTTACATAATGCTGTGCATGTGTCCA
The DNA here is from genome assembly GCF_000327345.1 of Myotis davidii. Lineage (NCBI taxonomy): Eukaryota > Metazoa > Chordata > Mammalia > Chiroptera > Vespertilionidae > Myotis > Myotis davidii. The sequence goes on along the minus strand of NW_006299272.1, from coordinate 136,178 downwards.
TTTGGGAGATTAAATTGCTTAGAGACTGGAGAACATCTATTTTTGGCAGTATTCAAATTAAAACAATAATTTTACAATCTTAAAACTTAATTTATATAATGCTTTATATGTTTCATACTTCACAATAACTTCATAATTTATTTTATTTTTTTTAAATATATTTTATTGATTTTTTACAGAGAGGAAGGGAGAGAGATAGAGAGTTAGAAACATCGATGAGAGGAAACATCGAAACCGGAATCGAACCTGGGACCCTTCAGTCCGCAGGCTGACGCTCTATCCACTGAGCCAAACCGGTTTTGGCATAACTTCATAATTTAGATAATTTTATAGAATAGGTGATAGACTCACCTTTCCCTGGAATGTGATTACTAAACCCACCCGTCCCTGGAATGGCGATGACTTATTGAAACATGATATGGCCCCAACCCAGAAGGAATACCTTGTATGGACATATACATTGACTAACCAACCAGCTCTCGCCAAGTACCCCAAGCCCTTGTGCCTTCCTCATTCTCCTTAAAAAGAGTTCTAACCGCTGCACGGGCTGCTGCTTTCCCTTTGTGAGACAGCACGGCAGGTCTTTCCTCTAATAAAGCCTGTGTCACCTGGTTTTTGGCCTCCATTCAACCGTTAAGCTGTCTGTGAGGAAATAGTGGCTCAGCAGTAGTGTTGTTCTCCCCAGTGTTACAACAATAGCGTTAATAATCAGGAGTGTAAGTTACTTCACCAATTTCAATTAGCTATCAGGTGTGAGGAGGGATTCATGTCTGTCTATTCACAGCTTTGTACAGTATCTGGTACATAAGAGGTGCTCAAGTAATGGTTTTATACTGACTGAATTAAATAAAGAAATAAACACAAAGTATTAGCTTATGGATTTATTTAATAACTATTTATTAAGCATTTGCTTTGTGCCAGGCACTGTACAAGGGACAACGAGGTGACTAAGATACAAGACCTTGCCTGAAATTGCTCACAGTCTATATTACCATATGTATAAAAACAACCAACCAACTATGGTTGGTGCTCTTTGACATTGTTGTTATACCACTGAATTCTTTGTACTCTTGACATTTACGCCCATGGATGCTGCTTGAAGCCTGACCTCCTAAGCCTCTAAGGAGGGGTGAGAGGAAGAGGGAGAACGTCAGTGTCCATGTCGTATATTTAGACAAGTCCGTTCTATTCGGTAGACAACCTTCTGGTCTGTGATGAAAGACATGAGCAGAGAGGAGGCTGTTGTTCACTTTCATGGAGTCTTGTATGGACATTACCAAGTCTCCTCGTGGCCTCTGGATCAGAATTATTGCCCCCGCCCGATCTCGGGGTTGGTCTTTTGGAATTCATCTGATTCAGCGCATAGGCCTCCTGGGCTAAGCTCTCCTCTGGCTATTCTGTGAAAATGGGTTAGAGCTGAGGGGACAGTTGAAGAGCATATGAGTCAAATCTGTTTTCTCTGCAACTTCTGCTGAAACAAAAGGATTCTAGAGATTTTAAGATCTCTCCTCCTAGAAATTCCTGTGAACTCAGAACTAAGGAAATTATTTATGAGGTGTCCTAGCCATTTAACTCTTTATTTTTTAAAATATATTTTTAGACATTTAAAAATATTTGAAATGAAAAAGCATTCAGAATTTGAGGAGCTAAGGAAAAAGCACTTACCACATACCATTGTAAATAGAAAAAGTCTCCCATGCACAAATTGAGACAGTGTGTCATCGGCTTCATAAAGGCAAATCTTTTCTTAGGGCAGCTAATTCTTAAGCCCATCATAGATGCTCATCTTTTAGGTCAAGGGTAGTTTCTGGCTCAGACCCTTTCCTTTCATCACCCCCACCCCCACATCTCTAAATAATCCTGTTATGATGCAAAGCTAAGCCCTTAGTTATTTGAGTCCCCTTAAACATGGAAGCTGCTTTGATATAATTCTTCAGAGCAGCTATGCCAAACATTAAAATACCTTTTTTTTGTTGTTTATTTGCTCTTGCTGCTAAGTATCATTCAAAAGAGGGAAATTCATTACCATTTGCCCTTTCTAAATTAATTCCATGCTAGTGACGGGGATTTAAGGAAAGAAAAGACTAAGAATGAGAACTGCGAAGATGCCTCTCTCTCCCCTTGGCAAATTTGATAATTGAAAAAAAACACACCACAAAACCTGACATTTAAAATTTTGTTAGACTGTGTTACATATCCTTAAGTCACATTGGCCACATTATGTAGTCTTATGAGGATGTTCATAATTTTAAAATGGATGCACAAATGAAGCCTTATCAATATACATATACCAGGAAGTAGCTTTTAAATAGTAAATATTTATTAAAATCCATTTAAAAATATGTTCTTATTGATTTCAGAGAGGGAGAGAGAGGGAGAGAGATAGAAACATCAATGATGAGAGAAAAATCATTGACTGGCTGCCTCCTGCACAATCCCCAGTAGGGACTGGGGTATGTGCCCTTGACTGGAATTGAACCCAGGACCTTTCAGTCTGCAGGCCAATGCTCTATCCACTGAGCCAAAACAGCTAGGGCTAAAATCCATTCTATAGACAACTTCATCAAGACAAATGGACTAGATTTTGGTAAAATTAGGAGAAAATATATAAAAAGTTGAGCAAACATGTCAAAGAATATTGATAAGAAAGTTCATGTCAACCAGGAGGAATTTTATTCTACTATATCTTTTTAATTAAAAAAAATTAAATTTATCGAAGTGACATTGGCTAATATACTAGAGGCCCAATGCACAAAAATTTGTGCAAGAGTAGGCCTTCCTTCCCCCGGCTGCCAGCACCAGCTTCCCTCTGGCACTCGGGACCTGGGCTGGCTTCCCCGGGGCCCCAGCTTCATCAGAAATGACGTCCAGGCTAATTAGCATATTACCATTTTATTATTATAGATAGGTTTCAAGTGTACAATTCTATAATATAAAATACATCATACTGTTTTTATCTACAAGTTTTTATTTGTCTTATTTGTTCATTTGTTGCTTTTAGTTTTATATACCACAAACGAGTCAAATTTACTCGTTCTTGACTTTTTCCATATGACTTATTTTGCTTAGCATGATATTCCCAAGATCCATCCAGGGTGTTGCAATGGCAGTATTTCACCTTTTCTTATGACTGAGCAGTATTCCATTGTATATATGTACCACATCTGTTTTATCCAATCATCCATTGAAGAACACTTCAGTTGCCATGTATTGGCCACCATGAATTAATACTACAGTGAACATAGGGGTACCTATGTCTTTATAAATAAATGTCATTTTTTTTGTAAATAGCCAGAAGAGGGATTTCTGGGTTATATGCAATGATGAGAGTCATTGATTAGTTGCCTCCTGCATGCCCTCACTGGGGATCGAGCCTGCAACCTGGGCTTGTGCCCTTGACGGAATCGAACCGAGGACCCTTCAGTTTGCAGGCCTGTATTCTATCCACTGAGCTAGGACTATTCTTAGTCTTTTGAGGAACGTTCGTACTGTTTTTCCATAGTGCCTGTACCGGTTTATATTCACAATAGCAGTGAATGAGTTTTCCTTTCTCTCCACAACCTCTCCAATGCTTGTTATTACTTGTTGATAATAGACATTCTAACAGGTAGTACCTCATTGTGGTTTGGATTTGCATTTCCCTAATAACTAATGAAACTGAGTATCTTTTCATATTTTTGTTGGCCATTTGTATTTTGGGGAGAAGGGTTTATTCAGGTCCTTGCCCATTTTTTAAAAAATTGGATTATTTCTTTTTTTATTGTTGTGTTGTATGAGTTCTTTATTTATTTTGATTTTAACTCCCCTTTTAGAGCTGTTGTTTGAAAATATCTTCTCCCATTCAGTTGGTGGCCTTTTTGTTTTGTTGATGATTTCTTTTGCTGTGAAGAAGCTTTTGAGTTTGATATAGTCCCATTCATTTACTTTTGCTTTTACTTCTCTTGCCTTTGAGGTCAAGTTCATAAAATCCTCTCTACGACGAAGGTCCAGAATCATGTTTTAAAATGATTTATTCTCATCCTCAGACTTCCATTCTATTGTGTCTGTATGATAATGAAGACCTTAGGGTTAAAAAAAATAAATTGCATACATAGGCAACAGGGTAAGAGATCAGGATTTACAACAGTTTTTTTTAATGAGAAAAAGAAGGTGTTATTTATTGATTTACTATGAGATTACGATGTAATATGGCTGTTCTAAAAGTCTATTGAAATTTAGATTACAAAGTATATAGAATGAGGGAGATGATAGTACTATTTGCTCTGGAATATCAGTTGGTTAGATGTTAGCTGAAGTAGTGTGATCAGCTCTGAGTGCCATGTATAAGAGGGACTCTAAAGGCTGGGGTGTAAGCAAAGAGGCATAGATGCTAAATGGTGATCGTGGTGGCAGTTTTAGAAATAGGAGAAATTAAAGCATTTTTGACAAAATGAACTGGGCTTACTCTTTACAGTGCAGAGGGCATAGAAGAAAAGTTACATGGAGACAGAATTCAGAGGAAAATAAGGAAGGACATAACTAACTGTTCAAGAGTCGAATGGCTGCCTGGTATAATGTGTTTTCTACTTATTGAAAATACCATGTAGATATTATCAATCAGAGACCTAACTGCTGGGAGTTTTCATTATTGCTTTAGTGTTGGCACTGAATCATTTTTGTAAAGCCAATCAAAAACATGATAAATTTTGTTTAATAAATGAATAAATGACTTTAAATTCTAAGACCATTAAGATAAAATTCCCAACCATTATTTGTTAATAAAACACATTGCAAATTTGTTCATCAAAAGTTTTCCTATATGATAGTCTCTTGGGAGCATATGAAAAAGGAAGAGAGAACAGTGTATGATTTACAAGGGGTTCAGAGTGTTAGAGGTTAGTATGAGGTCAGTAGGTATACATGGCATAAGGAAGAAGAGGAGGGCTCAAAAAAGACCTGGAAGGACACTGAAGATAAACTTGAAAATATTTTTCATAAAGCATATGCAAACATGTCTCCCTAGAGGGAGCATTGCTTCGGAGTTGAGGAGACTTCGGATGGACTTTAGCTGTACAACTTGGGCAGGTTACTTAAGCTCTTGGGCATTTGTTTCTTAAGATAACCCAAGTAAACTGCATAATACAGTAGTGCTTATATACTGAGTGCTAAATAAATTTCTCTCGCTGTGATTACTCTGTAGTAAGATATTGTTTTTGTGGCAGTCTCTCAACAAGGGTACTGTAATTACACTTAATCTGTTTCTAGTGGACTTGGAATCCAAAAGGCAGGCATCACCAGAGAAATATACAGTCTTAGTTCTAGTCTTCTTTTTTTTTTTTAATTTTATTTTTTATTACAAAGGGTATTACATATGTGTCCATTTTTTCCCCCACCCTAGACAGTCCCCTAGCCTCCCCTATTCCCCAATGTCTTATGTCCATTGGTTATGCTTATATGCATGCATACAAGTCCTTTGGTTGCTCTCTTACCCCCCTACCTCCCACCCCCGAACCCTCCCCGGCCTTCCCGATGCAGTTTGACACTCTGTTTGAGGCAGCTCTGCCTCTGTATCTATTATTGTTCAAAAGTTTATAATGGTCTCAATTATCCATGAATAAGTGAGATCATGTGGTATTTTTCCTTCATTGACTGGCTTATTTCACTTAGCATAATGCTCTCCAGTTCCATCCATGCCGTTGCAAATGGTAAGAGTTCCTTCCTTTTTAGAGCAGCATAGTATTCCATCGTGTAGATGTACCACAGTTTTCTAACCCATTCATCTACTGATGGGCACTTAGGCTGTTTCCAGATCTTAGCTATGCTGAATTGTGCTGCTATGAACATAGGGGTGCATATATCCTTTCTGATTGGTGTTTCTGGGTTCTTGGGATATATTCCTAGAAGTGGGATCACAGGGTCAAATGGGAGTTCCATTTGTAGTTTTTTCAGGAAACTCCATACTGTCTTCCATAGTGGCTGCACCAGTCTGCATTCCCACCAGCAGTGCACAAGTGTTCCTTTTTCTCCACATCCTCTCCAGCACTTGTCATTTGTTGATTTGTTGATGATAGCCAGTCTGACAGGTGTGAGATGGTACCTCATTGTTGTTTTGATTTGCATCTCTCGGATGATTAGTGACTTTGAGCATGTTTTCATATGTCTCTTGGCTTTCTGAATGTCCTCTTTTGAAAGGTGTCTATTTAGGTCCTTTGCCCATTTTTTGATTGGATTGTTTATCTTCCTTTTGTTAAGTTGTGTGAGTTCCCTATAAATCTTGGAGATTAGGCCCTTATCAGATATGACATTGGCAAATATGTTTTCCCACACAGTGGGTTTTCTCGTTGTTTTGTTGATGGTTTCTTTTGCTGTGCAGAAGCTTTTTATTTTGATGTAGTCCCACTTGTTCATTTTCTGTTTAGTTTCAAGTGTCCTAGGAGCTGTATCAGTGAAGAAATTGCCTCGGCATATGTCTGAGATTTTGTTGCCTTTGGATTCTTCTAGAATTTTTATGGTTTCCTGTCGTACATTTAAGTCCTTTATCCATTTTGAGTTTATTTTTGTATATGGTGTAAGTTGGTGGTCTAGTTTCATTTTCTTGCATATATCTGCCCAATTTTCCCAGCACCATTTATTGAAGAGACTATCTTGGCTCCCTTGCATGTTCTTGCCTCCTTTGTCACATATTAATTGAGCATATTGGTTCGAGCCAATTTCTGGGCTCTCTATTCTATTCCATTGATCTATATGCCTATTCTTGTGCCAGTACCAGGCAGTTTTGAGAACAGTGGCTTTGTAATACATCTTGATGTCTAGTCTTCTTATTTGGTTGTTCATTTCATAGAGGAGCCACATGTTTATAGCACACTATTGTACGTTACTTGGATTCTTTTAAGGACTATGTGAACCCAGTTTAGTGTTCATTTACACTTACCTGCCAGGATTCAGTCAGGGAAACAGTCTCTTTAAGTATATATGGAAATAAAGGAAATATATGGATATGAAGGAGTTGTTATAGAAATTTGACCTAACATAAACATAGAAGGAGCTGGGAAGTGAACGTCTATAAGAGGGAAATTGACAGATCAGAGACAAGTCACAAAGTGATCTGCCTAAAGTATTGGTATGGGTAGACAAGTGGGAAGAAATGAGAACTCACAGGAAATCTGTGAAGCTCAACATGTCCAGTCATTCAAGTTCCAGGGAGGCAGTTGTGAAGGGAGTCTAGAGAAGCTAGTGCCTCTGCGGAGAGCTATTAACTCTGTGGGTCTGCAAACAAGCACCTGGTGGCTGGGCAGCGAGGTCTGCAGTCCAGGGCAGCCCTTGCCAACTTGGCATTCATACTCACTCATATTAACTATATCTTCTTCCAACTAAAGGCAAAAAAAAAATCATTCTTTCACCTAAAATTGATGCAAGTATTCTTTGTACAACAAAAACATGCTAAACCTCTTCCCTAAAGAGGATACACAAAGTGACTTATCTGTCTTTGAGGAACGTTCATTCTTCTAGCAGAGTCAAGTCCCACTTTGAATATCCTAGAACTTTAATTCTGAGACATAGTTGACCACTATTAATCAATCTTATGTTAGAGTAAGGAAGTGAGTGAGAGAGAAAATGGGTTTATACAAACACATACTTAGGAGCAAGGGAAATATAATGTTCTTATTTACAAGTGACCTCATATTTGGAACTGGTTATGGGATCATAGATGGTATTTATAACTTACATTTTCCACTTCTTTATTTCATATACTTTTTGCCCCAGCTAGTGTCTATGTTAGTTGTAGTTACTTATTTCGTGGGGTGACTCAAATCTTCATTCATGAAGAGTTTCTGTCATTACAGTCCCTTTTTTTGTAGCTTTTCATTAACTTTTACCAAAAAACATGGGAAGACTAGGTGACATTCTAGGATCTCCTACTTACTGAAAATACTTCCTCTAACTTCTTTCCTGTTGTTTCAGTGGCATGAGATGCCCAAAGTAGCCAATGGTAATCTCAGTTTCCAGTACAATGTTGTGTTCCCTGGTGGAATAATTTCTCCTTTGGGAAGTAAGACTGCTAAACCAAAATCAAGCAAGCAAACAAATAAACAATCCAAAAGTTGTAGAGAAAGGAAACAGAAATATTGCTAGTGATTCATTAGCATTAATGGGTGAGGAGCTATTTCCACATCTATTCTGTGATTCCTAGACTCCTGAATTCTGAGTATAGGAGAAACATCATTACATATTTAAAGCTGATTCAAAGCCTATCTTACATTCAGGAGGACATTATTCCAGTCCCATAAAATGCTGTCACCAGCTGGTGCCATAAGTGAGTCTTCCAAAGGCCATTCCATAATTTTATTAGGCCAGCTGTTTCAGGATGAGGGGAACATAATGATACCAGAGAATTCCATGAGTTTGAGCCCAATGTTGTACTCCATTTGCTATAAAATGAGTTTCTTTGTTAGAAACAGTGTCGTATGGAATACTATGATGGTGAGTAAAGCTTTCTGTAGCCCACAGATGGTTGTTTTAGCAGAAGCACTGACTGTAGGAAAGGCAAAACTCTATCCAGCATAAACGTGTTTTCCAGTGAGAACAAAGAGCTGGTCCTTCAATGATGGAAGTGATCCAATATAATCAACCTGCTGCCAGGTGGGTAGGTAGCCGGTTCCCCTAGGCAAGGTTGCAATTTCAGGGGCTCACTGTTGAAATTTGCTCTTGGCACGTTGGGTACTCAATTGTGGCTATTGCCAAATTGGTTTTTGTGAGTGAAAATCCATATTACTGAGCCCATGCATAAGTTTCACTTTTGCTTTCATAATCATTGTCTTCATGAGCCAATTGAGCAATTATGGGTATAAATGAATAGTAAAAGAATGGGTAACTTTGTACATATGTTTATTAAGGTCTGCTGTTATAAAGTTGTTATTTGGTGAGCATTTATATGGAACAAAAATATTCTCATATTTCTTTCTACATACCTCTTCTCTAAGTCATGTTTCTTCCAAGTTGCTGACCAACCATTCAAAATTAGCCACTGCTCATGACTCATCTTAGTTATGTACCTCTATCCACCTCTCCTACCAGGAAAAATGAACAGCCAGGTGCACAGCTTGAAGTTCCTCCCATTGGAAAGGTTTTACTCACCATGATCCTCCAGGGCTACACCAGTAGTGCTACAGAATGGTGTGTGGAATTGTCTGTGAACAAAGACCAAATTGTCCTTCTTCATTCTGCTGTTACAGACAACTGAGTGGGGGGTGGGAGGTTGGGGAGAGGAGGTAACGTGGCAGAGATAGGAGCTATAGATATTAGAGCCACTTTTCATGCAACTTATTTGTGACTTCAAAACTTGTGGAGAAGAACCTATCTATCACCTCCACTTTACTGAATACTGCTATGGAGGGCATGGTGGGTCAGACAACATCCTATTCATTATGAGTATTTAAGATCACATGATTATTTAATAGAGTCCTAACTCTTAAGTTAGGGACTCAGGAACAAGACAGAAGCTTTTTTCTCAAATGAGAACAATTATTTTCAGAGAAAGTATAACTCTTTTCCCAAAGTCCAAGAGGTATACTGTAACTTATCTATAGGGGTCTGCCATAGCTTCCCATTAGGATTTCCAACTGCCATAGACACTCAAGCACCACTGGATATATGGAATCATATGACCCAAGTGGTAGATGGGTTGAATGGCAGCCAGTTTCTATTGTAGAGTCTACTCTGGATCTAGTTCCAAAATTGACAGCTAATTGAGTTTTTTGATGTGTAGGTTGAAGTAAGTTGTCCAAATCTGGTATCTATTGCAACCAAAATTCAGACACCTACTTCTTAGAGGTAGTGGATGCCAGATGGAGACATATTCACCATTTGATAAGAGATATTTCAACATGCACCAGACCATTGTTCCCTAGGAATTTCACAGATATGAGATATTCCTGAATTATTATGGTACTTATTCTTTCATTCCCCGACATGCATATATCTTAACAAGATATCCAATGTACTTGATTCTTTCTGCTCACTAGCCACTCAGCATATCATCTTTGCAGTGAGCTTGCTTGATGTCCTATAGATTAGAGAAACAAGCAAGTTGCCAGCAAACTAAACTATAGAAGACAGCTGGAGAGTTGATAGAGTCCTAAGAAGGAATACTAAACCATTTTACTGTTTTTTGGTGGCCCTTACTAACAAGTACAGGAAAAAGGATTTTGAGATTAACTGTCTCAAACTGGATTAAAAGCGTAGTGTGGATTTGTTACAATAAAGTGACCACATCTGGAAATACAACTACATGGTAGTTACCATCTAATTAAGTCTATGATAGTACACTGTTGTTCATCAAGATCCATCTGCTTTATCTACAGGCCAAATAGATAAGTTGAATGAGGATGTGGTAGGACCCTTTCAGTCCTTGATGGTGACATGAACCTTGGGAGTCTTTTCAGGAATCTTACATTGCTTTTGTTTCACTACTTTGATAGGGAGTAGGAGTTCTACAGATCTCCATTGATATCCTGCTGTAATCATCCGCAATCTATAAATGAGACCCAATGTGAAGATTCTACCTGTTGCAGGGTATGTCTCTTCCAACTATGCTTGCCAAAGTGGAGAAAATAAACATGGGGTAATTTTGGGCACCCATTGGTTCACTATGAGATAGACCTGAACCAAAATGCCATTGATGATTAGACTTTATTCCCCTTTTAAAACCTTATCCAACCTGGTGGATCACAGTGGCAGTTTAGGTTCCCAGGGGATAGCCATTGTCCACTAAACCCTGAAAAATACGATTATTTCTCTTTTACCAGTACAGTCACCTGGTGAATTGGCTCAGGCTCTTTTGGGGAAACTCAGGAGGAAGATTTGTTGTTAAAATCACTGGAAGTGTAACATGATCCATAACCAAGGGGACCCATCCTCAATTTTTATAAGAGCCTCTGCATCTATAAACAGGGTCAAGTGTAGGAATTTGTTGAGGTGCCACAACTATTAGGGTGATTCAAGAAAGAGTTTCCTCAGATTTAGAACCTTTCTAATTGCACAAATCAGGTATGACCTTAGGTAGTTTCCTAATTTATTTCATTCCTAGGTACACAATGATTCCTTAATGCCAAAGAGCTCTGTAGGTCAAAACATTGTGGCGACTGCTCCAGCTCTATGTTGGTGTGTGTGTGTGTTTTTCGTTTTTTTTTTTTTAATGTTCATTTTTTTAGTATTCAGGTCCGTCCATCAGTGCTTTAAAATAATGTGTGTTCTGTGATGTTTAGTGGTGTGTTTTATTCTGTTAATTAAATACTGTTAGTTGGTTGTGTTTTCCAGTACTTCTATATCTTTGCTAATTTTTTGTCTAGTAGTTCTATGAGTTGCTTAGAATAAGGTATTAAAATTGCCAGCTATAACTGTGTTTTTTGTCTAACTGTTTTGGCAAAACATACGCACATACAACATTCCCTGCATGTAGAAAACATGACTAATTTAAATTAAATGTTTGACTCATGTAAATTAGTCAGGAATAGTATGATTTGGTGACTGTTGAGTATATGAGATTTTGTTATTGGCTTTCAAATTTTTAACACTAAACTAGATAATTGGTTAATGTATTATATTCCATAATTTATAATTCATTGATTTTTTTAATTTGAAAATTTATATTTTCTAACATATACTTTAACACTTTATAAAAATACTAGGATAAACAAAGTAATAATTTTTAGGCCTTCTAGTCTTTATTTTATAGATAAATGTAAAAACCTATGGTTATTTCTATGGATGGAACACACTATAGCTTTTATTGCATTAAGATAATTTTGATTAAAAATAGCATGTCAAGCCCTAGCTGATTTGACTCAGTGGATAGAGTATCGGCCTGCAAACCAAAGGGTCCAGGTGTGATTCCAGTCCAGGGCACAAACCTCGGTTGCAGGCTCCTCCCCAGCCTGGGTCCTGGTTCAGGCTCATACAGGAGGCAACCAACCAATGTCTCTCACATGATGTTTCTCTGTGTCTTTCCGTCTCTCTTCCACTTTCCCTAAAAATCAATGGAAAAATATCCCCGGGTGAGGATTAACAACAGCAATAAAATAGCAGGTCAGGAAGCAGCTGTGTACCCTTCCTGTTGAATATACATAGTGGGGATAGACACAAATATACTGTATTTATTTAAAAATTAAAAAGACATAGCCTCGCTCAAAAATGGTAAATATTTCTATAGGTAAGAAATAGATCAGCAACTGAACAAAAGGGTAAAGGTACATGTCTCTTTGCACTTGAGGAACCCAAATGGTCAAAGGCCATAGGAACTTGACTACTTTGGACTAATGTCAACACAAATTACCTTCTGTTCCTGGGTAGTTGGAAAAAAAACATTGATGAATGAAACTTGTGTGACGTGGCTGGGGTTCTGTGCCAAGGAAAGAAGGTGGAAAACAGTTGCCGCAATTGCCTAAAGTTGGATCTTGGATAAGATGATAGAAAAGAGAAAAAAACAACAACACCACAATTATGTAATCAGAATCTGGATCATGCTCTATTATGGCTGTTGATATCACTTTTATACTAATGTGAAATGGGAGCCTTGAGGTGCCAATATAATGCATGGTCATGGACTACAGGTCTTTTTTTAAAATTAAAAATGTTTTTATTTATTTCAGAGAGGAAGGGAGAGAGATATAGAAAGATTATTGATGAGAGAGAATCATTGATCAGCTGCCTCCTGCAGACCCCACACTGGAGATTAAGCCCGCAACCCGGGCATGTGCTCTGACTAGGAAACGAATCATGACCTCCCGGTTCATAGGTCAGTGCTCAACCACTGAGCCATGGGAGTCTTGAGGGGTGCCATGTAGGCAAGAAAAAAATCTGCTAGATAGGGAAGCATGAACACAGAGAATAAGAAAGGGGAAAAAGTGAACTGTCACTAAAGATAGGCATGCAAATTGAAATTTTAATACACATGAGGAAATCTACTTCCAAGACAGCCATTGCAAGAAATAGTAGGGACATGAGCATATGTCCATGAAATTCAAATTACAGAACAATTTGGGGATGACTTTAAAATAAACATTTAAGAACTTCAAAGGTATAAAAGTAGAAGCAGTAGTTAAAAGGAAATTAATTTATGAAACAAATTCAGATTGATATGTATTTCTGAAAAAACAGGTGGATATGGTAAAAAACCATTTCAAAATCTAAGGAATAAAAAATGTGGGAAAATAATTAGCTAATTGGAAAATTATACTGAGAAGTTCATCAGTAGCCTAGCACAAAGAGATGAAGCGTTGAAAAAGATAGGTGGGTTTTTAAAATGATGATGGGAAATAGATTGAGAGGCTCCAACATATGTTCTAGGAGCAGAGAATTGAAGAAATTGTATAGGAGCAATAATAGCTAAATATATTTAGTTATGCAGTATTGGGAAGAAAGAGAACACAAAAAATGAAGCAGTTTAAATATGTCAGTAAATGTTATTAACTATTGTATGTCTACTTTTTAAAAATAGAAATTTATGGGAATATAGGTTTAGACAACAAATGGAAAGTATTATTGGGGGAATGGGTATTTGTAGGTAGTTAAAGCTGGTTAACATTCTTTTCTCTTCTGTGGGGGGTGGGGGACAGAGATGTTGGAATAATTTTAGGGCTTATCAGAAAAAAAATATTTACTTAAGTATGCAAGTTGAAAACCTAAAGGTCATCACCAAAGAATAATAATGAAATTTATAACTTCTAAACCAGGAGATGTGTTGCTATACCTTTTAACTCATATTTTCTTCAGATGTTCTACTCCTTGCATAGAGTCATAACTTACTCTCCTCCCTCCCTCAGATTTTCTGCTGAGACTCACTAAGTAAACCCAACTAGAAGCCAGAGAGAAGGGGAATTGGCTAAGGTGTCCTTACGGATCCACCTCTTGGGACACAGAGAATAGTCGAGAAGTGGGAGAGTTGACCTGGAGTTCTAACAGAACATATCTGGTACAAGCTCAATGCAAAAATAAATCCCAGATAGAATACAGGCCCATATGTAGAAAACAAAACTTTGAAATAATTAGAAGCTCATACGAGATTATCTTTATATTCAAAGGGTATGAAATATTTCTTTACCAAGATCCCAAAAACATACTTCCCAAAAGACAGATGGGTGGAACTGTAGTAAAATTAAACTTTTGGAACAATAATACACAAAATTACCAAATACACATAACAAACCACATATTTAACACACAGAGGATAACTGTACAGGATATAGAAATACTATGAATCCATGAAGTTTACTAAATAACCAATAGATGATGTAAACCATTTCACAACAGTTAAAGTGAAACATGTTGAATATTCATGTATCAGCATGGATAAATCTCAAGACAAAATACTGAGTTTAAAAAAGAAAGGGCTATGTGTACTTCAAATCCATTCATGAAAATTATACTAAAAGTGCAGAACATACTATGCATTGTTTATGGATAGGTATGTAGTAAAAGTATAAACCTATGGATTAGCTACAGTAAAGAAATCATGCTAATTACTTCTGAGTAAGAATGGAGAGGAACGGGAGTGGGGAGTATAGAATAGGTTCTTGAACATAATCTCAAATGTTTTATTTCTTAAAACAGCCTAAGGAATATGACAAAACGTCAGTTTTACTTAACTCAAGAAGTATATTGCATCATCCTTTTTTTATTTTCTGGGCTTTAAAACTTTTTAAAAACATCAAAGAGGAAAATACTCATTTATCCAATACAAAAATACTCTCTCATATATATATTAGAGTGATTAGGGTCATCATTAGATTGTACTAATTTAAATTCTCTTGGCCAAGTTCATGGCTGAAGTGATGAAACTAATTTTGTGTTTATTCTAGTCCCACTGTTTCTCTGGTAATAGATCTGAACAAGCAAGAAATATTTATCCCCAGTTTTCCTTTCCCATAGCAAAAGAGAGCTGTCAGCATAAAAATATTTTCCCAGGAGTTTAGGAACTAAGCAATCAGAAAGAGGTTCTTAATTCATGCATAAGTGTTAATTGATTTTTTAATTCACTAAGCAACATGCACAAAGCAGTATTCTGGACTATATAGATAAATACAGAAATTACCTTAGAGAAAAAAAGTAGGTGGCAGGAAATTAACATTTACTAAGCACTTCAAGTGTGCCAGCCCCTAAACAGGAAGTTTAGTGCACAGTTAGGCTATTAATATGGAATCTTTTACATTTAATGTTTTGAAATATGTATTTAGAGTTTATTTAATTTGGGCAGTTAGAAACTTGTTTCCTGTCGATAAAAATTGAATATTTATGTTCTATATAAGGGATTTATTCCACAAACTAATTACCACAGCGTCGAACTTGTTTGCAGTTGTCTTTTGTTGCACTGCATTGGTCATGCATACTCTAAAGAAAGGGATGCCTCACTTGGAGAGAAGAGTGGAAGCTTCAAATTTTATTTAGACTATACTTGAACTTTGTTTTTATCTGTCTTTTCTGTTAGCAAAACATTTCCTATTCTTCTGGGGCTTTTGTTCTTTCTCCAGTTTTCTTTTCTGATTTTCTGGCCTGCAAAATTTATTGGGCGACATCAAAGCTAAAAACAAGGTCTTAAGGTTTAACTCTTGATTTCGCTCCTTCCTGTTTGATCTTGGGTGACATAACTGGCTTTTTAATGTCCCAGTCTCCTCATCTGACAATTGGGACCACAGTAATACTAATACTTAGCTCATAGGTTGTTGGGTAGGGAGGAAAGTAGATTAAAATTAGAAAATAATACATCTACCTCAGTTCAATAGCGAGGGGCATTAAGACTCTGAAAATGAAACATGGTTTTTTAAAGAGTTAAAATTTAGATGACTAAACAACT
Source organism: Myotis davidii (assembly GCF_000327345.1). Classification (NCBI taxonomy): domain Eukaryota; kingdom Metazoa; phylum Chordata; class Mammalia; order Chiroptera; family Vespertilionidae; genus Myotis; species Myotis davidii. The sequence goes on along the minus strand of NW_006299272.1, from coordinate 120,352 downwards.
CATTTGTTCTTAGAAAATAGCACTTTGTGACACAATCCCATGCTTCAGATTTTCAGATCCGATGGCGTGAGGCAACCTCAGCTATATATATAGTCTTTAGCCTGGAATGTTCCCATACTTGTACTATGCTATTTACACCTTTCTTAGAATGCATTGACTCTATAAGGAGTGATTTTTAAATTTTCCACTTGAGGGTGCTGTCTACTTCTGTGGGAATTGGAATTGCACAAATGTCCAGTTACTCAAGGAACCTTTTATTCTGGGAACTCAATTTAACTTGTACCCTATTTCCAATGTATACTAGTAACAGTGACATGTTAACTCCTTATAGATTGGTGCCCCATAGGTGTAAATAGCATAGTACAGATGCCATCCTGACCTGTGCTGGGCACTTTATATTAGACATTTCATTATATTGCATTAATCTTCTCAAATATCTTGAGGAGAATACTTACATCAATTTTGTAAATGAGCAAACAGCCCGAGAAAGGTTAATTAATTCTTCCAATTTGTTCTAACTAGTATGTGGTATAAAGCTCAAACTTAACCCTAGGTCAGTCTAATTAAAAAACTAGTTTATATTCCTCCATGTTTTCTCTCACATATATGTTGGCAAATATGTGTGAGTATACATATACATATGCATATGCATATGCATATACATATACATATACATATACATATACTATACATATGCATGTGCATGTGTGTTTGTGTGAGTATATGCATATGTAATTTTACAATTGGTGGGCAAATATATATATACTAGAGGCCCAGTGCATGAAATTCATGCACTGGGGGGGGCGGGTCCCTCAGCCTGGCCTGCAACCCTCTTGCAGTCTGGGACCCCTCAGGGGATGTCCGCCTGCCAGCTTAGGCCCTTTCCCTTGCTTCTTACTGCCCGGCTGCTCGCTAGTCCTTACCACTGCTGAGAAACATGGACTCCTTCCTCTGTGGTCACCCAACATTCACACACCAGGAAGTCACTCAGAAATATCTTGGCATCAGCCAACTTATGGAATTCTCCCTTCTCTCTGTTCTCTTGAGCCGGACTCTGGATGTTGATTGTGGCATTCTCTTGGTCATTGTTTTTTTTTTCCAAAACATTACAAAGTTTATCTGAATTAACATACAAAGATGCAGCCTCCTTTGTAGGAACAGGGAAGGAAGGGGTGGTTAAGTAAGGCACATGGAGCTGCAGCAGGCACTAGCTGTGGGGAGGGCCAAGGGGAAGAGGAGGTTGGTACTGGGGCCAAGGCCCTAGAGCCATTGCTGGGGAAGTAGGGATCCCCTCTGAGTGCCACGTTCTGAGGATGAACTAATCGGTCAAGCTGAGGCAGAGGTGGGTGGCCATATCAGCCATCTTTGGTGCTATTTACCCTTTCCCACCCCAGCTCTGTTGTAAAACCCCAGAGCCCTGGGTTCCAAAGGCCCCATCCAGAGCAGAGGTGCTGGAAAGGGGTGAGAGGAAGTGAGTAGGGCAAGTTTGAAAGCCAATATGCCTGTGTGCTGAGGGATGGCCGGAGACAATGGTGAGAGGTAGCAGGGGAAGGGCTCTCATACAGACCCTTCTGTGGGGGGCCACAGGTGAAGGCGGCCAGGGGAGTAGGGTAGGGATGGGCACCATGGCCCCAGCCTCTGAGGCATCCCTGTCCGTCCTCTGCAGTGAACATGGAGGAAAGGGCTGCCTCTGAGGAGGGGCCAGACCAGGTGACCATCTTGAGTTCTGGCTGAGGTGATGGTCCTCACCCTGAGATGCTGTCTAACTGGTGATTGCAGAGGGCCTCCTCGCTTCTCGAAGAACATGTAGTCAATGAGGAATGTGGCTCCAGCAGTACAGTCTTCACTCTCATGTCCAGATCCAGCGGGAACTGCAAGCCAAAGTCATCTGCATCTGTGAGGGCTTCTTGGAGCAGCGCACGCCCCTCCTGCCACCCCCCACCCCCACCCCCCACTTGCTAATGCAGCCCAGGGAATCATCCGGAGGCTTCACCTCAAAGCTGGTGTCTGTGTCACAGCTGCAGGTCCAGCAGGGCCCCAGCACTTGCAGGATCGTTGGTGATCAGCATCTTGAATGGAGAACTTGGGGAGGAAGGGATGCCATTTCTGAAGCACATGGCCAATGGTGGTGTCTGGTGGCAACTCTACTTCCATTTATTGGTCTCCAGAGTCCACTAGATGGACGCAAAGGGGCTGGCGGCCCCACAGAACAGACATGCACAGCAGTTGCTCTCTTCAGCTGCCTCACCCAGGGGCTGTCTAGCCCCTGAGTGCAGTTCATACTGGTTACTTGTCTCCCAGCCTAGGAGCATTTCCACTTGTGCAGCCTCTGGTGAATCAGGATCTGATCAATCGGCACCAATAATTTGAGGCCGGAAGATACCCCGGGCAGTGGCAAGAGGGGGGGGGCACCAGGCCTGGCAACAGGCCTCAGGACACTGGGGCTGGGTGAGGGGAAGAAAGCAAAGCTGGGCACGGGGGCAGGCACGTGGGTGGGCATTAGCGTCGGTCCTGGCCCAGGATGCTGCACCTGCTCCGGGTACCCAGTGGTCACAGGGTAGGGAGGAGGGGGCGGAGGGGTATAGCCTGTGGGGGGCAAGTATCCTGCCATAGGAAAGGGATGAGTGTTCACGGGTTGTCGCTATACCAGAAACTTAGTTCTAGAAGTGGAGGCAAGCTCAGGGACAGCCTGGCAGACACAACAGACACAAAGACGAACAGGCAAACGCAGAGAGGTGGCTGCGCCAGGCGCCCACCCAGGGTCTCTCGGGTGGCACCTCTGACTCAGGGAGAAACTGAAAGTATTAGCGGGTGGGGCAGATAACTGGGACCCTGGATTCCCCCTGGGGTTTGCAGAACCGCCCCCTCCCTTTGTTGTCCCATTCTCTGCAGAGGCGGCTGTTGGCAGACAGCAGGAAGAATGGATCTGTGATCAGACTGATGGCCCAACCTCCAGGGAGGTTTCCTGACCCCGATGCATCCCCTGCTCACCTAATGCCCCTAAAATAGTCGGGGTGCCCAGCGCTCAGAGGCTCCCGTGAGCTCGTGGAGGCGGGCCCTTGGTCATCGGTTTTTATTTTTTTACTACATTTCTTTTGTGTGCAGTGATCACACTTTGTCTGGAGTGGGGTGGGCTCGAGTGAACTTGTGGAGCATCTAGGGAGGGGAAGCGGCCACAGTGCCCGAGGCCAAGTTCCAGAAGGCCAGCAGTGCTGTCAGGATCATGTCAGCACCACTGGTCCGTTAGTGCCTGTCCTGTTCTCTTGAGATTGTACCTGAAGGACTAAGGGAGCCACTCTCCACTTCTGCCCCACCCCTGCCACAGATTGATCGGAGTCTGAGGGCCAGGAGGAGGGACCAAGAGGTGTGCCTTTTAGCTGCTCGTCAGTCACCGCTGCCACTGATTGATCAGCTCCGGCTTCCTCAGCTCCCTAGCCTGGTGTTTGGTCAAGACTTCGGTCGTTTTGGATGTTATGGACCCTGGGTTTTTATATATTAGGACGAGAGGCCCAGTGCACAAATTCATGCACAGGTGGGGTCTGGCCAGCCTGCTCCGATCTGGCCGGCCAGGGGGAGGAGCCACGGGTGGTTGGCAGGCTAGGCCTGCCCCCTGGTCAAACTCCTGGTTGAACTCCTGGTCGAACTCCCAGTTGAGGGTACAATTTTCATATTAGCCTTTTATAATATAGGATTATATTTAAATTATATATTTTAAAATTACATTTGATATTTAGATTATGTTTTAAAACAGGTTCAAATTAAATATCTTGTTGAAGAAAATACATAGATACAACTGTTTGTTTGCAGAGAAAGTTCTGTTTTCTTGCTGAATAATGCAATAAATGTGTTAAAGTGGAGCCAGCTTGCCCAACTGTTTTGTCAGATTGGCAAGTGATAATAAAACACCAAATTACTGTCTAGAAAGCAAACACATTTTTGTTGTTACCATGAGCTGCTTTAACTAAAAGGAAAGCACCCCGGACCATTTTTCTCCATTTCTTGTAAAATTGAATTAGGTACAGACTATAAAATATTTATATTTATAGAGAACCAATTCCCTGAGCAGACTGATCCACTAATTTACATAAAGTGACTATTTCCTAACATAAGTAAAAGCAAAAGAGATAGTATGCATTATTATTATTCCATCTATATGCAAATATTATTACCATTGGCATAAAAATTCCTCCAGGTAACCAAGTTGTCATCTACTACCTCTTCATTTTTAAATGGTGTCCAGATTGGATTTTTTTTTTTTTTCAAATTTGAGCAATCCCGTGAACAGAAAGGTGATTGAAGAGAGCACGGTATTACTTAGGCTTTGTATATGTAAGCGCTTTCTTCATAACCAATAGTAAGCATTTATTGGATGTCTGTGGTGTCCTGGGCATTGTGCCGAGCAGGGGTAAAGCATATTTCCAGCCCTTTTCAAAAGTAGGGCTTCATGGGGGAAATACAGAAGGGCCACGGGAGTAAGGGAGGTGGACAGCACAGAAAGACTAGGCCTTGAACAAGATGTCCACATTTCTCACCACTTTGCCTACACAGTGCTTTGCCACATGCCATGCAGTTAAATATGCTCCAGGCATTTCCAGGAGAGAAAATGGACCTGCATAGCCATGGAAGCGCATTTCTTACCATCTGTCTGGTCGTTCAACAAGAAGCTGGCTCAGCAGGTCTGAGTTAGGTCAAGAGAAGAACAGGCTGATGCTAGAGGATGAACCCCTCCCCTACCCAATCATTCCCTCACCAGGAAGGCACCATTGGTTTTTGGTAGCCTGTATGTTTCCTACACTTCTCTTTTTTCCCCTTTCCTTCTATGTAGAGGATTATGGAGTTAGATTCCTTCCTTGAGCTTTGGCGTGTTACATGCAGCATAGCTGCCCCTGGCCTAAGCACAGCCACCTCTGTGAGATAAACAAGAGTTTGAGAGATTGTGTGTGCTCTGCTACTTCTGTTTTTAATGCTTCTAAAAATACATGGGTGAGCGAATGGTGTGTGTGATAGTGTTCTCTTCATATAATGCATCTCTCTCTATATAAAAGGCTAAGTGACCGCCCAACTGTCCTACTGGCCGGTACCTATGACGCACACTGACCACTAGGGGGCAGATGCTCAACTCAGGAGCTGCCAAGATGTGGTGACTTGGCAGCAGCGGTTCTTGGGTGACGCACCCCGGAACCAGAGAGGAAGGAGCCTGATTCCTCAAGGGGCCGCGCCATTCCACATTCAGCCGTGGGTTATGTGTTCCTGGGGCGCTGTCGGCACGAATCTGGTTTACTGCAGACTTGCGTTTGCGATCCACACCCTGTATGACAGCAACTTTGCAGAGTGCCCTCTCTCACTCCGGGACCCCTCGGGGATGTCAGAGAGCCAATTTCAGCCAGTTCCCCACAAGCCAGGCTGAGGGACCCCACTTGCCGGGGGTACCCCACCTGTTGGAGGGATCCTACTCACTCCACAGATACCCTCCGAGCCACGGTGCCACCCCAGGAATTCTAATTAATTTCCTTTTAATGTGCACGAATCCGTGCACTGGGCTGCTAGTTTATAAAATGCCATGTGTGAGCAAGGAGGGCAAAGACCACCAAATCAGTTATAATTAGAGGCACAGCAAAAATAATCTTTTCTTCAGAGTCTGGCAGGTCGCCTGTGCTCAGAACCAAATAACTAACTAATTCACAACTTGTGGATGTGTCTGCATAAATATTCCAATGAATCGACTGCTGTGTTGAGCTCCCTATACAGGGACACATTTAAGAACCCAGATCATGAAACAAACTTTGATTCAGACATATCAAAGGGGAAACTTTTTGAGAATACATCAGTGGGAGTGCTAATGTTAGATAACAATATGTTATAAATATTACCACTGACCTTTAACATTCCAAGAGCAGGAATTGCCCGAGGCTGGCTGCTGTCATTGCCTCAAGTTCTAGCTGAACAGCTTTCATTGGACCCTCCAGAGGCAGGACTGATGAAATCTTGGAGAAATGTCAGAACTGGATAAAACATTGTCGCACGCAGTACGCCTGACAGGCAGACCTGATGGACTAATGTCAAAAACATAAAACCCAGTCCTGGACTTTTTCTGAAATGTGCCTGTTCCTTCTTCAAATGCAGAGCCATTTAAGATTAACTCTCTGGCTGAGACCTCTGTGCATGTCAGAGGACCTGTAGGATTGATAGCATTGATCACTGCTGGGCTTTGAGATGGAGAGGCTGCTTCCTAAAATCTGAAGACCAAAAGGAAAAATTATGACATTTACTTTCTGTAGAGAGAGCTGCATAATCCTATGAAAATTATAAGCAGTGGGTCAGACAAGAGAAAAATAGTCAAAAAAAAAAAAGAAAGAAAGAAAAAAGCAGCTTGGGATATAAAGACTATTTGACATTGACAACCATTTTAGCTCAGTGAAATATGTAAGCAAGCAATTGAGGTTTTTTTCGTCCATATTGAAATATATTTATTTAAAAAATCAAACAACAAACAAAAACATGCAATAGAACAAAACTATCTCTATTTATTTTCTTTTATTAATTTCTCGGTATACTTAGTTTCTTTATGCAAATATAAAAAATAGGTATGTTTTATTCTTATTCCCACCCTTATTTTATGATTCAAAAGGTTGCATCTTGTGCTTTTTCATTTTCTCATTTAAGAATGTATATTAGCCCAGCTGACGTGGCTCAGGGGTTGAGCATTGACCTATGAACCAGGAGGTCGAAGTTGGATTCCTGGTCAGGGCACATGTCCAAGTTGTGGGCTCGATTCCCAGTGTGGGCTGTGCAGGAGGCAGACGATCCATGATTCTCTCTCATTATTGATGTTTCTATCTCTCTCTTCCTCTCCCTTCCTCTCTGAAATCAATAGAAATATTTTTTAAAAAAATATATGTTAGAGATTTTCTATGTTAAACTCAAAGAAATTTCTTGTCTTCTCTCCCCACTTTAAATAATATTTCAGTGATGAATGTAGCAATTTAAATGCTCTACCATCAAAGGCCATCTGCGTAGTCACTAATTTTATGCAATTGCAAACAATATCAAAATGGATAATTCTAAATATATATCACTTTGCTTGTGTACACAATTATATCTGTAGGATAAAGTCTGTAATATTGAATCCAGGTAATTTATCATTTTGAAAGATCTTGCCAAATTGGTGTCAATAGGTTAACCTAATTTGTGGTCTCAGCAGTAATTTATGAGTACCATTATTACAGTGTGTCAGAAATGTGTTGGTTTTTAGTAGGTAAAAATATTTGGGTTTTCTAGATAAAAATAATATCAATGTAGTTTTAATGTAGCATTTCTCTTATGATAAAATTAAACCTTTTCAGATGCGTAGTTCCTTACTTATTTTTCTGCGAATAGCCTATACTGTGCTCATTTTCTTTTGGGTTGCTATTCTCTTATCAACTTTCTCAGCAAATCTTTCTGCTAGGGAAATCAATACAGTGGGGCCTTGACTTACGAGTATCCCGACTAACGAGTTTTTTGAGATACCAGCTGTCTCTTGGCAGATTTTTTTGCATGGAGTTGATAGAGTAATTTGAGTTAACGAGCTCCTTAAGAGCTCGGTCTCGGAACGAATTAAACTCGTAAGTCAAGGCCCCACTGTATTTAATTTCTGGGATGTAAGTTTTTCTTCTGTCTTTTGATTTTACATAGGGTCTTTTTTTTCTGCATGGGTTTTTTTTTTTAGTTATAATTTTTATATAATAACATTAATCTTTATTACTTGGTTCTGAACTTTGAGTCCAAATAGAAAGCTCTCAAGTACTTCAAAACAATAAAATGAATGTCCTAGGTTTTATTCTAGTGGCTTGTTATATATATCTTAGCTATAATTATTAACAAATATAAAATATTAAGATAGTAAAATAAAATAAATATATAAATATAAAATAAAATATTACTAAAATACAAAAAACCAATAACATATAATAGTAATTATGGAATTATCAAGAAAGCATCAAATACTATATATATATTTATACCTTTGACACAAGATTTGTGAGTTTCATTTTTCAGATTTACAGATGAAAAGGATGTTTTGTTTCTGATTTTAAAGTTATTTTTTCACATTTCTATGTTTATATCAGAAAATGTCTTATTCTTTCTATTTTTAATATTTGTTTTGTTTGTTGTGTGTGGCCTAATAATATCCTACTACTAATATATTACAATTTTGCTTGTATCTTCTGTATTATTTTGTGTTTTAAAAGGTTGTCATATTATGAGAAACATAGATATTAATGATGCTAACATATTCATTGTAATTTGTACCCTTTGGACTTATAAAGTGCCTTTGTGACTTTATTTGACTGCATTGGCCTAAATTCTACCTCTTCTGATTCATCTGATAGTAATATCATAATCCCCATCTTTTTTTTTGTATAGTATGCCTTTTACTATTCTTTTATTTTCAAACTTTAAGAATCACTTTGTTTTAGCATTATTTATGCATGCAACACAGAATTCTATTTGAATATATAGTTCAATCTTAAAATTTTCTATTTTTCAGTAAGTTACAGTATTTTATGTTTTTTAAATGGGAGATATATTTGGTTTCATTGTAGCTAATTGTAATCAGACCTCCCTCTTTTTAAAATATATACTTGTGTGTACATATTTCCTGCAATGAACACACTATTTGTGTTTCATATGTGTTGTACATTTTTCCTCAGCTTTGCCTTTCAATTCTACCACTTTATTTAATACAAAATTTTTAAAAAATTATAAAAAGGTAAGTAAGTGGCCGTAACCAGTTTGGCTCAGTGGATAGAGCGTCGGCCTGTGGAATGAAGGGTCCCAGGTTCGATTTTGGTCAAGGGCATGTACCTTGGTTGCAGGCACATCCCCAGTAGGAGGTGTGCAGGAGGCAGCTGATCGATGTTTCTCTCGCATCGATGTTTCTAACTTTCTCTCTCCCTTCCTCTCTGTAAAAAATCAATAAAATATATATTTTTAAAAAGGTAGATAAATGTACCTTTGTGTTTATAAATGCTTTTCTCACCTTGAAAATTTGAAAATGTGTACATGCATTTATTCTAGTATCTTTAGCTTTGCATACATTTGAATCTTTCTAATATATTTAGAGTTTATTTTGATGTATGGTGTGAGATAGCATTCTAAAGCTATTTCCCCCCAAATTGCTACTCATTAGTTTTAACACCATTAATTAAAATTCCCTTCCATTTTGATGTGAAATGTCACCTTCTTGAAAACTGAATTCCCTAGTACACCTGTTTCTGGATTTTGTCCCATTGAGCTGTTTCTTTCTGTACTAGTGCCACATGGTTATAATATAACAGACCATAGTTTTACATGATTAACATATCTACCACTCATTAATTTTGTATTCTGCCTTTTTCCCCACATGCTATTATATCACAAACATTTATTCACATTATTAAAAACTCTATAAAAACATCATCTCAATGGCTTTAACATATTACAAGAAGAAAGAAAAAATGTAGAATAAACATTTCTATCAAGTCTAAGATTTCATCACTTTTAAGACACACTATTATTTTGTGTACTACTAAGTAAAGAGTGCTGCCAATTACACTGTGACGTTTTAGAGAAGTTAAACTGTGAAAAAATGTGTATTTTAGAATTGATAAAAAAAGAGATGAGCACATATTTATTTAGATCTCTTTTGGTTTGAGAAAGACTAAATGAATTAGTTGCAGTCTGACTTTGAAGGGATGGAGTGTTACTGGCTTTGGTAGTAGAGGGAAAAAGACGGCGAGTCCTATGCTAGCCTATAAACTCCTCTGCCTGGAAGTAACAGGCTTCATTTTTACTCACATTTCATTGGCACAAGCAACTTATTACTATGCTTAGCTTGAACACGGGGGGGAGGACAGTACAATCATATATTTGACCTGCAAGCATGAGACCAGGAATATTTGTGCAAAGCTTATGATTACCAATTGAAGCTGCTTGACATTTTGATTTTTGAGCTCACTTCCTAGGTTATTTGGAGGTCTTGATTTGAGGACTAGATTATGCTAGAGAAATATGGTCTAGCCCAGTGGTCGGCAAACTCATTAGTCAACAGAGCCGAATATCAACAGTACAACGATTGAAATTTCTTTTGAGAGCCAAATTTTTTAAACTTAAACTATATAGGTAGTACATTGATCTTAACTTAATTAGGGTACTCCTAAGGCTTAGGAAGAGCCACACTCAAGGGACCAAAGAGCCGCATGTGGCTTTCGAGCCCTAGTTTGCCGACCACGGGTCTAGCTCAATCATTGATATTCAGAGAGAGAGAGAGAGAGGGAAGGAGAGAGAGAGAGAGAAACATTGATGTGAGAGAAGCACATTGACTGTTTGCCTCTGGTACTCACCCCAACTAGGGGCTAGAAGAGAACCTATAACCCAAGTACATGCCCTTGACCAGGAATCGAACTCATGACCCTTTGGTGCAAGGGCCAACTCTCTCACCACTGAGCACACTGGTCAGGGCTTCTATTATTTTTGAATTATCTATTTCTCCTTTCATTTCTGTCAAATTTTTCCTTACATATTTTTGTTGCTCTGTTATTAGGTGCACATACATTTAAATTGTTACATATTCCTGGTAGATTGAGCCTTTTATTGTTATAAAATGTTGCTCTTTATCTCTAATAACATTTTTAAAAGTCTGATATTAGCTTGATATTAGTGTAGCTACTCCAGCTTTCATGTGGTTGATGTTTGCATGATGCATCTTTTGCTATCAGTTGACTTTCAATCTATTTGTGTCTTTGAGTCTAAAGTGTTGCTCCTATGGATAGCATATAGTTGAATCTTGTTTTTTTAATCCAGCCTGACAATCTTTATCTTTTGATTGGCTTGCTCAATTCATTCACATTCAACGTTATTAATATTGTGATAAATTATGTCTGCTGTTTTAAATTTTTTTATGTCTCATGTCTCTTTTTGTTCTTCTATTCCTCTTCTCTTACTTTCTGTTGCATTGAGTGAATATTTTTGATATAGCATTTTAGCTTTATTATTGATTTTCTTTTGAGTCACATTTATTAGTGATAGCTCTAGGGCTTACCATACATATTTTTTAATTATTCAAAATCAGCTTTGATTATGCTAGCTTAATTCTAGTAATAATAGAAAATACTACTTCTATATAACTCTTTTATTTATCCAATTTTTGTGGTGTTATTGTTATACATATTACATTTATTAATGATATGAACTCAAAAATCCATAGTGTTCATTTTTAATTTAACATTTGTAATTATTCTTTTAACCCATAATATCATTGAGCTCTCCTCTCCTACATTTTGTGTTATTAACAAATATGTTACTCATATATTACATTTCCATATGTTATAAATCCAACAATACATCATATGTATGTTTTATTTGTACAATTGATTTTTAAATCAGTTAAGAAATGAAAATTTTAAAATATGCAGTAGTAAATCCTTTATAATTACATAATTATTCCTATTGGTGCTCTTTGTTTGTATGAATTTAAGTTACTATCTGAGGCTACTTGCTTTCAGCCTGAACAACTTCCTTTAGTATTTATTGTAAGACAGGTCTGCTATCAGCAAATATATAGATGTTTAATGGAAAAGCCTTCAGGTCACCTTCCTTTGGCAATGACAGTTTTGCTAGCTATAGAATTCTTAGTTGACTGGATGTTTTGAACATTGAATATGTTAACCATTGCCTTCTGACTTCTCCTGAGATATCAGCTATTAATCTTATTGTAGTTTCATTTAAGTGATGCATTGTTTTTCTTTTGCTGCTTTCAAGATTTTCTTGTCTTTGACTTTTAGCGTTCTTAGTAGGGTGTGTCTGTTTATGGCTCTCTTTTTGTTTCTACTTGGAGTAAGTTGAGCTACAAACAAAGCCTTTTCTTTTGGAACACAATTAGGAGCCATCTATTTTATAGTCTCTTCTTCCCCCCAAGCAAAATCTCTGAGTCATTTCTGGATCTGGCCATGGTGACAGTGACAAGCATTTTTCTGAGTGACATCTCAATCTTGGAATTGAGTGGTTGGTGAAGAAAGTGCAGATAGCATAAATTTGCAAATAGAGAATACAGAAAACAAAGGAGCTGTGTATTGGATTAGAATTACAAATATCAGGGTAAATCATACAACACGCACACATATACACACACCTGCACATACTAGTTCTGTTGGTTTTTCTGGTACTCTTCTTTTATAGAAGCTTTAATGAGGTAAAATAGGTCCTGTGTAGATTTAACAGCTATGCTAGTAACATGTGGCTGGCCCGGCCAGTGTGGCTTGGTTGGTTGAATGTCATCCCATGCACCAGGAGGTCAGTGGTTCAGTTCACAGTCAGTCCTCATGCCAGCATTGTAGGGTCGATGCTCAGTGGGGCATGCAGGAGGTAACCAATCAATGTTTCTATCTCTATTTCCCTACCTTACTCCCTCAATGTTTCTCTCTCTCTCCCTATCCCTTCCTCCCTATAAAATCAATAAAACATTTTTTAAAAAATGTGGCTGGTTTACTTAGTGTGTTTTGCATTGAATAAGTGACAGAGGCTCATTTATTTAATAAATTAGTTGACTTTTCTTTGCCATAGGCTTTTTTTTTTTTTTGCAAACACATTGTTTTATATACACAGAAGACCATATAAAAAGCATGAAATTAATTTTCATTAGAGAGGGTACAAACTATATCCTCTTCCTGACAACGTTTCTAAGACCAAGTAAATATAGTTTAAAAGTTAAATAAAAATTTAATCTTGACAAACTTGTAAGATTTTCAGGGATATAAAATTTGCTTTTTGTGTAGGACTGATGATTTGCATGAATCCCAATTTGATGTACATTTTTCATTGCACATTAATAAACCATTCACACTATCGTGGCAGGAAGTAGTAAAAAACAGAGAGTAAATGCCATTAAGATGGAAAATGTTTTATGGTGCATGTAGATTTGCATGATTGTCCTTGTGTGAAAATGAAGGTTGCTACTTCCTCCTTTTTGGAAAATTTTTAAATACCTGAAAGGGGGTGGGGAGAAAGATTATATATATGTATATATATATATATATAGAGAGAGAGAGAGAGAGAGAGAGAGAGAGAGAATATCAAACCAAGCAAAATATTTTGTATAAATTTTTGAAGTAATAAAGGGAACTTTAAAAAATATAATTACTGGACGAAAGAGGTGAAGGGATTAAGTTATAAGACTGTCACAGGGATGAAAGTACAGCATAGGGAATATAGTCAAGAACATTGTAATAACTATGTTCAAGGTGGGTGCTATTGAAAGTAAACTGTAATTTAAAAATAAAAAATAAAAATCCAATCCATAGCTTAATTTTTTACAGTTTATGTAAAACAGGTACATGAAAAATGACATATGATACATAATGGATATTATTCAAATTATTCCTCAATTTTAAATAACAAATAATCTGCAGAATATGCTAAGCGAATGGAAAATGTATTTGTCCTAGGAAGTTGATTAGTGCTCACACATCTCTGCATCTCAGAAGAAAAATAATGAGTAACAATAATTATTTTTAATACTCACCATGGCCGTTGGTAAACTTACTTTTTAATCATATTCCAGAAGTATTTTTGATTTAGATCTGAAGTAGCAAAATTCTGTACAAAGGGAGACTTTGGAAGCCTACGAAATATGAGAGAAGAATAACAAGGTTGTTCAGTAGAAGTAGTTTCATCATTAAACCTTTGAAAATGTCAGTCAAAATCTAGTTATTCCTGCAGCTGGAAAGATCCAGGGTGGCCAATTCCCCATAGTACATCTTCCACACGTTGCCATTCAGGTGGAACTGCTTGAACACCCACATTTTGTGCTTCACTTCCTTCTCTTCCCCGAGTTCATTCCCTTTCATTTCTATTGGTAGCTCTCAGGCTGATCCTCCCTGCTTTGAATAATTCACCATCTAAATGAAAGTAACAACATCAAAGCATCCCAGACTTAGCACACTCCATTCTAGCGTGGGCTCCCACGGGTTGATCTGAAGGAGACTGAAGAATTAATCACCCAGGATAAGAGCCTCCAGCTTTTCATACGTTTAATGTTCAAGCCACTTTCAGAAAAAAAAAAAAAATTCTCCTTCCCTTTTGTTTTTGCGTTTAGTTTTCTAAACACTGTCATTCTGTTTCTACTCCAGCTCCGAATCCCCAGGATGTCTTGGCACCGAACACATGGAAAACAAATGAACACCTTCTTGCACACGCTAACAAGTGCAGCAATTAGTCTCCGAGCACAGCATGCTCCCCACCACAGCGTCTCGCTTGGTGCTGGTTGCTTTTGTAGGAGAACAACTTGGAAACAGCAGCATTTGTTTGATCCTCTCCTTCTCACCCATTAGCGTGGCAGCTTCTGTGCATCCTCTTCACATCACCAGTCCTGCACCCCTACCAAAGGAGCTGCCACTCCGCACCCAGCACTTTCCTTCTGCAGGTCACCTTGCCACACCCTCGGGGAACTTGCAGCAGCAGGTGACCTTCGCTCCATATGGGCTGTAATAACTGCGCTCTGTGGTGTGAATTGCAGATGATACCAGTCTGGGCATTCCCCACACCCTTTCCTTTTGTTATGCAGACATATACTCATAAAATAGTATTAATAATCTTTGGTGTATATTCACAAGCAGCCTGCATTTGAAGATGAAATATCACTTATATGTACCTAAGATGGTATATTTAGTAGGTAAGTGAGAAAAGACTTTTTTATTTTATTTATCCCACCAAAATTTTTTTCTCTGATTTGATGCAGAAATTGGAAAGTTGGATATGAAGTTCCTACCTGTGGCTTTATTTGGTAAACTACCCTACCTTCCTAATGATTTTATTTCAGAAACGACAGTGTGTGTGTGTGTGTGTGTGTGTGTGTGTGTGTGTGTTGGGGCAGGTCGGGGGAAGGTGAAGGGCTCAAGCGTGTTAAAATGTCTTTTATCCTAAAAAAGTACATTAAGGTCTGAAGCAGAATTCATGACTGATCAGTGGTATACTTTGGACCATATTTTCTTGTGTAAAATAGTGTTAGGTGGAAGCAGAATCAAATGTATCCAGCTGTATGAAAAACTGCGATTGAACTTTGTTTCAGGAACTCACTCTGCCTTTCTCAGCATTATTAGTCAATCTCCCTACCCTGTCTTCAGGAACACGGGGCACATGTAAATAAATACCGTTGATAAGCTCCCAGTTGGTTCTGGCCTCGGATCCGTGGCCAAGTGTATGGTTTGGGTAGGCTGGGTAACCTCTCTGCTTCAGTGCTTCAACAATTACACAAAATGCTTAAATGAAGTGGTTTTCATAAGCCCTTTTATGGTTTTAAAGTCCACAAGTTTTATTGCTATTGAAAAATTCTTGCACTTGGGGGAGTTGATTCTAAGTGATATCCTAAGGAACTCTGCTTCGTTATTCTGTGTAAATGATAAAGAAATTTATTCTCACATTTAACAAATACTATTGCAACCCAACTATGTATGAGGCACTGTGCTTAAAGTTAGATACAGTGAGTACAACAAACAAGATACTCTCCCACCTCAGGGAGATTATTATATTCTACTGTATAAGACAGATAAGTAAGTAATCAGAAAAATAATTATACATTACATAAGTGACAAGAAGGAAATAAAGAGCTAAGATTGAGAACAGTCAGGATGGAAGGGAAGTACTTTATGTAAAGGAATCAAGGATAGCTCTGCAGATTTTGGTTTCTTCAGAAATCTTGGTCAGGAGGAAAGCCACACTGACTATTCTTGTTTCAGTTGTACTCTTCTGAAAGGAGAGGATAGTGGTGTGGGAGGAATGTGAAGTGTGATTTCAGAAAAGCCCATTCAGAAATGTGCCTTTGCCTGGTGCTCATCAAGTGTCTTGGACAAGCCCCTCAACCTCCCTGTACTTCTTTTCTTGCTGGTTATGGTGCTCATAAGGACATCCATTCACTAAACTGCTGGCAGATAACAGTTGCAAAATGGAAAAACTTCTCTGCCAACTCTTGTATAAGCAGTCAACCTTTTCAATTTAAATTTTATAAACCTACCAGGGAGACAAAGATTTAAAAATCAGCAGCAGCAGATGCCCTAGTCGGTTTTGCTCAGTGGATACAGTGTCGGCCTGTGGACCAAAGGGTCCCAGGTTTGATTCCCAAGGGCATGTACCTTGGTTCAGGCTCCTCTCCCGCCCAGACCATGGCCTGGGTGCATGCAGGAGGCAACCAATCCATGTGTTTCTCTCACATCAATGTTTTTCTCTGTCTTTCCCTCTCTGTTGGACTCTCTCTAAAAGATCAATGAAAAAATATCCTCGGGTGAGGATTAACAACAACAAATAAATAAAAATCAGCAGGCAACACCTCCCCACCCCTTTTTTTTCTTAATTTTAGCAAGAAGCAAGAGAAACCACAAGCTAGAAAGGCACAGTGGAAGATGAACAGGAAGGCAGAGAGTCAGGCTGATGGATAAAGTTAGGTTTGCTGTGGCCAAGAGATAGCCACAGTTTTCTTCTTTCTTCAGTCCGATTACCACCACTGTATCCGCCTAATGCTCCTTCCCTAACTAGATTTTTTAAAAAATATATTTTATTGATTTCCCACAGAGAGAAGGGAGAGATAGAGAGTTAGAAACATCGATGAGAGAGAAACATCCATCAGCTGCCTCCTGCACACCTCCCACTGGGGATGTGCCTGAAACCCAGGTACATGCCCTTGACCGGAATCGAACCTGGGACCCTTCAGTCCACAGGCCGATGCTCTATTCACTGAGCCAGACCGGTTTCGGCCCTAACTAGATTTTTACTCTTTTATTCCGTAAGTAGTGAATAAGACTTTCCTTACTGGAATAATCTAGAGATTTAGTAAAATGCAAAGCTGGGAAGTCTTTATTAATACTGCAAGGCCTATAAATATCACATGTGAAACAGTCATATGAATGAACAGCCCTTCAGTTGGAATTACAGCACAAATTTAGCAACATCCATTTAGAGTGTTCATTACCCAGTTGGAGAATTTATCATGGATGCCATCTCCTACATTTCTTATGTTCCAGACTTCAGCTAGTTTTTAAGTTGCTAAACCAACAAGAGAAACGTCTTTTTTTATTATCTACTTACCATATAAAGGAGAATTCTATTTTGTCTATTTTCTTTAAAATGTTACTATCAAAATGCCAAGCCAAATGTTTAGTGCTGATAGGACTGCATTTGATAACAGCCTTAGCAGATCCTTCCTGGCTTTGCATATAGCAATAGCTACCAAGTCCCTCGACAAGACTTATCCAGTTTAGCCTATGGTGACTAGGATGTTCGCATCTATAAATATGTAAGTCACGCTCAGGCTTTCAAAGATGCTGATTAAGAGCTTCAGCTGAATTTGGGGAAGAGCAGAGTGATTTTTGCTGCTATGTGAAATAAAGTTAAATCTACAAAGTTGAGGGAATAGATGATACAAGAAGTTGTTTCCATATTTTGGTTTTCATCCTAGTGGGTTGTGCATTCTGTACACATGCACAGAGTTTCTGAATGCGTCATTGTTAGGCAATGTTTTCTGGCTGAGGCTGTTAGAGGAATGCTTATCAAATGCTTTGCAGAGGAGATGGCATGATAAATGTCTGAGTACCTAGATGATAAGCAATGTGAAAACATCCATTCAATAGTTAGAAATAGAAGAGCACATTTTATGGGTTGTGGGTATTTATCTGTTTGTCTTAAGCAAATGTCCATTATGACAACCACAGTTTGTATGCAGTTATGCCATTCATCCTTCCTCTTTATTCCAAGTTCAATGAACCCATGATAATTTTGTGTTTTTGGCATTAAGAAGTTAAAAGAGTGATTCTACCAAATGCTTCGCAACTATCAATAATAACCATCTGTTTTTTAACGCATCCTTAGGCAATTTTAACTTTTGTTGATTTCTTTAAGAAATATTGGTCACACACAGACACAAAATTCTAGCTACATATATTGCTATAGAATATCTTTAAAAGACTGATCAGAGAAACAAGAGAGTGAGTCAGCTATGTGTCATTATGCTAAATTTTGTACATTACTTTTTAATTTTAAAAATGTATTTGTAGCCAAGAATTTATTACTTTTTAAAGATTTAGTTATCTTTTGCTGTGACAAAATACTTGCCTTCCTAGAGAAAAGCTGAGATTGCATCATTTCTTGGGGTGTAGATGGGAGCGCAGAGTGGAAGAGATAGTTGAAATAAAATAAGAATTGGATCTCTTTTAAATTTTAAGAAATTTTGATAAAATCAATATAAACAGACTTACATGTTTGTATTTTCTAGTCCTTATTAAAAACTAGGAGAGCCCTAACTGGTTTGGCTCAGTGGATAGAGCGTCGGCCTGTGGGCTGAAGGGCCCCAGGTTCGATCCTGTTCAAGGGATGTACCTTGGTTGCGGGCACATCCCCAGTGGGGAGTGTGCAGGAGGCATCTGATCGGTGTTTCTAACTCTCTATCCCTCTCCCTTCCCCTCTGTAAAAAAATAAATAAAATATATTTTAAAAAAACAAAATAAAAAACTAGGAGAGATTGCTAGCTAGAGTTTTTATGTCCTAAACTGATTCTCTCCAGAGCTTTGAAAGTGTAGGTGTGCACTTGAACTTCACTCTTAACACAGAGAAAAGGTCAATCTGAAAACTATTGGGATTCAACCTTAGTAATAATCAGAACTTTATGTGACTTCTGTTTTAACTGGCTTTAAAATAAAATAGTCTCAGAAACAAAACTATATTTTATTGTTTCTGTTTGGGGAAAGGAACATATATAGGTAACACAAGTGAATTTGTCTATAAAACCAATTCCACTTAACATCCTGCTACTAGCACATTTTTATAAAGGAAGCAAAACCCAATCTTCCAAAAAAGTTCAGTCCTAAAATTATCATACAACAATTTAATCTATATATGAAAGTAACCTCCTTTCACTTACCTTTTTCAAAATATTTTGAGCACCTGGTGTGTGTGTGTGTGTGTGTGTGTGTGTGTGTGTGTGTGTGTGATTGTTAGAGAGTCAACCACACATATCCAGATGTTGATGTTTCCAGTTGGCCTTAATTGGCCTCCAGCCAAATCTGTTTACCTTGAATCTAAGTGTTGAAGGGAATACACAGAAATTTCTGAAGTTTATTTTTGTGGAAATTTTAAATATCAAGCCTGGGCAGTGTTGCTCAGGGGCTAGAGCATTGGCTTGTACACCAAAGGGTCTTTGGTTCCATTTCCATCAAGGGCATGCACTTGGGTTGCAGGCTCCATCCTGAGCCCCGGTTGGGGCCTGTGCAAGAGGCAACCAATGGATGTGTCTCTCTCCCTCTCCCCTTCTCTCTCCCTCTCCCGCTCCCTCTCCCCCTCCCTCTCCCTCTCCCTTTCCTCCCTAACTCTTTTCTACTCTCTAAAAAATCAATGAAAAATAAATCCTCAGGTGAAGATTAACAATAAAATAAAATAAGAAAATTTGAAGAAACAGAAATTTATTTATATAGGAGTATTGACTTTTTTCTTAAATGGGCTTTTGAAATGTGATTATTCTAATTGCTCATTAGGCATCTACTATCTAAGTTAAATAAATTGTTTTAACAGGCTAAAACATCTTGTTTTCATAATTAAAACTGATCTGAACATCATTGGGATAAAGATGACCAAAGTTTTGGAATTCAGCACACAATCTAAGGAGAAAAGCTACAGTATTCTGTTTGACCCTAACATTGCACAAGCAATAAAAAAGAAATTAGATGAAAATAGTTCTGATGTGCTCTGTGATCTTTAGAAGACTAGATGAATGTACTTCTCAAAACACTTTTGTGATACAGGAAATAATTATTTGCCTAGTTGAAGTAAATATGCGATGAAGAAAAAGGGTTTGGGGGAAATTTGTATTGTCAGAGGCCATTTTCTTTACACTCACATATCTTTGTAAACTTAGTACTTTTATTGAGAATAAAGTTTAGTTTTTGATAATGTATTGTTATATAAAACTTGACACACACATTATATACATGCATATAATATGTTGTGAGTCTACCTATATGTTAAGCATAAAATTGCTCTCTGTACTAAGCAATATCAAAGTGAGGGCAAGTGTACTACTCGGGTTGAATGAGGGGGTCCCATGGACAAAATAATTGAATCTTCACCAGGCTAGGAAGTCTTAAAGATTTACCTTAAATATCAAGGAGGATATTTGAAGGCATGTACAAGGAGAAGGGGCATTACAACCAATTCTGTATTCAGACAATAAATGGTAAAATATGATATAGTTCCATAACACTCCATGCATTCAGTGACATGTCAGTTTCATAGAGTTTCAATGGGAATTGTTTTTGATATGTAAAATATAGAAATATATCAGGATTGAGATTATACTACCCCAGATTTAGACATAGGAAATTGAAGATATTTCAGGCCAAAGCAGACCTAAGGATTTGATTTGAACCTGTTTGCAGGATAATCATCACAATCAGCTCTATTTTTTGCTCAAGTAAAAACAAAAATATTACTACAATTTGTTGAGCACCCAAATATCTTTAAGACACCTGGTTGTGACTTTTTCAAAGGACTGTATAATTTTTACTGTTCTACAAATGAGGATATAAGATGTGTCCACATAGCAGAGACCTAGGATTAATCGAGGTTGCAGAAGATAGTACAGAAATGCTAACAATGACTCATGAAACCTACACTCTTCTAGTCAAGATGTATAAAGTTATGTAGGTCTTTGTTTTTAGAATGGGGAATGCAGATGTTACAAGAGGGAAGCAGTTTGATAGAACTCTATTTGAATCATCCTCCGCACACTGGTGGCATTTTCTTGGCTTCTGTAAAACTACTTTTCTGTTTATCTTCCTTTCTGCCTGCAATTTGCTCATCTCAGATTTTTGACTACTTATTTAAAATATATATTTTTTAATTGATTTCAGAGAGGAAGGGAGAGGGAGAGAGATAGAAGCATCAATGATGAGAGAGAATCATTGACCGGCTGCCTCCTGCATACCCCCTATTCGGTACAACCCAGGCATGTGCCCTGACCGAGAATTGAACCATGACCTCCTGGTTCATAGGTCGATGCTCAATCACTGAGCCAAGCTGGCTGAGCTGACTACTCTTATTTTTGACATCTCTACCAAACCAGTATATTTTCTCAAGATGATGTCAGTCTTTATGCAAAGTGACAAAACCTATCTTATGTATTTATCATTACATGCACAGTAGTTAACATTATTTTTTTAGGTCTTGGCTATCACCTGAGCTGATGTTCTTTGTTTCATAAATATCTTCAGAAAAAACAAC
The DNA here is from genome assembly GCF_000327345.1 of Myotis davidii. NCBI lineage: Eukaryota > Metazoa > Chordata > Mammalia > Chiroptera > Vespertilionidae > Myotis > Myotis davidii. The sequence continues at coordinate 99,076 of NW_006299272.1, read as the reverse complement.
AGTTATTTTGGCAGCTTCTCAAATACCCTAAGTCCCAAACTAAAAATATCATCTTTACATGATCCCATCCCCCAACACAAGAGTTCTCTTTTTCAGTTTCTCTTCTTTTGCCTCTGGTATAAGAAGACATTTTCTCATGTCCCAGACTAGAACATTTCAGGCATTATTGTTTCTTGTCTTCACATTTTCTATCAAATATGTTTCTAAGTCCTATTCCATTCTATTCTATCATTCTATTCTATTCTATCATTCTATTCTATTCTATTCTATTCTATTTATCTATCTAACTGTTATATTCTATTCTATTATGTAATTTTCCTATCAATTACACCTTTGATTTACCCACTTATTTCCATTTCCAGTTCTGTAATTTAGGGCTTCCAAATCTATTTCCAAATTATTTTTTCAATGAGCACTCTGATATCTTTCCTTATTCTGTTTTTTATACTAAAAGTATCCTTCTTTTTTTCCTAAGACTATATATATATATATATTCATCTCCTAAAACAGCTTAATTTTATGAATACTTCTCCAATGATGTCAATATACCTCAATCTCTGCTTTCTTTTCTTTTCATATTTTTAAAATTGATTTTAAAGAGGAAGGGAGAGAGAGAGATAGAAACATCAATGATGAGAGAGAACCATTGACCGGCTGCCTCCTGCACAACCCTCACTGGGGATCGAGCCCACAACCAGGGCATGTGCCCTGACCAGGAATCGAACCACGACCTTCCAGTTCATAGGTCGACGCTCAACTACTGAGCCGTGCTGGCTGGGCTCAACCTTTGCCTTCTGTAACTGAATCCTGAACCTTAGACATGAGACCATATGGTTTAATTCTTCATTGAGTTCGTATTTTACATTGTCTTCTTAGATAAATTATAACCTACAAGAGGTCATGAACTCTGCTTTTGTATCCCTTTGAGATGTAGAAAAGCATTAGAACATTATTGAAGCTTAATGAACAATTATGGATTGACTAAAGGACTTTCTCAAGACTACAGAGAAAGAATAAGAAATGTAACCAGACCTCAAAACATTACCTCTCATGTTGATTCATCATGCATGGCTGTTAAAAACATGGATTTTAGAGCATGGTATATCTCAAAGTTTATTAGCTAGTTAAACCCTTTAAAACTCAATTTTTTATTTGTGAAATGAGGGTAATTGTATCACCCTGCTCTGCTAATGTAAATACTAAATGTAATAATAATAATACAAAATGATTAACATTCATACATTACTAATAATATAGCTGAATATTTTAGGTATTTATTTCATTTAATATCTTATAGTAACGTATTGAAGAACACTGAGGTGGATGTTATTATTGCTTTCATTTAATAGTCAACAAAATTAGGGTTTAGAGATTAAGTAACTTGCCCAAGATTAGAACTCTTAAGCACTAGGGTGAAAATTCGAACTCAACATTGACTTCAATACTTATGCTCCTAATCAGTAAAATTTAATGTGCATACAATGACCAGCTCTTATTAAATATTCAATAAGTGATAGCAGTTTTATTAGAATGAAGAATATCTTATAAGATTTGAGGGCCTGCTGATGAATGAATGAATGGATGCATTCTAGTCTGTCTTTCAATTGTTACATATATTTATGAATTCTATACTATTATTTTAGCAAGCTATTCCTGTAATGTATTCCTTAGTAAATGAAACAATTAGGAGAGTTCTCATTTCACGCCCTCTCATCAGACAATGAATCTAACATACTTTTCTCTAACAACTTCATAGCATTAAGAATAAGTATTCCATATTCTCATTTGATTTCTAAAAGAAGAAATACTTATATTATGGACTCTAGTCTTAGCACTGTAATTAACTAGTGATGTGACATTGAGCATGCTATTTTTACCACTCCAGGTTTTTTATTCTTCCCACTCCAAAAACTCAAAAGAAAAATGTTTGGTTATTTACTTTTTATTGTCACTCACAAAGGTTTTAGAATAGGTCTAAATATGGAATTAGAACTCTGAATAAAAACATCTATTTGTAATTGTGGGGAAAAAAAGAGAAAGGAACATTAGTTTGGTGTTCAAGTGCTTTAGTGTTTGTAGCCCCTTAGCATCTGTCTCCACCTACATTTCTTTCCTTTATTCCAAATGAAAGCTTTCTTCTTCTTCTTCTTCTTCTTCTTCTTTTTTTTCTGAAAGCCGTTGCCTCTCAGAGGAGGGCTTGCATTCCTAACAGTTGTTTTAGTCCCTACCTCACCCTTCTTCCACGAGTAAATGAAAGAACAGTTTAGGATCAAGGGAATGAGAGAACAGAGCGAAAGCATTTGGTAGGATTGCCATATTTATACTATTTGATGTTTGCTGTGTAGTTCTCCAACCCATTTCAATAACAAAATCATTAATAATTCATTGGAACCTTTCTCTTCATGAGTAATTAGCAAAGCAGTACTGAAGGAGGTTCTAAGAGGAAGATGTTCATAGACCAAGAAGTCAAGGGTGTAAATTATGATCATGATTATTTTATTTTAGAATGTGACAGCACATGCTACTTATTTCTGACACTCAGAGGTCAACAAGGGCAACACTGATGATTTATCTGAGTCTGCTCATCTGTTTACACTTTTACATTCAATAAAACTGAACAGTTACTATGGCAACTGGAAGTCTATAGGGTCTGTTTCAAAACCTGTGCTTGGGAGTTTATGTACATAAATCTTCTACCCACTGATATGAGGCTCTGGTTCTGTGTTTTATTAATTTGTATTTTCTTTGTATATCAGATAGCATTTTGTTTTATAAACTATGAAATCAAGAGGAAATTGGCTAAAGAAACAATTTCTCTTGAGAGTCTAAGCTTGGAGCCTTAGAGAAGACTGGCTTATTAGTGTGAAAATGAAGCACAAAGCTTGGCATTCCAGAAATCTAACATAAACATTAACAATTTCTTCTACAAACTGGGGCAAAGCATTAGGTCTTTTGCAACACAGGTTTCTAAGTGGCTCAATAATCTCTCAGCTGGAAGGTGGAAAACCAAATACTGGTTTTCAAAGGAGAATGAGCAGCAGTGGGATGTGTTTTTAATATTAATATATAAGCCTTCTACTAATAGTTCTATTAATGACAGACTGTTCTGGTACAGGCAAGATGCACCATTGCTGCCCAGAAGATAGGTCACTAGAGAAAGAGATCAATTAACACTTATGATCAATACAGCCTTAATGTAAAAATTCAACTTTCTTAATATTTCAAAGAGTCTCATAATTTTCAATACTTTCTCCAGCAAATATTTGAATTATGCTGAGGAAATGGTCAGTGTGGTCCATTTGAACATGTAAGTGTTTGTGGGAGACAGACCTTGGTTTGACACCTGGTTCTTGTACTTTCTAAATATATCCACTTGATCTTTCTAAGCCTCTGTTGCATCATCTGAAAAATGCAAATAGGAATATATAGTTGCTGGGCTGATGTTAGATTTTCTGTACAGATTAAATATTTCTAGCCCTAACCGGTTTGGCTCAGTGGATAGAGCGTCAGCCTGCAGACTCAAGGGTCCCAGGTTTGATTCCGGTCAAGGTCATGTACTTTGGTTGCGGGTACATACCCAGACTGTTCCCAGGGGGGAGTGTGCAGGAGGCAACTGATCGATGTTTCTCTTTCATCAATGTTTCTAACTCTCTATCCCTCTCCCTTCCTCTCTGTAAAAAAAATCAATAAAATATATTAAAAAAATAAATATTTCTAATTATGGTAAAAATAAAAATAACATAAAATTTGGTTCAGTGGCATTAAGAACGTTTACATGACTGTGCAGTCATCTTCACCATTTGTCTCCAGAACTATTTTCATCTTGCAAAACTGAAACTATAGCCATTAGACAATAAGTCTTCATTTCCTCCTTCCCTGGCCCCTGGCAACTACCATCCTACTTTCTGTGTCTATGAATTTAACTATTTTAGGTACTACATATAACTGGAAACTACAGTTATATTTGTCCTTTTGTGATTGACTCGTTGTGCCCAGATTTCAAGGTTCCCAAGACCCCCAGGGAGCCAGTCAGTCTGATGGAAAAGCAAAGAGTCCTTTTAATGCAAGCCGGCTTGCGCTCCCCGTTCACCAGACCCACCGACACAACGCAAAGTCCAGTGGCCGAGAGAGAGAGGCCTGATGGGACAGGGGGTTTTATAGGGGGGTGGAGTGAGGGCAGAAGAGGGGACTGTGGGCCCCGCTGATTGGCCAGGCATGAGTCGGTACAGGATGTGGTCATAGTGATGGCGTGCACTTCCCTTGATTATTATTGGTTAGTCCAGAGAAATCCTGGGTGTTTCTAGCAGCGGCTTTTTCCAGCGAAGAAGCACATGGCACTGTCCCAAAATGGAGGACCCAAGGCAAGATGGAGGGTCTCGCCTGGCTCCCGCTGCCGCCGCCTGAACACGCCGCAAGGCAGGATGGCCCTCTCCCGCACAGCACCTGCAGCCGGCCTGGGGCACTGCAGCATGGCGGCCTCCCCGGGCTAGGGCACGCGCCCCACTCCGCTGCCGCTGCACTGGGGGCCG
>NW_006299272.1:92712-93230 GCF_000327345.1 Myotis davidii | reverse complement strand
CGGGCGGCACGCCTTTCAGACTTTGTTCACTTAGCATAATGTCTTCAGGTTTATCCTAGTTATAGCATGTGTCAAATTTTCCTTTCTTTTTAAGGCTGAATACTATTCTATTTTATCTATACACCACATTATTCTTATTTGTTTATTTGTCAATGGATACCTGATTTGTGTTCATCTTTGGCTATTGTGAATAAGGTTGCTATGAACATGGGTGTCGAAGAATCACTTCAAGTCATTGATTTCAAATATTTTGGGTATATACCTTGAAGTGAAATTTCTGGACTATATAGTAATTCTATTTTTAATTTTATAGAAATACCGACTTCTGTGCATGGGCCATGAAGTTTCAATCTCACTGTATGTGCGTGCCCGCATGTGTTATTTTGTGGAAGAGGCACACTCAAGGGGCCAAAGAGCCGCATGTGGCTCCTGAGGCGCAGTTTGCTGACCACTTGCGCCAACCACCTTTTAGGTCATCAAATTTGTGGATGTAGAGCTGTTCAGTTTTTCTTTTTACT
>NW_006299272.1:90237-92399 GCF_000327345.1 Myotis davidii | reverse complement strand
GGAAGGCCCCCTAACCCAGTGGTCAGCAAACTGCGGCTCACGAGCCACATGTGGCTCTTTGGCCCCTTGAGTGTGGCCATGAAGTTTCAATCTCACTGTATGTGCGTGCCCGCATGTGTTATTTTGTGGAGGAGCCACACTCAAGGGGCCAAAGAGCCACATGTGGCTCACGAGCCGCAGTTTGCCAACCACTGTCCTAGGTGATCAGTGATGTTGAGCATAGTTTCAAGTGCCTGTTGAGAATAAGTATGTCTTTGGAAAAATGTCTATTTAAGTCTGTTATAAGTTGAACTAGAGGCCCTGTGCCCAAAAATTTGTGTACTCGGCGGGGTGGGGGGTCCCTCAGCCCGGCCTGTGCCCTCTCGCAGTCTGGGACCCCTCGGGAGATAGCGACCTGCTGGCTTAGGCCTGCTCCCGGGTGGCAGAGGGCAGGCCCAATCCCTAGGTGCAGCTCCGGGTCGGGCTCAGAGCAGGGTTGGGGAGTTTTGCATATTACCCTTTTATTATATAGCATAGAGACCTGGTGCACGGGTGGAGGCAGGCTGTTTTTCCCTGAAGGTTTTCCTGGATCAGGGTGGGGGTCCTGCTTGGGTGCCTGGCCAGCCTGGGTGAGGGGCTGTTTTCATGCTGGAGGGTGACTGAAGCTCCCAACCGCTCCTTTTTTTCTTTTTTTAAATTCTGGGCCAGCTTTAGCTCTGAGGCTCCTCTCCAGCTCTGAGGCCTCGGCTGCTGAAAGCAGGTATCTGCTTTGTTTGGGTTCTATAATCGAAACACTGTATCAACTCCAGCTCTGAGATCCCGGCTGGCTGAAAACAGGTCTGGGGTTTTGTTTAGCTTCTATATTTGTAACAGTGTTTCAAACTGCAAGCACAGAGGCCGGCAGCTGCAGACGGGGAATATTAGCTTCCTCCATCACTGAAGCAAGCAAGTCTCATGTTCGGTTCAAGCTGCCTGGCTGCCGGCCCATCTTGGCTGGCAGTTAATTTGCATATCGCTCTAATTAGCCAATGGGAAGGGTAGCGGAGGTACAGCTAATTACCATGTTTCTCTTTTATTAGATAGGATGAGAGAGGCCTCAAAAGGAGCAGAATACAAAATTAACACTCAGAAATTGGTTACATTTTTATACACCAACTAGAGGCCCAGTGCATGAAATTTGTGCTTAGGTAGGGTCCCTAGGCCTGGCCGACAATCAGGCCAATCTGTGGGATGATTAGCAGGGCAATTGGGGGGCCCCCACTGGCACCTGCCTTGGCCAGCTTGGCGCTGCCCACTTGCCAGTCCTGCCCCCCATCAAAGACCAAAATATTCATTGTCAACACAGACAGTGCAATAAGGGAAGAAGCATTGTCTTGAATATGATGGAACATTTTATAGAAGAGGTTGTCCTTTTTTTTTAATATATTTTTATTGATTTTTTACAGAGAGGAAGGGAGAGAGATAGAGAGTCAGAAACATCGATGAGAGAGAAGCATCGATCAGCCGCCTCCTGCACATCCCCCACTGGGGATGTCCCCGCAACCCAGGTACATGCCCTTGACCGGAATCGAACCTGGGACCTTTCAGTCCACAGGCCGACGCTCTATCCACTGAGCCAAACCAGTTTCGGCAGAAGAGATTGTCCTTGAAAGACTTGGATAGTTGGCATTGGAAAGAGATGTTTTAGGCCAAGAGAATCAAGGCATGAAAAATACAAAGTGGGAGTTAGCATGGTGTAGGCTGAAAGATTTGGATTCAGTGCTATTTTGAGTGGCTCCACCAGGTCTTTCTTGTATTTGTGAGAGCCTAGAGCAGGGGCGAGCAACCCCTGGCACACGTGCCAAACATGGCATGCCAGTAACTTCTGCTGGCATGCGAAACCCTCTCTTATAATCTTCCATTTACAATTTTTTTCTTAATATCGACTTTTTTATTTTTCAGATAAATTCAGTGTAGGTGCATCTTAGATAAATAAATAATTTTACATAACAAATTATCTTAAAGACCATCGACATGGATTGATGAGAGAGGGGAAGAGTAATTTCTATGCCTCTGCCTTAACTCTCCCTACCTTCCTAGATCCAACCAGTGTTTTGGTTTCATCCATATACACTTGTGAATCTTTGTTCTCAGTGATGAATTTTGTTAGGTCGCGTAATAGGAGTAGCCTAATGGATGAACGT
>NW_006299272.1:78303-90157 GCF_000327345.1 Myotis davidii | reverse complement strand
AAAAAATTGGGATTGGCACGCAGAAGAATTTTGAGTCAGAGATTTTGCTGGTTTTGGCATGCACTCACAAAAAGGTTGCCCACCCCTGGCCTAGACTGTCTGTCACAATGTTATCTTTTTTGCATATTTTTATTTATTCAAGGGATAAATTAATTTAATGACTGGAAAGGCTTAATTGTGTTGTTTATGGTCTTTGATTATTGTGGTTCAGGATTCAACCAGGTATTGTGTTATATTCCTTATTGTAAATATTTATTTCAGCCTGTTTGCATAGTTCTTTAGAAATGTTTGATATACATATGATTTTCTAAGCTAGTTGTGCATAATTAGTCATATATGACAGAGGCTTTTATTAATTATTTCAGTATGATTGATTTCCTTTCCATCTGCATGGCAGCTCAGTTAACTAATTGTTGCTGCTGACATGGGTCTTCTATTTGCTTTTTTCTTATTTGTGTGTACTTGGTGGTTGCATACTTAATATTAGGACTTCTGTTGTACAAAGTGTGTTTATCAGGTAATGTATAATAAATCCATTACCAACACTCTTACATAAATTGGTGGAGTAACAGTGAATATTATCTATTTGGTAAATACCAGGACTTAGAATCTAGAAAAAATAACTTAAAGGAAGTTGTAGCTTGCAATAGACTTAATAAAGATATGAATTGTTATAGATATTGTATAGATCGTTTAAATCAAGTGCATTTGACTTTAATTTTTGAACTCTGACTTATGATAGATTTATTTTTTAAAATTTTTAATAGATTTTTTAAATCCTTACCTGAGGATATGATTTTTTTTAATTGATTTTAGAGAGAGAGTAAGAGAGAAAGAGAGAGAAACATCGATGTGTGAGGGGGAAACATTGATCAGTTATTTCCCATAAGCACCCCGACCAGGGATGGAACCCACAACCTAGGTATGTGTCCCAATGAGGAATTAAACTAGAAACCTTTTTGGTGATGAGAGGTTGCTCCACCCACTGAGTAACCTAGCCAGAGTGATAGATATATTTTAACACAAGTTTTTAGTATTGCTTTTCAAAATAAAAGATGAAGTAAAAGAAAATTCACTTCACCAATGTTTAAGATTACTTTAATTTGAAATTAAAAATTGTAATGAAAGAATAAACCTCCAATGAGATTTTTTTGTGTTATAGTGATGAGGCTCTGGACTGAAATTGAAGTGTTATATTTACTCTAAAATTATGTATGGTCATATACATCATAGATGATGAACATAGATAACTAAAATTTTTTAACTTTAAAAATTCTGTGAATCTGTGGGCAATTATGAACTTACTTGGCACATAAAATATAGTTTTATTCAGAAAATAATGTGTAAATTTTAAGTTAAAAGATCTCTCAAATTCAAGGGTTATAATCTAACATTTATAAGTGTGATCAGCTGATTATTTTATTCTAGGAGGAAAAAATTATTCTAGTGTCTTGCTTTGATCTGACTGTCTCATTGCCTTTGCCATTCCTGATAATGTTTGGAGGAAACAGACTAATTATTTAGGAAAGCATTCATTTTGAATAGTGTTTGCTGATTTCCCCTGAGAAGAAAAGCTTAATTATTTTGACCAGAAGAACACTTAGCTTTATCTTATCACTGATATCTTTCAAAATTTCTCTGGCCATAAATGCATCTTCTCAAGATTGATAAAAAGTAGTACAACATTTATTGCCTTGTTAGGAACTCTGTGAGCATGTGTGTAAATGTGCTACTAGCTGGGGTCAGTGCTGGAGAGTGCTACCTAACTCTACATTCTCTTTGCTTTAGTTGCTCCCTACAGATAGAAAAGACCCAAAGTCTTACTCTGAAGTCATGTTTCTCTTTAACACATTAAAATCTCGCAGAATCATCTTAATCTTTAAGAAATAAGTGATTTAATGACCAGTAGCACTAAAAATCGACTGGTCTGGAGCTATATGAAGAAGTCAACTCCATCTGGAGTTCAATCACACTTTCCCATATGGTTAATCGCCAGCTGTTATAAAGGAGAGTGTTGTCAAGGCTGGGAGGCCTGGAATTAGCTATGCAGCTGCATTTTGGCTATAGGCAATCCCTATAACAAGGGTAGTGTGTGAAGGCAAATATAACTAGGATTCCTTGGCTCCTTTCTTTTTATTCAATGCTAAAAGTGCGATATTAATAAGATAAAAAGTATCTAAGCTTATAAGCAAGCAATCTGTATCACTTTCTGAAATCCAAATTAAAGCTGAATACATTCAGCATGTGCCTAGACTTGAGCAATATTAACGCAAGTCTTGCCACTTTATAGTTGACATATGCAAGGTGCTGAATTTTATTTATGTGACTCATGTTATTTTGATACATTTCTCCTGTAAAAGATAATAAATTTTGGATTTTTTAAAATTATGTTTGCTTTGTTTATCATTTCTGGGATATATCCTAAACTTTTTGAAAGATAATTTGGGACCGGGACATGGTTCAATTAGTCTACTATAGAATGTTTCTGAATGCCTGGAATTTAAGTTATGATCAGAAATGATTATTTTTAATTGATGCCTAGTTACTTGAAGATACTTAAAAATTTATAGACCTCTCAAATGATGATTAGTGAAATTATCAATAATATATCTGTTTTGAAGTTTTAACATTTTTTTAGTGTCATCAGAAGTCTAAGCCATAATTAGGAACAGGAAGCAAACTACTATTGAATTTTGCCCAAACAGAAAACTGAATTTAATATCCAGCGTGTTGTTACACAGTGACTATTTGGTTAGGGATATTAGACCTCATTACTTACCCAGTGAAGCAGTATGGGAATTAATGTCTTAGACATTTGCCACTGAATTTCTTATATTGCAACACTAGACCAGGTCTTTTGGAGGAGTCTTTATTTAAAGTGTCCCTGGAGACAGGGCTCATTGATCTCCATTTTGACCAATAATTAAGGTCTGTGTTGGCTGATTTGAATGGGGAAATTTTTCCCCCTTCAAATGGTAGGCAAATTATCTGTAATGGAACTGAGTTGAAATTGTGATGCCTTTTGAAATAAATTATTTCATATTGAGGTATAATTTGATGCAAAAGAGTGCATAAATATTTGACTATACCACTTGGTGATTTAGACACTGATGATTTTGAGTACATTGTGGTCCAAAACTCACTGATTTGTGAAATGTGCACAGGAGACTGGGGATTACCAAATGGGAGTAACACAGTTTTTGAGTAGAATTGAGGATACATTTTTGAAGTTTAGGTAAAAATTATGTCATATACTCGTCATACATTTGCCTGTTGCTATATTGTTAAAACATTTCCCCATGGGAGTATTCTCTTCCATGGCCAATTTTCAATGGTAACTTCATAAAGACGGCTCTGATGAAGAAGCGAAATGTTTTTGAACTATCGATTCTAATATTTCTATGTAAAGGGTGTGACATAAAAGCCACAACAGCTAACTGATTTTGATATATCAGTTACATTCTCTGGTGTGTCACAATACTCTCAATTCGGTGTAGTCACCTTTATTGCTTTACTGTAGTATGTGCTGCTGCTGTAATGTTTCTGTAATATAAGCTTCATCTAAAAACCCAATCCCCCAAACATTGTTTACTTTCTTTAGATACATTACCTTAAAATTAGGGCATTCTGCCAAAAAATAAGTGACATGATTAGGTCATTATCCCATGGTCCAAATAAACAACTGTCTTCTGCAATTAACTAATAAAAAAATTTTTAGCACACTTTCAAAATGTGTTATTTTCATACTCCTTTAAAAAAACGTTTCTCTTTATTTAAACAGTTGGGTGTAAACCTACAAAAGCCACTTGCTATGAGCTGATATACTACACCTGATGCTTGCTGATGCTTACCATATACATGCATGCACAGGTCTTAACTCATTTAATGCCCAAAACAGCCTTCTATGGTAGATACTGTTCATTATCCTCCCTATTTCACAGATTTGAAACCGAGGCACTGCGCGTTTAAGGAACTTGCCCTGTGCTACTTGGTTAGGAAGCAGCAGAGCTGAGGTTGGAACTCAGGCAGCCGGTGCTGGATTTTGATATTGTGGATGGTAGTGGATAGAGTGAAAATGACTCTGTCAGAGGTTGTCTTAGTTTGTGAAAATTTCATAAATTGCTTGGAACAAAGGCCATGTACTACTAAGCAGGGGATACTTCAGGTACACATGTAGAAAGAGAGGCGTGTCAAAGAAGGGCTTAGGAAGAGCAGGCATGAGAGACAGACGATCTTTGATAGCTTTGTTTCATAATCCCTTCCTTCTCTTTGTGCAAATGCTGCTGTAACTAGACCTCATGATGAATGATTTGTCACCTCTTTTTGTGAAGATTAACTAGGATTTTCCGGTAAACAAAAGTACCCCAGGATGCAGTCAGCTTTAAAGATCCCACAGACCCAGATGCCGCAAAGCTCAATTTGGACAGTGCCAGATCCAGGAAGTCTTTTGTTCTTAGCTCCTCTCCCCTCTTTCTCTCTGTGCCATAATCATACAGAGGTCTGAAGTCAAGGGAACACACCAGGGGAGGAGCACTAGAGAAAGGGAGGAGAGACCTACCATTATTCTCCTTTCTCTAAGGCCTGCTATGAGCTATGTTGAAAGTCATGGAGTCTACTCTCCTTTTTACTAGCTTCCTGCAAGGGGAATAAAGACAAGTGTGAAATTATTTTCCAAATAATATGATCTATCTTATTTATTATACGAGTGGGTCATTCCTGGCTCACATTTGGATCCTAACTTGGGGAGCTGGCTATAGCTACGGTCACCTATTTACTTGAACTGATTGGCGTGTGGTTTTCAGGCGTTTCTGATGTTGATGGGAAGGAGATGGGACTGAAGAAGGAGGCAGACATCATGTTTGCCCTGGGCTGAGGCTCCTGAGGAGGCGGGGAGAGATACAGAATGAGGGTTGGTATCTGTTACCACCCAGGCCTCTCTGGTCTCTCAGACACAGTGCATTGAGAGGTGGAGGGAGTTAGCTTCCTGAAAGATCTTGTGAGATGCTTGGCACTAGCAAGACTGTTTTAGTGGCCCAGGCAGTGCAGCATTCCAGTACTATGTTACTGTGCTGGTTATTTCTCGTTGAATTAATGCGGTCAAAGTTTGTTGTTTTCATTGCGATAAAATACACATAACAACATTTTAAAAAAGAAAGTCATGGGGCTTACAGATTTTTAAAAATCTTTCACTACCGAATAAATTCCAGAGGGCTGTCAGGAGTCAAGAATAAAGATGCAGTTTGATTGCATCCCATATGTCATGCTTGATTAACTTATGTAGAAAGGAATCATCAGGGGGAGAAATAACATCTCCAATTACATAGCTAACAAGCTAAAACAGAGCTGCATCTGAAGGGAAGGGAGCCCAGTAGGCTTGTTGATGTTGAGCTGCATGCAACTAAGTGAAGGCTGTGGCTACTCTTAGAAATCTTCCACTTCTTTTGATCACTACTTTAGATGGGACTGACATCACATATGATCAACTGCAAATTATGAAGTCGATACAGTTGCAAATTGTAATTTTGTGTATTTTCTACAATGAATTGTCTCAATAAGTATCTTTATTACATTTGTTCCACATACATTTGTTTCCTGCTGCATATTTTCTTTGACAGAGAATTTAATTGTTTCATGTATAATTGCTGTCTTGTATTTGGGACATAACTTTAAAAAAATATATTATTTCAATGGAGAGCTTGGTGAGGTTTTCCGATGTGGATTTTTAAATTTAATTACAACACTGATGAGGAGACTTAAAGTATTTTGAATCCTCTTGAAAAATGTAGACAATAACAATCTATATTTTTCTAGTAAAAAAAATCACTACAATAGCATCTATATTTTTTGGAACTGAGAATTTATTTACACAATGCAATAGGGTTGACCCATTGAAATGAATAAATTAAGAAGGCTGGGTGGTTTATAAAATGTATGAATTGCCATAACATATTTTTTAAATTCAATATGTAACTTTTGATGTAATCCAAGCTCCTTTGTGGAACAAGTTGAGATAAATAAACACATAAATGCCTTTATGTACAATGTAAAAGCATTTGTGAAAATTTTAAACATATAGAACTACAAGATATACTAATATAAATACACAAAATTATATATGTACATAGAATTGTAATATATACATATTTATGACTATCTATAGATTGTATTTTAAAAATATACAAAGAAACTGGAAGGTTATATACCAAGTGTCTAGTAGTCATTTTTTTGGGTAGAATTAGAAGGTGGAGTGTCAGTTGGGAGAGGGGGGGTCTAGGGAAGACTTTCAAAAAAGACTGACTTGTTATATTTCTATCTTCTATTAATAAAATATTGAATAAAAAGTAACAATACTAATAACTCATTCTAGATGGTAGAATCATGTTTATTGCATTTAAAAAATCTATATTGTTAAATCAAAAGAGTCAAATATGTGAAGGCACTATGACACATATTATATAAGCTGTGCTTTCTACTCTGGAGGAATTTACCATGTAAAAGTGAACAGATCGGCCTTAGTTGGGACAGATGGGTAAGGACTAAAGACCAGGAAGGAATGTGTGTTGGACTGTATGAACCATGAGATAGGGGCCGTGTTTTTATCATTAAGTCCTTAGCACATTGCACAGAGCCAGATACATGTAGAAAATCAATAAGTATGTATTGGTCTGATCTGAGGGCAGAGATCCAAAGAAAAGGAAAAACAATTAATCTTCATGCAAGTTACCAATTGCCACCGCAAGCATAAAACCATTGCTATAAGGTTTGAGAAGCACACGATGAACTGCAGTCTCAGAAACAGGAAAACTTGTGAGCAGGGAAGAGGACAGTTCAATAAGTTTCTGTGAAGAACACAGCTGTAAGGTACTCCCGATGGCCTGGAGTCTCCACACATGCTTCCTGCCAGAGCTGAAGACTGCGCCTGGACCCCTCTGCGCCGGGAGAAGTCCTGCTGCAAAATGCTCTCTGAGTGTCACTTGAATTGGAAATAACTATAGTGAATTTTAAAAATGAATACATTCCAGAGGTCCTGGGTAATGTATTTTAATTAATTTTCAGGTGCTTGTTACTGAGAGCTATTGGGTTAGGAAATAGTAATTTGATGGTGGATTCTAGCATGAAACATTAAAGTGGCATGGCCTCGGTGACCTCAATTATGAGACTGTATTTCAGAAAGGTTGCAACAGAAGTCCTATAGAATTCAATAAAAATCTAATGATCTTTAGAGAATGAGAAGACAAGCCACAGACAGAAGAAAATATTTTTTAAAGACATGTGTGATACAGAACTGTTATTCAAAATATACAAAGAATACTTAAAACCCAGCAATAATAAAATGAATAATCTAATTTTAAAATGGGCCAAAGACCTAAACAGACACCTAACCAAAGAAGATATACAGGTGGCAAATAAGTATATGAAAAGATGCTCTACATCATATGTCATTAGGTAATTGAAAATTAAAATAACAATGAGATAACCCTACACATCTATTAGAGTGGCCAAAATCCAAAACACTGACAACACCAAATGCTGGCAAGGATGTGAGTAACAGAAATCTCATTCATTGCTGGTTAGCATGCAAAATGGTACAGCTACTTTGGAAGACAACTTGGCAATTTCTTACGAACTATACCATCTAGCAATTTTACCCAATAAATTAAAAACTTATTATCTACACAAAAAACTGCACATGGGGTTTATAATAGCTTGATTTATAATTGCTAAAATTAGAAGTTATATCAGCTTTACCCATAATTTCCTAGACTGGGAAGCAACCAAGATGTTCATATATATATATATATATATATATACTGTGGCACATCCAGACAATGGAATAGCAATCAGTACTAAAAAGAAATGAGCTATCAAACTATGACATGGGGAACATTTAAATGCGTATTGCTAAGTGAAAGAAGCCAATCTGACAAGGCTATGTACTGCACGATTCCAACAATATGACATCTGGAAAAGGCAAACGTATGGAGAGAGCAAAAAGATCAGTGGTTTTCCAGCAGGGTGGGGGCAAGGGAGAAATGAGGGATGTACAGGTGGAACAAAGATCATTTTTAGAAACAGAGCATTTTTAGGCTCTCTGACTGAGAGAGTGGGGAGTTTTGTGGTTTCAATCTCCCTTCCATTTGGGCAGGCCATAGAATAATGTTTGGCTCATCTTCTAGTGTTTAGAAGGGCATTACCCAATACACACTGTTGGCTGTGGTGAGCAGCAGGAGGGAAACACCCTGATTAGGGCTTGTGCCTGTCCTGTTTCACCATATGCTCTTCTATTCCCATCCCCAAATCCCCTTTCCACACACACTTCAGTGGGTTTCAGGAAAATGTCAGCTGAAATTATTCTGTATGACACTGCAATGGTAGACAAGTGTCATTATACTTTGTACAGACCCGTGGACGATACAACACCAAGAATGAACCCCAATGTAAATTATGGTTTGGGTAATAGTGATGTGTTAATGCAGGTTCACTGATTGTAACAGATGTACCATGGTGGTGTAGGATGTTGGTAGTGGGGAGGTTTTGTGTGTGTGTGTGGGGGTGGTGGTGGTGGTGGTGGTGGTGTGGGGTTAGAAGTACTCAAGAACTCTCTGTACTGTCCACTTAATTTTGCTCTGAACCTAAAACTACTCTAAAATTGTCTTTTATAAAAACCTAATTATTTTTTGATTCTTTCACATATTTATTCATTCAAAAGTAGTAATTGCGTGCCCACTGAGTATCTGGCATTGGTTGTATATTTGGCAAAGATAAGTAAGCCAGTTTAATTGAGAGACAAATCAATAGGTTATAACACAATGTGGTAAGTACTGCAATTGAAATAGAAGCAAAATGCTTCACTAACTTGCTAAAGAAAAAGAAAAAAAGCTACTAACACAGCTTTAGTCAATGGAGACGTTTCAAGAAGGTAGGAATTGAATTGAGTGTTATGACCGAGTTTTCCAGTTGGAATCTTTCAGGCAAAGACAATAAAGGCATTAAAATACAAAGAACTGGGCAACCATGACATATGATTGATCAGCTCTCCTGGATGTCATGCACTAGATCACTATCAATCATTATACTCATGGCCCCATAAGTTACTTTCTTGGTGATAAGGCTCTACATATGTAGTGGGTTAAATGAAGATAATGATGATTATGAAAATTAATATTACTTAGCTCAGATGTATAGAAGTTATTATATTAAGGTGTCTATTAAAAGGTTGGTGATTTTTTTCTTTAATAAATCTGAAATACATATTTTTCTAGCTATCCTAATTAGTTTACATAGTTTAGATTTAATTAAACTGGTAGGAGTATAATAGGACCTCTGCATTTGTTACATAAATGAATGTTTTTGTCAATAGATTGTTTTTAACTGGATGTTTGCTTATAATGATCTTTCTATCAGTGATTAATCTAATCTAACATCCTAATAGGAAGTTCTGTTTCCTTTCCAGCTAATGTGATAAACATCAACAGTTCAGCATCAACACCTTAATTACAGACACTGAAGGCTAATGTTAGACAAATTAATTCTGTTGACTACCTTTGGTTCAGTGGACCTCAGCAACTGAAATAAGCTCTTAAAAGGTGTCCCTGAGATGTGCATGAACTCTACGTTTGCCATAACTTCTTACAGAATCATCCCAGGTGGCAAGGGCTCTAAATTTGAATTCATTTAATATGTATGGCTTGCTGTATGCGTGGCTGTGTGTTAGGCACTTACTGTTATTTTACTCTGTTTTTACTATATGTCTTTGGTAGGGAATTGCCGCTTCTACATTATGCAATCTTTCTTAAATTATGTTTGTTGGAGTTGAGTGTGGTCATTGTCCTTTAGAGAGTAAGTTAATCATCCCCAAATTCAGCTCTTCCTCATCATCTTATGCAATATCTGATCTACATAATATCATAAAGACTGTGATGAGAAGGGAACACTATTTTGCATAATGAGGTGTTTAGTAAACAGAGCACATGATACACATTTAAAAAGAAACTGTGCTAAATGATGAAACAAGGCATATTAACTCTAGGAATTTAGTGTAAATTGATAGGCAATAACAATAAAAATAATTAATGAGGAATCAGGAGATGTTTAGACATTTTGTTCAGTCCAATTTTACCGAGACAGTATCTGTTTTGACAAATTATAAAAGCATTATAGGCTTTTCAGGAATCCATTATCAAAACATTCATTGGTAAACTGAAGAAGCTAACAATATTTCTTGTAAAAAAAAGGCTTGGATATCATTGAAGAGTTTCACAAAGCATCTTTTAAAGAAATGTTTTAAGCCCTCCACAGAAACATAGTTGAGTCATCATGAAGCACCTGACTCTATGGCAGTGGTTCTCAACCTGTGGGTCACGACCCCTTTGGTGGTCGAACGACCCTTTCACAGGGGTCGCCTAAGACCATTCTGCATATCAGATATTTACATTATGATTCATAACAGTAGCAACATTACAGTTATGAAGTAGCAATGAAAATAATTTTATGTTTGGGTCACAACATGAGGAACTGTATTTAAAGGGCCAGAAGATTGAGAACCACTGCTCTATGGTATAGGGGTGAAGGTCATGCACCTGGTCTTCAAGAAGCTCATAAAAAGTAAACCAATTATTGCAATACCGACAATAGCAATATCTTGTTCACTCTGGATATGCCAAGCTTTGTTCTAAACATTTTACACATTATGTCATTTCCATTTCACAATAATCTTAAACTATAGGAACTATTATTAATTATACTTTGTGGATGAGAAACAGAGAGGCACAGAGAGGGCAAGGACACTTGTCCAAGATCATTCAACTAGTATGAAGCCCAATTGAGAATGAAGCGAGGCTGGGTCTGCTCCCAGGACCCATGTGGTCTACCAGTTTGCTAACAGCTTTCTAGTCTATAGGGTTAATGGCTATGATGGATGAATTCCCCGAGTAGTGAGGCTACCTAGAAGAGAAATACCTAATTCTCGACAGAAGAAATAGCATGTGAGTACATAATAAGTTAGCACTTAAGGGGTGCTATAAATAGTTCAGCGTGGCTTACATATAGAATTCATGAATGTTAGGAAAGGAAGGAAGAGAAATTGACTGGGTCTGGATTATGAGGGTTAATAAAAACTGTGACAGATAGATAAGAGAGTAGTGTGTTTAGATTTCATTTTAGGAAAAATAGATTGGAAATGAACTGCTAACAGGGGAGTCAAGCTGAGATGCTAGTAGCATAATCTAATCAAGAAGGGGTTGCCGAAACCGGTTTGGCTCAGTGGATAGAGCGTCAGCCTGCGGACTGAGGGGTCCCGGGTTCGATTCCGGTCAAGGGCATGTACCTGGGTTGCGGGTACATCCCCAGTAGGAGATGTGCAGGAGGCAGCTGATCGATGTTTCTCTCTCATCGATGTTTCTAACTATCTCTCTCCCTTCCTCTCTGTAAAAAATCAATAAAATATATTTAAAAAAAGGGGGTGGGGGTGAGGGCCCAAGCCACTGCACTAGAAATGAAAAGCACAAAAGTTTTCCAGAGAAAAGTCCATGGTAGAAGAGACACACCTGATGTATTGGGTAGGGAATCGGAAAACAAAACTATATTTGCTGTGTGGGGAGGGGGAGGCAAAGGTGTTGGTTACGCTAAGGATCCATTGATTTGAATTGGACAATAAGGCAGATCTAGAACAAGACCATCTCAGCCATCATTAGCATAAGGATAGCAGGTGAGGCCCTGAGTTTAGATGGAGTCACCCAGGGAGAATTGATGGGATGTCAAAATTTGAGACTCAAGGGTGGAACGCTGTGCAGTATTAAGATTATTGAAGGGCAGGTGCAAGAGGATCCTGGGGAGGAGAGGCCTGAAAAGGAGG
>NW_006299272.1:56327-78125 GCF_000327345.1 Myotis davidii | reverse complement strand
ATATATATATATAGAGAGAGAGAGAGAGAGAGAGAGAGAGAGAGAGAGAGAGAGAGAGATTTTAAACAGTTCCCCTTGGCTGGGCACAACAGTACACAGAGGAGGGAGCAATTTGAGAGGCCTGAATACTAATTACATAAACTTAATGCTATCTGTAATTGGCCTAAAGTTACTTTCCCAAACTTTCCTGTTCTTACTCATTAAAATATCTCTGATCTCAAATCCTATGAGAGTCCTCCTAGGTCAAACTCTGGATTCACGGGAAAGTGAAATGATGCATCCCTAGGAGGGAATACCCTAAGCCTCAAGTAGAAAACATCTTAACGCACAGCCTTCTGCATAGAATACCCAGAAGCATTCCTCTTAATTGCTAGGCAATTATCCTTGCACATTTATAACCTTTTCTCAAATTCATTGACGGACTCTACTACCATGTTAGGTGGAGACAGAGGCGAGAGATAGGGAGAAAATATCTCACATATCAAGAGACATGAAAACGATGAAAGGCAAAGTTGGGTGTAATTTTCTTCTGGAAACTGCAGCACCTGCTACATTTCCTGGAGCTTAAAAGGGCCTCTGTTGCTTCGACTACTGCTCTGACCATCTGCTGAGCTGCGTGGAGGTGGTCTGCAGCAGCTGCAAGCCACTACACATGCTTCAAGTCAGGCGTGTTGGCACAGGAAGGAAGCCAGGGATATATTGGTGCCAAATGCAGGTCCTGTTTTCTTCCCTTTGCTGCCATGAACAAAATTAATCAAGGCCTTAAGAGCTGCCATGGACATAAACGTGATTTAATGTCTCTTTAGCATTTTCAGGACCATAGCATTAGCAGACACCTTGGAGATGTTTAAGAGTGGAATCTCTAAAGTAGTTCTCTGGCAAGCCATTTTCAAAACAGATGTCATGAGCATACTCCAGTACAGCTGCCTATTAGGTGACAGTACTTCAAACACAGAGCATGTGAAGGAAATGTACTTTCTGTTTCCTACATAGCATAGCAACGGACACCTGCCTTCTTAGGAGTGGGAAAAGACTTCCTGGCTCCTGCCTGCTCTCCCTTCTGTTTTCCATACTTCTCTCAAGCAAGATAAAGAAAGCCCTGGTTAAAATAGAAGAGTTGTCAATGCAAATCTATAGGTGCAGTTGATTTACACAACCTTCTCTTTGATTATACAAGTAGTTTCTTGAGAGCAAGGACTTTGAAATTTTTTTTTGGATTTGAATCCTGGTTGCACTTCTTTCTCGTTTGTGAAATTGGACAAATAAATGAGCTGCATTGAGTCTCAATTTTCTAATGTGCGTCTCACTGTTTTGTGATGGTGAATAATGCTATCATTTTATTTTTTAAAAAAATTTATTTTTCGCCGAAACCGGTTTGGCTCAGTGGCTAGAGCGTCGGCCTGCGGACTGAAAGGTCCCAGGTTCGATTCCGGTCAAGGGCATGTACCTTGGTTGCGGGCACATCCCCAGTGGGGAGTGTGCAGGAGGCAGCTGGTCGATGTTTCTCTCTCATCGATCTTTCTAACTCTCTGTCTCTCTCCTTTCCTCTCTGTAAAAACTCAATAAAATATATTTTTAAAAAATTTTATTTTTCAATTACAGTTTGCATTCAATATTATTTTTAAGTAGTTTCAGATGTAAAGCATAGTGGTTAGACAATCAGATACTTTAGAAAATGTTACCCTAGGTATTTCCAGTACCCACTTGGCACCATCCGTAGTTATTACAATATTATTGATTCTCTTCCCTATGCTGTACTTTACGTTCACATGGCTATTTTGTATTTTCCAACTTGTACTTCTGGATCCCTTCATCTCTTTCACTCAGTCCCCCAACGCCTCTCCCTTCTGACAACCATTGGTCTGTTCTCTGTACCTATCAGTATGTTTTAGTTTTGCTTATTCATTTATTTTGTTCTTTAGATTCCACATATAAGTGAAATCATATGGTACTTGTCTTTCTCTGGCTGACTTATTTAACTTAGCATAATACCCTCATCTTCAAAAGTACTTCATTGGGTTCCTGACACATAGTATGTGCTCAATTAATGTCTATTGAATAAAAGAATTACATAACTGTTGCAAAAGATTATCTTTGAATTCTAAAAATATATAAGTACTAGAGGCCCAATGCACAAAATTCATGCAAGAGTAGGCCTTCCTTCCCCCGGCTGCAGGCACTAGCTTCCCTCTGGCATCCAGGACCTGAGCTTCCCTCGCAGCCCTGGCTTCATCCAGAAGACATCCAGTCTAATTAGCACATTACGCTTTCATTATTATAGATTTTTTAAATATTCTGCACTGTGTTACAGGCAAACAGTTCCAATTCATTTAGTCTCTCCAAAAGCTCCTGTTTTGGTATGAATGCAAAACATCTATGAAGCAAGTCTGTGGCTAAAATGTGAAGGGATATACTGGCCTGCTGGCTATTTTGTGTCAAAAATTCAGAGGAATCTTACCTTTCCAGTCCTTTAAAGAACTGAAGAGTTTGCACATGATTCTGTTTTCAGATCCTATCCTACACTTCCTTTCTTCTGTCTTATCAAGATGTATTTTTGCTTTAAGAGACTGCTCACAGCTAGCTGTTTTTGGAAAGCTGATTTTAAAAAAATAATTCATATTGTAAAATGGCCATAAATGAAGCAGTGCTTGTTAAACTGTGTTCTGAGACTTCCTGGGGATTCTTGAGGGAATCCTAATGAATAGCTGCAGGGATCAGAGCTTCAAACCAGTGAGGCCCTGGGTACCCCACGCCTAACCCTGATTTTAATCAGAAATATTCTCCTCTTCATAAAATGTAGAACTTTTAAATACTTATACTACTTATTGTATATTTACTTAAAAATAGATTATACTGTTTTTAAATTAATTAATGTTTAGTATTTAAATTAATCTTTTAAAAAAGAGTTTACATGTATCTACCTATAGCTCATGCACTTTTGTCATGAAACTCAATAATTTAGCTGAAAGGAATTCTTTAATCCTAGAGTTGTAGCAAGTGATAGGAAGAGGTAGGCAATGGCGATTACCATGTGGTCGATGAGCAAATGAGGCAAATTTACTTTGTCTCTTTCTTTGATAGCTTATTAAACTGGTGCCATAGCATTGGACATGGAGTGTTAGTACTTCACTAATTCATTTAGTGCAAAGCACATCACGAATTCTCATGCCTAAGAAGGATACGTATGAATTGAGTGTCCTTATAATTAAGTGAACTAATAATTGACAGAATGTTAACCGAAGGACCTGATTTATAGGTAAACATCCATCTGGAGATAATTTCTATTGGCGACCTCAGGGCTGTATCCATACTCTTGTCATATTCACTTATTTTAGAATTAGTGAATTCCAAGAAACTGTAGAGGGTAGTCTAATCAAATTGGCAGATGACAAAGCTGGGAGGGATAAAGAATGCGTTGAAGGGCAGAGTTAGGATCCCAAAAGATCTTGACAGGCTGAAACATTTTGAGCTGAAAAAACATAATGAAATTTAACAGGGATAAATGTGAGGTCCTGCAATTGAGTCAAAAAACAGAAATACAGCTGCATTTGCAGAAGATAAAAAAGTTGTAGCTTCTGAGCAGAATGTGTGAAAATGCTCAGAGGTATAAGATGACAGTCATATTTCTAGAACTCAGCAATGTGATGTTGATGTCCCAAAGCTAATGTGGCTTAGGGGATGCATCGTTTAATAAATAGAATCTAGAATGGAAATGGGTGCAGGCCCACTTTTCTTAAAACTGTTTAGATTTTACTTTGATAATGTACTAAGAGGTAATCAGACAACCTGAAACACATTCAAACAAGACTGAATATAAAGAGACTTCAAATTCTGTTGCACAGAGAGTTCAGGCCCTGAACTCTAGGGAACAGATTCTGTATGGCCTCAAGTCAAGAATAGGATGTACCAAAGGAATCATCTAAAATTATATAAATTGTTATCTTAGAAATTTTTGGTATCGCCAAAGAAAGAGAAGTCAGATCCATGAGAAGTTTCAGGTAGAAAGACAACCACTTAAAAGGACAAAAGGAGCAGACGGAGTGACTAAGCCATTAATATTCTCCATCCTAATTAATGGCTGGCTGGCGTGGTCTCCATATATTCACTAATAAAGCTGACTCTATGAGATCCCACCCTGAATGTTCCCAGGGAAATATCTTGCTCTACTATTTCTTTTGAGTTACATAGTTAGTATTTCTAACAATTGAATAAAGAAGGAATATAAATTTAACTTTTCTCATTGTATACATTGTTAATGACCCTTTAAAGATTTTTTTAAAAAAATAATGGTCAAGAACACGAGTTTCTGTAAGTCATGAGTTAGCTATTCTTTTTATTAAAAGTGATGCTTTTAAAATTCTGCCACCTTTAGTATTTTCTAAATATATATAAGCTTTTTGCACTGGTTGGATTTATGTAAACATATTACGTGCTTACGGATCATTTGTGTTCCTGGGCTCAATGCAGATTGCTTCAAACGAGCTAATTTGTCAATGGAGAGACCAGGTAAGCTGGACGTGGTTTGCTTCTTGGCACGCACTGTGAGAGGGAGCTCGCTATGCCATGCTTTCGCCACAGAGGAGCATTCCTGTCTTCTCTTTTCCATCAGGTCTTCTCGACAGCAAGAAAGAAAATAAACCCCTAGAAACTCATTTTTCATTCACTTTAAAAGGAAAGCAATGTATTAATACAGTTTTTTTAAAAAAAAAACCCTCAAAGCTGGTGGCCACTTATAAATTATGTGTGACTGTTAAGCTGTGGCAATATTTTCTTGAGTAGCTTATCACAGGCAGCGTAATCCTTTACATCATCTCAAGACAGAAGCAATTATTTCTTTTCTAGCCATATTAAATTTCTTTATGTAAAATACTTCAATGTTTCAAGGAAAGCTATGACCCTCATTTTAATAGAACGCTGGGCCGAACGGGACTTGTGAAAACAATGCATCTCATTGGCGCCAACTGCCACCTGAAAGGGAATGTGACTTGCATTAGTCGAGCTGCAAACATGTTTTGAAAATGTGGTCTCTATTCCCTGTGGTCATCCTCTCTCCCCCAAAGAAAATTGCTGGTGCATGTGCTCCTGCTACACACATCATAATCAGGCTTCAGGAAGGGAAAGGAAGCCAGGCAGAGGGAGAAAGAAAGAAACACTGAAAAGATCCTGTGTTTGCATAGTCCTTCCAGTACAAGGAGCACAAGCTGGATTCAAATACAAGGTAATGAGAATGTCTTTTCCGGTTCAGTTTGAGTATGAATCTAAACATGATGCTAACTAACATCGTGATCACAAGATTCATACACGACTGACGCTTCCAAGGGAGGAATCCTTAAAATAGCGCTGAAGAGGCCGCCCTCTGACAGACCCCCTTAGGGAAAAAGGATCCATGGGGCTGTGGAGAGTTGTTCGCTAAAAGTTTCTGTGAGAAGGAGCAGAAGTTCAAATGTCCCCATGCAGTGGGTAAGCACAGCTCCAATTGAAATGGGCGAGTGTCTTCTTCCCCCGCAGCTCTGTTTGGGTTTATCAGACCGAGGCGTGGTCATCTCCCTTTCTCCAGCCACAGGGCACAGGAGCGGTTGATCACATGTGCAGCTGCAGTTTGGGAGAGCTGCCTACGTTCATTGCATGACCTGGAAGTCAGTGTCATACTTCAAAGGTATTCACATCTTTTACGCCAATTGTCATTGAACATTCATGAAAATTATAATTTCTTTTTGCTTGACTGCTTTTTTTGGGTGGGGGGGGTCTTATTTATTGAATTTATTGAGGTGGCATTAGTTAATAAAATGATATGGGTTTCAGGTGAATGATTCTACTGTCCATCATCTGATTATTGTATTGTGTGTTTACAACCCAAAGTCAAACCTACTTCCATTTCCTTCCTTCCTTCCTTCTTTCTTTCTTTCCTTAATTCCTTTACCTTTCCATTCAGCCACTCCAAAGCCTTCAGTACTTTTCCTTTGGCTGTTTGTCATTATTTCCCTTCTAAACACTTCTTCCCACTTGTGCTGTTAAACATCATTACTCAACTCTGCTTGGGAGAAGCAGCAAGAAACTTGCCCCAAGGTTGGGGCAAATCCCCTGGCACTTGTTAGGGCCCCAGAGAGGTTAAATGCCCAGTGCTATTTGATAGCATTGTATGTGAGTGTTCATTGGTTTAATACTGGACCAACCTAGGAAAGTCTGGGTCATTTATGGTAACGCTGTATGATTTTCTTTTGGTGTCATGATTTGCATACAAAACTCCTTGATGCTTGAATGCATTCCCAGTTCACAGGCTGGGAGATAGATCTCTGGCACCCCCTGAGGATTCAGAGGTGACCAAATGCATTGGAGTGGTTTAGTCTCCCAACTGGAACTCTTTGACACACTCTGACTCCATCCCAGAAATTCTTGGACTTCATGATGCTTGATTCTGGTGGAGGCTCCTCTGTTTTCAGGCTGTATCTTGTTTCTTCCATGTCTCCTTCCCCCATATTCATGTTGCAACTGTATCCACCAACGGCTCCCAGATTCAGGCTGAAACAGACCTTGGTTTCCATGCCCATCTGGATAGACATATTTATAACTTGACCACACCTTCAACACCTTGGAATTAATTCATATACTCAGAGTCTGGAAGCCAGTCTGCATAGACAGACTTCTGTGTTACTCTTCTCAATTTCTTTCACCAGCCGCAAAAACTGAATATTGACTTCTAATTTTCAGTACTTCTCTGTACTCCACTCATACCAGCAAGATCTTAGACTTATGATGCAGGGTGAGGCTTATATCTAGGTTCCTCTTCCTGTCTAGTAACCCCTCATCCCTCTTATCCCAACCTCATTAAAGAATGGATCCCTGCACTGAGTGATTGACATTGAGACCATATCTCATTCCTCTTGTTCCTCTTGTCCTTTTATCCCTTCCTTCCTTCCTTCCTTCCTTCCTTCCTTCCTTCCTTCCTTCCTTCCTTCCTTCCTTCCTTCCTTCTTTCCCTTCTTCTTTTTTAAAAATATATATTTTTATTGATTTCAGAGAGGAAGGGAGATGCAGAGTGAGCAAGGGGAGAGGGGAAAAAACAGAAACATCAATGATGAGAGAGAATCATTGATCAGCTGCTTCCTACACACCTCACACTGGGGATCGAGCCCAGAATCCAGGCACATGCCCTGACCAGGAATCGAACCATGACCTCCTGGTTCATAGGTCGATGCTCAACCACTGAACCACTGAGGCTGGGCTCCTTCCTGCTTTTTGAGATAGAACTAATAGTATATCTACTGTGAAAAAGCTAATAGTAGCTACTACCATTTACAGAATGTCTATATCAGGAACTTTATACAAGCTATCCTATTTAATTCTTCCCTTAATTCTGAGGGATATTACAACCTCTACTCTACATCCGAGGTTAGTAAGAGAAGATCTTGCAGTTAGTAAGTCACAGAGCTTGGTTCTCTTTTATTCTGAAGCCCAGTGCTTTGCCCTCTTCAACACTGCCCCAGAAGTCAGGGAGAAGAAGCTAGTCTGGTGGGTCAGGAAAGGGAAACATACTCTAATGAAAAAGTAGGCCCAAAGTGCACAAAATGCTTTACGGGGCAGATGAGGGAGAGAAAGTTCTGGCTGCACCAGGAAGTGAGGGAGGTGTAGAGGATGCTACCAGGATGGTGAGCTCAGAGAAGTTATATTTGAGCTGGTTCTTGATCTGGCTCAGAAGTTCATGGAGCAGAAACGAAGTCAGCCTTTAGAGCTGTTTATACCTTTGTCTGTTTTTCTATACTTTTTTTCATTCTCCTTTTTGAAGAACTTATTAACTCCACTCTAGATATAAATTTGCTTTCTCTTCCCATTTATGGTCTCATATTTTCCCTTTTTGTTCTGTAACTGTATTTATCTAATATCTCTAATCTGAAATTATTTAGTTTATATCACCAAGATTCCAGAGAAGTGGAATTGTGTGCTCTACTTTATCTTTCCTTTGTGAGAATATCCTGTAGCACTGACAAAAAAGGAAATCCTTCTAATTTGGGGGAAAAAGCATATGAAGAAGGATAAAATTCAGGTGGCATGTGGGATGGAATATTTAGACATAAACTTTTCAAAGAACTAAAACTATTTTAGTTACACATCTTTCTGTGATAAAGTACTAAGCTGGATAGTGTGGCTTGAATCATTGAAGATTATCTGGGAATTTGGGGGTGGCTAAAAAAGAAACATGATTCAAGTCAGTGGGGTTGGAAACCAAAATATACCATAACTAAAACAATAACATACATTACTAGGGCTATTTTCTAAAAGAGAATGTCATAGTGTAGAAACTGATACAGTAGATAGACTGGAAGTACATAGTTGTGGAAGAATTTCTCCAGTTACATTTGTGAGCATCAGTCTATGAACTTTGTATTTGCTAGCTGTTTGTCTTTTGCATCATTTCCTACAATGTATTTCATGAAATACTTTTTTTCATGGATATTACTAGATATTTCATTGAAGATAGGGTTCATGGTTTAAGAAGTGTGGGATTCACTAGGGTAAATAAAACTAAACAGGTTTATTTCATTTACTCAGACTTTTTGGAGCTCTGAATTGGCTAATGAAGTGTATGGTTACCCAAAAGCAGAAGTAGTTTACAGTATGTTTGACCTAAACATAATTGTACCTCAGTTTGAGTGTGTGTGTGCTTGTGTATGAAACATCATGTGCCACTAGTGTATCTTCGTAACCGTAGGAAATACCAGTATACTAGTAAAGGAAAATAATGGAAAATGGAGTTGAAAATGAGACTTTTTGGGGAATTATAATTGTTCACCATAAAAGAATATTGAAAGAGGGATTCATGAAGCATATAAATCATTTACAGCTAACTGACGAACTCATTCTAAGCACTATTGGAGAATCTCCTGTTCCTCCTCCTCCATGAAGCCTGCCATGGTTATTCCAGCCTATGCCAGTATCTCAAACATCTGAATTCCAGTAGCTCAAATTACCAATTTCAGCACTTAGAATAGGTTGTTGTATTTTTACTAGTCTTTCTATGTATGCACATGGGCTATGAGATCTTATAGAACAGAAGCCTGTGTGTCGGTAGTGATCAGTGATATTATTTTTCAGATAAATCACAATTTTGAATATTATGGTTCATCAAATGTGTCTGAAAATGTGTTCCATATGATGTCTGTTAACAAGGGTAATTTGATTTATACATTTTGTAACTTGAATTTGTTTGTATAGTGCCATATGTAAACTGAAAAGTCTATAATTATCTGCTAATTGTAACTTAAACATGGCAACAGGTATTTCCTGGCATAACGAGAGAGACTAGGAGTTAGCCATCAGATCTAAACCATATTAAACTATAAGGAATGCAAAAGCATAAGATGCAAAATTATGTGTTTTCGTGTGTGTGTGTGTGTGTGTGTGTGTGTAAAGTTCCTTAAAAAATATAACCCACTATGTTAAGAAATATCCCCCCAAAACCACTGTGTATTAATAGCAATGATCACTTGTTGGATTTTTATTTAGCCGGGGGAGAGTGTGGGGGGGAGGAAGGAATAATTTTTATTGTTTTGAAATTTCTATAGTTTCCATGTGAACATAGCTCACATTTCTTCTAATCAGCACAAAAATGAATTATTTCATTCATTTAATCATTGAAATGATACTCATCAGATGTTTCCTAAAGGCCATACATTGTGCTTGGCGCTGATGATTCCTCAGAAAGCAAGATAGACATGGAGTTCTTGTCTTTATAAAACACACAGGTTAGTGTGACAGACTAATGTTAAGTGAATATTTGGTTAATTAAACTTGATATGAATGCTGCATGGTTCCATCGGAACATCTATCTGGGATATCAGGAATAACTTTTCTTAGGGGATGATTTTTGAATGCTTACCTAAGAATGAGTAGAATTTAGCTAAACTAAGGCTTGGGTAGCATTCTTTAAGATCTAGAGTTAGAAGAAAACATTGTATTCAAGAATGTGATACAAAATTATAGTGTAGTCAGCTAGAGTGTGTCAGAAGTTAAGCCTGAAAGTTTCAGGGGCTTGAATCACATTAGTCAGGATTTTTGCCTTGTTTGTAAGTGTGATAGGAAGAGATGGAAGGATTTATTTATTTTATTTATTTTTACTGGAGTGTTCCCTGACCAGAGTTTAATTTAAAAATGCTCACTCTGGTTATAATAAAGAGCGGCTACAGGATGGTTATAAAGCACAAAGAGTAGTAAGAAGAGCAGACAAGTTAGGACACTATTGAATAACCTAGGCAAGAAATTCACTAAAATAAAAACTTCACAACCTCGGAACACCAGCAGGTCCATGTTTGTTTGTTTTTTTAATATATATTTTATTGATTTCTTACAGAGACGAAGGAAGAGGGATAGAGAGTTAGAAACATCAATGAGAGAGAAACATCGATCAGCTGCCTCCTGCACACCCCGCACTGGCGGGCGATGTGCCCGCAACCAAGGTACATGCCCTGGACTGGAATTGAATCTGGGACCCTTCAGTCTGCAGGCCGATGCTCTATCCACTGAGCCAAACCGATCAGGACAGGTCCATGGGTTTTTTTTAAAGCCCTCATGAGCTCATTGGGAATTCCATGTCCTGGTTTCAGCTCTGGCGAGGCGAGGGCATCACTAGCATAATGGTGAAGGGCATGGGACCTGGGACCAGATTGTTTGGATTCAAATCTTATTTCCATGGGACCAGTCCGGATACCTTGGGCAAGCGATTTAATGTCTTTCTGCCTGAATGTTCCCTTCATAAAAATAGGATTAGTAACAACAATAATACTTAATCATAAAATTATTGACAGGACTGCCTTGGCCTGTTTGGCTCAGTGGATAGAGCGCCGGCCTGCGGACTGAAGGGTCCCAGGTTCAATTCCGGTCAAGGGCATGTACCTTGCTTGCGAGCACATCCCCAGTTGGGGATGTGCAGGAGGCAGCTGATCAATGTTTCTCTCTCATCGATGTTTATAATTGTCTATCCCTCACCCTTCCTCTCTGTAAAAAATCAGTAAAATATAAAAAAAAATTATTGACAAGATTTTACTTTAATATATGTAAAGTACTTGGGATAGAGTAAATACTATGTAAGTATTTGCTCTTATTATTAAAGTTATAGACACATTAAGGACATTTAGGGAGTAGAATATGCAGATTTGGTGATTAATTAGATGAGGCAATGGGTAGGGTGGTTTTATAGAGGGAGTCAAAGACAGCTGCTAAAACCCTGCTCAGAAGGTCAGTGCATGGTGGCATCTGTTGGTACCGTGATGAGGACTGGAGGAGGAAGAGTGTGGGAGTCAAGCTCCTGAACCCAGTTTGGGCTATGCTGGGCCTGAAGTGTCTCTAAACCAACCAGGGGGATAAATTGAGTAGACGGTGGCATATCCACGGTTAGGGTCTTGTTTAGAAGTGGAATCGGTGCTGGTGAGATATGACCGGAAAATAGCATGAGATTGTAAGAGAACTTCCAGAAGGAAAGAGACTGCGAATGATAGCAGAGGGAGCAAGCTAGGTGGCCCAGGATTTAGCCCCAAGATTACAAACAAGAGATAAGAATATATCTTGGACTAACATAGATCTTGACACAGCCAACATGGATTTATTTATGGAGGTACTTCATAGATCTTTCAATTCTACATTATTACTTAGGAACATTTTATGGGGGAAATGCCCTAAAGTCTCTGTTCGTGATTTCATTTATATTTTATAGATACCTAGGATTTGAGATGTAAATGTACAGGGGCCTCTCCACAAATGTGTTGCCCACATGTTAGTGTAGAGGAGGACTTTGGACCGAGGCAAAGCAAAGTGCTTCAAGGTGGCCTACGCCTCTGTCTGAGCTCAGATGCAGGTGGGGAAATTCATTTGTGTAACTGCCCTTTTCTCTCCCACCTAGGGGTATCTTGAATGTTTTTTTCCCCCCTATGCAATTGCATACACTTAGTTTAAATGAATTGTTGCTAGTTTATGTTAATGATCTTTATCTTGTCTCAGGTATTAGTTGGTGAAGTTCAGTGTGAGCTAATAATACTTAATTTACATACGCATTCCGGTAACTGCCTTCTATTTTTTTTTTTTTTTAGATATATTTTATTGAGTTTTTACAGAGAGGAAAGGAGAGAGATAGAGAGTTAGAAACATCGATGAGAGAGAAACATCGACCAGCTGCCTCCTGCACACTCCCCACTGGGGGTGCGCCCGCAACCAAGGTACATGCCCTTGACCGGAATTGAACCCGGGACCCCTCAGTCCGCAGGCTGACGCTCTATCCACTGAGCCAAACCGGTTTCGGCATGGTAACTGCCTTCTAAAAAACTCAAAGCGCTGTGTAGATTTCGCCTTGGCTATCTGATTTTATTTTCTGACTTTCAGATGCTTGTTATTCTCGTCCCAACTGCAATTTCCTTATGAATCCCTTTGCCTTGAAACTGTCCAAGACTGCTTAACAGGAGTGCCATATTTAGCTTCTAAATGTGTCTAATTCTCCTATACAAGATTGTTCTCTTTTCACTTGGCGTCAAGGGATTGACTCAAAATAACTATCCTTTTGTTACAAAGAAAGAGGAGCAGAACCAAAGAAATTCACTAAAACGGAGGCTTCCCAATCAGTCTCAAAAGAAAAGTTACATAATGTCTGGACGCCAGCAGCTTCCCAGGATGGCCGTATTGAGGTCCTCTGCTTCCTCTTTGGGGATTTTGTTTGGAAGAAATGATTTGATGAATGATATCACATTGTGTGAGAGGGGAGGGCTTAAGCACTAGGCTTCAACTTTAGATTGGAGTCAGACACTACAGCTATTATTAGACTGATTTTTAGTATACCCCATTGCATAGCTTTCTTCCTTAGCACAGTGTACCTTCGATGAGACACGTATCATATACTCTGATTCTGACACACCTTCTTCTCTCTTGCCAGATTTAAAGTACCCTCTTTTAAGACAACCTGTGTTGTCTGTCTGTTTTTCTAATAGCAAAATAGAACTTAAAAAACAACAACCATATTTTCTACCAAATGAATGCACATTATTATGGAGCACCAAGCCTCTGTTTTTGCTTTCAAAATCAGAACTAATCCAAATAATTTTAGCAAAAAGATCTAGAAGGCCCTGGATGGGTGGCTCAGTTGATTGGAGCATCATCCCATACACCGAAAGGTTTCGGGTTCTATTCCCGGTCAGAGCACATACCTAGGTTTCAGGTTTAATCCCCGGGTCTGGAGGCAACCTATTGGTATTTATCACTCTCATCGATGTTTCTCTGTCTCTGTTTCTCTCCCTTCCTCTCTCTCTAAAAAAATCAGTAAAACCATATCTTCTGGTGAAGATTTTAAAAAAGATCTAGAAAAAGCGCCACCAACATAACTTAATCTTCTAAGGCATCCCCTTTTAAGTAGGTTAAAAGAAACGTTTTTCTTATCACTCCTCTCCCACCAACAAAAGAACCCCTGAAATTGCAGTGTCGATAATTGTTTGGAATGTTTCTCTGCTGGCATTGATGGGCTAATGCTGCCACTGATAATAAACATAATGGCTAGTATTTATCAAGAGCTTACTATGATTTAGAGACTCTAGGAACTCAGTAAATATTTGTTGAAAGAGTATATACAAGGCAATTTATTAAGTGCTTTGTAGACATTATCTCATTTAATCTCAATAAATTTGCAAAAAAACATGTACAATTTTTATCCCCATTTCTCACTTTAGGAAAATAAAGCTCAGAGAACTTAGGTATATTGCCCAATGACTCTGCTGGTGATAAAGATGACTCCATGGACTATCTGGTGTGTCTCACCACAAAAACCATAGAATCTGGTAAAATCTTGCATAAAGACACAGTATTCCTAGCTTCAAATGCCTTCTCAGTCACAGATACAGAAAAATTAATATGCGTCTTCTGTCTTATCTTATTTCAATCCTATAATAGTCATTTGAGAAGCAAACCATGTGATTTATTGTTTAGTTCCAATGGGAACAAAATCAGATAAAATGGGAGAAAACTAGAGAAGGAAATAAAGCGAAGGAATAAAATCAGACTGAGAGCATGCTAGGCAGTGTAATATATCTCTTCATTCCACTTTGTCTACAATGAAAATATTAAAGGACCGGTCAGCTAAGTCATGAAAATAATTTCCATCATGACTAACCTGTAGATTCTGTCAAATTCTTTTCTCTATTAGGTTATTAGCCACATGCTGTGACCTGAGGCAGCTACAGTGTTTCTCACATTTTCCTTTTGTCCCTGCTTAAATAAATATGTGAGTTCTTCCAAAGAAGTACTTATCTTGTTATTATGGCCTACTCTTTTTGGACTATTATTCTCTAAAAGGATTTGGGATTTTATAAAGATGATTTTCTACTCTTTTGAAAATTCTGGGTGTCACTTGATATTTCTTGAATGATAAAATTATGTGTTTTATGTGTGCATGATCTCATATACATTTAATCAAACATTTGTCATTGTGTTACTAGGCATAAAATATTCCATTAGACACTTGATTGTTTCAATTGATTGATTAAAATAAATCCATAATCAAAAGAATTTGATGAAACATTATTACTGGACAGCCATTATTTTTTTTCCCAGCTAACAAAAAGAGAGGTAAAAAATGGAGCCACAAAGATGCCAAATTTTAGCTGATACTGTATATTATATTCTCAGTTGATAGTCCATGGTTATTGATTATGGCTCTTACTTGGCATTGCATTGGAGAACCTTTGAAAGTAGAAAGTCTTAGAGGTCATTAATTCCAACTTTTTAATTTTATAAAGTTATTATGAAAAGCAAATGCTGATAACCACATTGATAATAATTGATAGACCAAAATGTGGTTAAGAAAATAGTGGCATGACTTTGAATTTCTCTACAAAATTCTGCCATGGTAAGAGATCTCTCTTGATAAATAAGGCATTATCTTCTCATAGCCAATTAGGAAACTATAAGTATAGAAGCACCAAATTAGTGTGCCTGTGAAGAGTTATTTGTTTGTTTTTTAAAAAGTATATTTTATTGTTTTTTTAAAGAGAGGAAGGTAGAGGGATAGAGAGCTAGAAACATTGATAGGAGAGAAAAATTGATCGGCTGCCTCCTGCACACTCCCTACTGGGGATGTGCCCACAACCAAACTACATGCCCTTAACTGGAACCGAACCTGGGACCTTTCAGTCCTCAGGCTGATGCTCTATCCACTGAGGCAAACCAGTTAGGGCAATGTGAAGAGTTATTTATTCCCTTCCTAGTTTGTGCTACACTTGTGCTGTGTCCTATAATGTCAACATGAACAGCACTATATCATCAATCACACAAACAGCCGTGGGTTTCTAGTGAGTCAGAATCATTCTTGAATCTCCAATAAGAAAACGACCAGGTATTTGAAAGGCTCTTCTAAACAGATAGTGGAAAAACCTATAGATTTTAAATCTGTCAGTCAGGTTATGTCTCACGTATTCCTCATAGACCAAGATTGGCCTGCAATCAGGAACTCTAGAAATTTGGAGCATTTTATAGTTGTTTGCCTGAGCAAAAAGGAAAGAAGCCAAGTCAGCTATCCCTGAAAAACAACTTTCGTGGAAACAGAAGTACATTGTTATTTAGAAAACAAAAACAAACAGGGAAAAAAATGTGGATTAACCCTGGAGCAGATTTTCACAGGAATAGGATGCACCCAGAATTTAGGTGGGTCAGAGAATTGTCAGTCATAGAGTCAGCTGTGCTGTGTTTTGGTTGCGTCTCTGCCATGTTCTTTGGCTGTAGATTTCCAGAGGTATTTTCATTCTCAGAATGCCTTTTTAGTGCTTAGAGGAAGTGCGCCTAAGAGATTTATATTCTGGCTCTAACTCTTGGGAGCATATGCATTCAGTCCAGAAATACATTTGAGCACCTCCTAGATCTCTTGAACTGTGCTAATTATAGGGGATGTAACACTATATAAAACAGGATTCCTGCCTTTAAGAAAATTGTAATCTAGTGGAGAAAACCTCAAATGAATCAACAAAGACAGTGGCAGATGATAAGAATTGGCTAGATATAGACAAGATTTCTTAGAGATGGCAATTCAGAAAATGCGTTTTGAAGTCAAAGCAGGAGTTGCTAGGTGAAAGAAATGGGAAAAAAGTATTGTTGCAGAGGAAATAGAGCATGTATAGACAAAGCATATAAAACACTTGTGAAAAACATTTGCATCATTAATTTATTTAACAAATATTTTTTGAATATCTGTCATGTGCTGAGTAAATTTTAGGCACTTAGATATGGCTGTGTTTAAGGCATACATTTCCTGCTTACATTCTAGTATGAGGCCCACAATTAATATATATGATATGTTAGGTGGTAATACGGTAAGTAAGATGACAAAAACCAAGGCAGAGAAAGGGGGATAGAAAGACCCACGGTATGAAGGGAGTGGGAAATTGCTATGCCATGTAAAGTGGTTAGGAAGGCCTCTTGAATAAAGTGGCCTGAAAGTCGTAAGGAAGATAGCAGATGTTTGGAAAGCACCTCTTAGACCCAGGGAAGAACAAATACAATTGTCCAGAGATGGAAATGCACTTATAGCTTTTGAGTGACAGCAAGGAGGTCAAGGGGTCTAGAGATGAGGTAATGAGTGAGGTGCAGAGTAAATGAGGAGGAGAATGCTAGAAAATGAGGTCCAAGGAGAGCAATAGGGCCAACTCATATAGTACCACACAGCCAATTTTAAGGGCTTTTGCTTTTACTCGGTGATATGGAAGAATATCAGAAGGCTTTAAGCAAAATAATATCATGACCCAAATTCCATGTTTTAAACAATCGTTGTGGCTGCTATGCTGTTAGTAGACTATAGGGGCGGAGTAGAAATAGAAGGTCCAGCTAGGAGGCTTTTCAATAATCCAGGAGAGTGATGATGGTGTGTTGTAACAGGAGGTGGCAGTGGAGGTATTGAGAAGTGATTGGATTCTGGATATAATTTGAAGATAGCACCAACAATATTTCCTGAAAGACTGCATATGGCCCAGCCAGTGGGGCTCAGTGGTTGAGTGTCCACCCATGAACCAAGAGGTCAATGGTTTGATTCCAAGTTAGGGCACATGCCCAGTTGCTCGATCCACAGTAGGGGGTGTGCAGGAGGCAGCCAATTGATGATGTTTCTCCCTCAACAATGTTTCTATCTTGCTATCCCTCTCCCTTCCTCTCTCTCTAAAGTCAATAAAAAACATATTTTAAAAAAGACTGTACATGGAATGTGAGAAAAATAAAAAAATAAAAAGTGATCCTATTATTTTGGTTTGAGCAATTGGAAAAGCGATGAGGCCATTTACTGGAAAGAGAAATACAATAGGAAAACCAGGTGCGAGCAGGAGGAGGTCGTGCACAGATGTGCTATTTTTGAGATAACTCTTAGGGATTGAAGTGAATGTAAGTTACTACTTAGTATTTGTGTCTGAGGTTTAGTGGAGATTTCAAAGGAAGATATTTAAATTTTAGAACTCATCAGCCTGTAGATGATATTTATATCTATGGGGCATATTCATTTGAAAAGCAGTATCAGTATTAATTATTACATGCTCTGGAGCCTGATGGGCTCTGGAAACTATCTGTGTAACATTGGCCAATGAATTTATCTGCGCTTCAGTTTCCTCATCTATAAAACAGGAATAATCATAAAGTTGTTGGTAAGTTTAAATTAAATTGCCATGTATAAAGTACTTAAAAAGAAGCAGTGTCTGGCACAGAATTAATGCTCAAAAACATTAGCTGCATTTATTATTTGTGGGCATTTGGGGATGAAATGATTATACTACTATTGAGGAAAAGTTTTTAAATTATTAAGTGATTTATATATATTTCCCCTTAAATAATAAGATCTTGCACCTTTCGCATGTAGTATCTTAAGAACATGATGCCCAAAATAAATAAATAAATTGTTGTTTAGCTCTGAGATTTAAAGCCGATTTTGAGTTCTTAGTGATGCTATGGCCTTATTAACGAAGCTTCGGTGAAAGAGAAAAGGGATTTCTATACTCCAAAGCCTCTTGTTATAAATGAAAAATTCTAGGATGTATGAAAATAGACTTAGTGTAAGATATTTTCAGAGGAAAAAATAGGCTTAAATGGATTGACTTGGAATAACTGCCTGGCTTCAGGGGATCGACAGTGCCAGCCAGGTAGAAGGTGAAGGCCTGGTCAACAGGGACAAGTGCCTTGGGAGCCATCCTCTGGCATTGCCCATGCGAGATCAAGACTGATGATTAATAGCAGCTGCAGACACTCTGGTGGATATTAGAGGGGCAGTAATCAATGCCCAAACACTAGAGAATAGAGCCGCAAAGGAGGGCAGTTACGGGATCCAACACACCTTCCTAGGCCCCTTTCAACATGCTATATTTTCCCTTCATTTTAGTCCATTTCGGATTATGAATTATAAATTATCTTACTATTTCTACAAATGAGACTGCATTAAACCAAATCACCCTAATTTATTAAGCTTTATGATTTTTTTAAATATCCGGAGAATGAAGCTACAAAAACATGATAATGCCTTTATTAGAAATAAAGGAAATTATATTTTTTTACATATCATTGTTGTAGTGTGTATATATTTACTTCACTAGACAAGACAAAAAGGATAAGAGGAATATATATGAAGGTAATGATGTTGCACTGTTTTTGAAACATTAAAGTTAAGCCATTTGAGGACAATATCTCAAATTGCAGCATAGGAGAGAGATTGAGGGAAGAAATTGATATTTGAGACACAGGAGGCCACCAGAAGTTATAATATGTATCAATTTAAAAAATTCCCACAGTAATAGAACCACTGATACTTGTCTGGTACATGCTACAGTCAATGCTTTATTTTCCCGACTCCGTTGTGGTTAGAATGGCTAAGGGAGATGGGAGCAGAAGCAGTGTGCCTAGTTTTAGGGGAGTATCCTAAAAGCGCGGGTTGCCCCCTTCACCCTTTCCTGCTTTCTTGGAAATGACAACATGACTGGAGTGCTGGCAACCATCCTGACCTCTGAGTTGACCTGAGGGTCAGGGCGCCATGCACAGCTGAACAACAAGACTGCATATACGCTAGTGTAGACCCTTGGTGATTAAAAAAAGCCTAGACTCCAGACTTTTAAACAACTTCCACATTGTTTTAGTCACTCTTAATTTGAAGGTTTTTTCCTGTTCCTTATAAGCCAATAACCTTAGCTAATAAAGTATTTATTGGATAAATATTAGCAAACACAGATGTATATAAAGTAAAATGTAAAGCATACATAATTTCACCATAAAGAAGTATGATTTTAATATCTCTGTGGTTTTTAAGTGTAATTTCAGTCATTCCCTCCCCCCCATACTTTTGTATATGTAATGTTTTGAACCCTCCTTTGCTTACAATCATTGACATAGGCATTTTTAAAAAAGACACAAAACAACAGTGGTATTGGTCTTCATTATTTCTGCTTACCAAGTATTTCTAGTTTTGATGCCTTCGTGGTAGGATTTCTATTTGGGCATCATTTGCTCAGTCAAGTTAACACATACAATTAGCCATCACAATATGTGAAGTGCTAAGTCATAAAAATTCCAAAATCCTCATAAGCACTGTTTCATACAACCTGCTTCTTTGCTGCTGAATTCCAGCCTTTGTTTCCCTCACTGGCATGCGGGCTTTTTCTGGGACCATTGCTCCCAAGCACACTCCTGACTTGTTTGGAACATTTGCTCCACACCTCCCTACCACGGTTTTCAGTTGATCCTTGAGATCTCAACTTAAATATCATTTACTTATCAAACCTTTCTCTGACCCCCAGTCCCTGGCTGCCTTGTAGTCTCTCTTGATACTGAGACTTCTTTTACTTAGTTGTTACTACTTTGGTAATTACATTATTAATCATTTAGTTAAGTGTTTCACTCTTTCTCTTGCATTAAATATAAACATATGAGGATGAAACTATGGCTTGCCTTCTACTTTCTCTCTAATTTCTAGAATGGAGAATAAAGACTAGAGTTTAAAACAAGACATTTTTCATTAAAGCCAAGGTTACTAAGTATTTCTCCTTTATAAAAAGCCCCTGTCTCTTCTTTTTTTTTTTCTTTTGAACTTATAGATTATAATATTCTTTTATTTGGGGTAAAATTGCCTTTTAGGAAAAGTTGAATTTACTCAGTCTTGGAAAAATAAGAATGAAATGCTGGGAAAAAAATATAATAAAAACAAGTGTTGTAGTTTTACCTGAAGAAAATGATAGGAAACATGATGCTGGTCCTGTTTTATTGGTAGATATTGAAAATGAGAATTTGTTGCTTTTGGAAACCAAGGATGGTTTGATTTCAAAGAGTAATGAATAAACTTTAAGGTAAATAAAACCCTGAATGACATACACAGTATTGACATATAAAATGAAAGAGCATTTTGTTATTGTAAATATTCTATAGACACAATCTCCAAATCTTATGAGAAGCCACAATCTGAATTTTCAATAGCAATGCAACAAAGATAGAATGGGGAGAGAATTTATACTAGCTTTATAAATTTCTGTGGTTTCCAATGCACACAGGGTTTTAAAATATATATATATATTTAGCTTCAAGACAGATGACAACAGCTTAACAACTGGCATGTCTACCTAGTGTCTTCTGCTTTCATTTCTACTGGCCAGCACGGTACCAAATATTTATGTGTAACATCAAAGGTAGCCAATGGCTAATGTTTTTAATTGCACACATTTCCATATAGAATGAAATTAAGGTTGTAAAAAAAGTAAGGTTATTGGGCAGACAGTTATCTATGTTTGCTGCAATATCTTTTATTAATAAATTACAATTATCAATAATAGTAATAACAAACAATGATAATACCTATAATAAATGTTTTATGTTTATTAAACCACTCAATCTGCATAACACTGACTGAAGAAGGTACTATTATTATTAACCCTTTTCACAGATAAGGATGCTAGATGGACAGATTGATTTAGAAACTTGCTTTTAGGTCATAATGCTAGTAGGAGTTTTGAAACCTAACAGCCTGACTCCGGATTGTGTGCTGAAATACTCTACTAAATAGTGCCGTTTTACAGCATTATTCTTTCCATCCTTGCTTGTAAGTTAGATGTGAACATTTGACTAAACCGCAGCCAATAGGAAGTTAGTGATGTGATATGTGTAAATTCCAATATACTTAAGAAAGCAAAGTATGCATTTATATATTGTAATTAGTCTTTGACAAGTCCTCTTAGAAGTAATTTTGGAATTAATGACAAAAAATTTAAAGTATGTGAAGATATGTCATAAGTCACACGCATGTATATTTTAAGGTAAAAGAGCAAGTTTCAGCTAGTGTCAAGAATATGAAACTCATTGAGAAAAGCCATTTTATGTTTTTACTTACTTTTAACTCTAAAAATTTCATGTAAATAATTTTAAAGAACAAAATTTAAGTGAACTAATTAGTGGAATACAAGTGCGCATAAATAAATTGATAGTATTCTCGGTAATATACACGGATACAATATGAAAATACAAAATGGGTGCAGTGAGAAGCAAGTCTCTCTTCCCTCGGCTTTAAGTCTCTGGTCTCCCTTTCCTGAGGCAGTCACTCTCAAGTCAGAAACTGTTGCTATCCCCCCCATTTCCAAACCTGCTTTCTCCTCTTCGCTAACTGACGCAGGAAATTCTATCTGGCCACTTGGATGCCTAGCTCAGCACTATTTTTTCCAGCCTTCCTTGTAAGTTAGACGTGAATATTTGACTAAACCCCAGAGGATGGGACGTTAGTGATGTGAGATATGTGTGTGTGTGTGTGTGTGTGTGTGTGTGTGTGTGTGTGTGTTT
>NW_006299272.1:44225-56018 GCF_000327345.1 Myotis davidii | reverse complement strand
TAAGTGAACTAATTAGTGGAATACAAGTGCGCATAAATAAAGTGATAGTATTCTCGGTAATATACACGGATACAATATGAAAATACAAAATGGATGCAGTGAGAAGCAAGTCTCTCTTCCCTCGGCTTTAAGTCTCTGGTCTCCCTTTCCTGAGGCAGTCACTCTCAAGTCAGAAACTGTTGCTATCCCCCCCATTTCCAAACCTGCTTTCTCCTCTTCGCTAACTGACGCAGGAAATTCTATCTGGCCACTTGGATGCCTAGCTCAGCACTATTTTTTCCAGCCTTCCTTGTAAGTTAGACGTGAATATTTGACTAAACCCCAGAGGATGGGATGTTAGAGATGTGAGAGATGTGTGTGTGTGTGTGTGTGTGTGTGTGTGTGTGTGTGTATTCCAAATTGTGGGGTTTAAAAGGAATATATTTTACATTCTGTTATCTCTATTTTCCTTTCCATGAGCTGTGAAGTGACTAAAGGGGTGGCAATCCACCTAAATTATGCAGACAATGGCAGAGCAAATGAAAGTTTTCCTGATTACAGCAGAATTCACCCATCTTATTTCTGCAGCTTAACTCTGGATGGGTATTCAAGAGAGAAATGGATTTTTCTCTTGCTTGAATTAATGCAGAGGCTAAGTTGCTGTAACAAAGGGTCATTAAAATGAGAGTAACATTTATTTTGTCTCCAATTCCTAATTTTTTTCTCAGTGCATGTGTCAAAGATGAATGACAATATATAAATATATGTTTTGGCTTCATAAATATATATTAAAAATTTCTAAACCTTAAGTTTCCAGCAGGAAACTCTGTTGATCAAACTTCTCATATGTCAACATTCTTTGTCAAGGGATAGGTTTGTTTTAACATGTTATTTTCTCAAAGATATAATATGAAGAAATAACAATTAGATAGTCAAAATTAGTTAATCAGGAGATTTCTTTTCAGTCCAAATGAGTTTAAAAACAGCAAATTGGCCCTGACCATTTTGGCTCAGTTGGTTGAGCATCATCCCATGCATCAGAAGGTCATCAGTTCTATTCCCCATGAGAGCACATACCAGGGTTGCTGGCTCCATCCCCAGTAGGGAGCATGCAGGAAGCACCCAATCCATGTTGATGTTTCTCTTTCTCTCTCCCTCTCCTTTCCTCTCTCTCTAAAATCAATAAAACAATATTTTAAAAAAACACAGTAAATTGACTGACAGAGTTGAATTGGTTCTGAAAGGAATTCTAGGGACAGAACAGGCAGATTTAGGGAGTCTTAGGAATAAAGAGGGTCCAAGGGGGAGGGATGCATAGGTGAGGGCTTGGAGCTGCCAGAAAGCATACATTCATGGAGGTAAAGAAAA
Source organism: Myotis davidii (assembly GCF_000327345.1). Lineage (NCBI taxonomy): Eukaryota > Metazoa > Chordata > Mammalia > Chiroptera > Vespertilionidae > Myotis > Myotis davidii. The sequence goes on along the minus strand of NW_006299272.1, from coordinate 54,671 downwards.
GTCACAGAGTATGGGAAAAAGGGAACATACTTTCACAGAGGATAGAGAAATGTGAACAGATGCAGGAAAGAGGGAAACATATTTTCACAGGAGATAGAGGAATGTTGCAAGATAAGAGGGAGAGAAAGAAGGGGACACCATATGGGTTTTGGACTTTGAAGCTGATATTTTGCAAAAGAGTGATCAATTAGAAAAGCACATGGCCATAAAATGGGAAAGGGTCCAATAGAAGAGACCACGAAGAGACAAAGAACTACAGCATTTATAAACCTTAGAAAAGGGGGCTTACTTCCCTACTAGGGAGTTTGTATTTGCTTCCAATAAATTCCCACCCTTTTACTAACAAGTCCTTTTAGTCTGTGAATTTTATTCTTCAAACTTTGTGGAAACAAGAACCCACAAGGGGGAGATCGCTCCCCAAACCCCATGTTACAGTTAGACCCACATTTATTACTGAGCTTACTTCAAAGCCAGTTGGTCCTGCCTTTTACTATTTTCCACATTTCTATGCTGACAGAATGCAAGAATTTACTCCTCTTATTGTTCTCTAAGATCCTGAATAAACTCCAAGGAAACAAGGAGGAAATAAAACACAAGAATCAAAATATGTTCAGTGTCTTTCTATACACGACTTTCTTTTTATCCCTATTTCTTTGAAGGCCTGGCCACATGAGTTAGTGTTTACTTTTGTAGTGGTTGCAATTGTTTTTCATGTCTAAACAACACCTTACCGAAAAGAAAAATGGAGTTCAAGGTCAATGCAGGGTTATGAAAACTAATTCGATAAGCCACAGGAAAGCAAGAACTTAAAAGCACATGGCTGTTTTATCTCAGTGCAGTGGATGAAAATCTTTTGTTTCTCCCTAGATATAGTGTCCATTCTGTTTATAATCTATTAAAATTGATTGACTAGTCTGGTTGAGAAAGTACGTTTAAACTCTTTTGAATGGGTTTATATTTATTAGAGTAAAATATGTATATTTGATGAGCATAACAGCAAATATTCCATACTTCCAGAATGTGTTATGGAACTAAGTCATTTTTTTTATATCTATTGATACTGTTGGTAGTTGAATATATAAAGTTGAGAGAGGGAAGACAGTCACATGCAAGATTCTGAAATGGATGTGAGTCTCATATTTGGAAGAGTAACTGTGAACATGTGTTTAAAAAGGGAAATACAAAAAAGATCTCAAAAGGCTTTTGGCTCAAAGTATGGAAATTCCTAAGTGAGATTTAAATTCCCTTACCGATCTTTCCTCCATCTTTTGTCATGGAGGGGCCGTGAAGCTATTACTTATACATTTAGCATCCCCCTGGTTTGCATGAAAGTCCGAAGGCTAGCATTTTTACTGGGAGATTTAATTTTACAGAGTAAGGAGAAGTTAACCTGCACCTTCACCATCTTCACCACCTGCCCACCTCTGCCTCTCTCCCCTGTGGCCACAGTCACCACTGCCTACCAGGCCCTGCAGCACAGCTTTTATGTGAGTTTAAGAGAGCCATTTGCTTACAATCAAAATGTAGCAATACTTTCCATTAGTGAGTGAAGATTTTAAAGGCTTACTCTATAGCTTCTCCATGACTTAGTGTTTCTCAATAGGTGTTCTGTTGGCAATTGGCGTAAAACAATGTCTTATTTAGGTGCAGAATGTTGCTTCTTAGTTTTTGACATTTAGCAGCCCTGGCTCCCAGGCACTGAACGCTGTAGCACTGCCTTGCCATTGTGAAAAGCAGTGCCATTCCTTGTTGAGAACCACTGATAGACTGAGGCTCCAGGACACTGGTGGGACGTATGTACTCCTATTAATCGAGCATTAATGTCTACTGGGACTCCAAATTGATTAACATAGTAATTTTTAAAAATATATTTTATTGATTTTTTTTTACAGAGAGGAGGGGAGAGGGATAGAGAGTTAGAAACATCGATGAGAGAGAAACATCAATCAGCTGCCTCCTGCACACTCCCTACTGAGGATGTGACCGAAACCCAGGTACATGCCCCTGACCGGAATCAAACCCGGGACCCTTCAGTCCACAGGTCAGCGCTCTACCCACTGAGCCAAACTGGTTAGGGCTAACATAGTAATTTTTACATGGAAAAATATACAGTTCACTTATATTGTCTGCGATTGCTCTGGTTTTCCTTAAGAGCTCTAATCCACTGAGTAACAGATAAAGAAATGATCTATTTTTATGATCTCACTGTGATCAACAATGTTATTGACTTTCTTTGTAACCCACACTTTTCTTGGGCAGGTAAGGAAAAGGACTCGTTCTTTCAGAGTTGCTCCATTGCCAGGAAGTGCTTCATAGATAGGGAACGGGAGGCTGATTGTGCATGGAAGCAGAGGAGGGGGAGACCCCTGGCCATCCTGTTGTTCTTTAGATACTCATTGCAGAGGTGGTCTGCTTCTGGGACTGACGCCTGCCATACTGCAACTGACAATTTCCATTTAGATAAACATGTGGTTCTCCTATGGGGCCCAGGGATCTGACACCACTGGCCTTTGAGCTGGAAGTTCTCACAAGAGGCAGCCACTTTTCACTGGGTCCAGGGATTCTTCTTAAAACTTCCTATCTTTTATCTTTTTCTCCACATATGCAGAGACCTCCTGGTCTCTTACACATAGGCCATGGGAAGACAGAAGGACTGTTCCAGCTCTACACGTCTACTTGCTTTGCAATACTGTCTCAGCTTTGATGCCCAGGTGCTGAGTTAGAAATGTCAGTGTGCAAACATCTAGAGGCTCACTGTTTCCTGCCACCTTTCCATACCACCTGGATGTTCTTGTGCAGGGACCTTCACCTCTAGGGTTCAGGATCTGAAGGAGGGGCCAACTCACAAATGAAAATACTATACAAGAAATATGAATCTGGGGTGGGGGGTGGAGACCTCTCTCTTGGAGAGGCACACTGAAACCTGGCGTTATCTGCTTTTTATTCAGTTTTAGATGCACATCTTGCCCTCAGTAAAGCACGGCAAACAGGCAGCAGACAGACTGTCTCTCAGGTCAATAAAGATCAGTAAAGATCAGTAAGGTCCAGTAAACATTTACTTTGAAGCTATTAGGGCAAGAAATTGCTTCGAGCCACCGCTATCTCAACAGGAGCAATGGTGCTTAGGGTTAGCCCTGCCAACGCCCAAGGTCCATCGGCCTTCCGCGTTCCTTGGTGCACTCTCACAATAGTATCGGCAGTGGGTGGCTTCCTGCATTCTTGGCTACCTCTATACTTGTTTGGAGTTTCTAAAATTTACCCCTCTCCTACATCTTATGTATATTGAGCATTTCTGATAATATACATAATTTTAAATCATATGAAAAGTATTTATATGAAGAGATAGATATAAAGATGTAAAACTAACCCATTATAGGGCAATTTTTAAATTCTTTCTATAAAATGTCATAGAAAATTTCTATAAATATGTGACAGTAAGAGGAGCATGATGTTAATTGATCACTATTGAGGACTGAGGTTTGAGTCAGGAAGCTTGAGTTTCACCAATGTGCTTTGTGTCTTATGTCTGCAAAGGTCCATATTAAAATTTCCTCATGTGACCAAAGAGATATTTGCTGCAATTTAAGTTCTCTTTGAGTATTGATATAAGTTTATGTAGAAATCAGAATCAGGAGATCTCTTATAGTTCTTATAATAATCACTTATACTGTGGTTTGGTATGTAGTCCCCTTCTCCTGGGACATTTTGAAATTTTGTTGGAATGACATTCATTGTTCTAATAATTAGAGGTGGCACTACTGGCATTTGGTGGATGGCACTAGGGATGCCAGGTAACTGTGATGCTCAAAAGACCTACATGATAAATTGCCTTCCTTCTCTCACAGGTTCTGAATGTTCCACATGACATTAATGTACATGAAACACCTGTTTGTAATATTTGAGCTGATAAACTCCATTGTATATAAAATGGCAAAACAATTTTTGCACATAGTAATTTAAACATAAGTGACTTTTCAGAAATGCTACTATGGTGAAAATTGGGAACGTTATATTTTATTTTATTCTTTATCCAAAGTTATTCATCACGCCACTTTCTGCAGGGCTGCTCATGATATTACAACACACCTGAGTTAGTCTGCACCTGTAGCTGTCACATTCCCAGTGATTCTACACATACATGCAAACATTTTAATAAACTAGTCTAGTTGTGCCTAAACTTTTATATTGAAATACACAATGTTTTAAAATATATTACTTTATATCATAATCACATTGTCTTTTTTAAAAAGTGATGTGCGTAAGTAGATTGCATTATCTATGAATTTAATTTAGAGAGAGTAAAAATGGGTTAAAATATTGCCTATGTAAATGGATATTGAGTATTATAGGGTTGAAAACCACAGCCATAGGAATAGATAAAGCTTGTAGTATTTTAGTGGTGAGAAGAAATTTAGAATTCAGGCAGTGTATTGGATAGAGCACTGAACTAAGGATTGAAGATGAGTTCTAATAACACTCTGACATGACTCATATTACTTCTGCAAATTGTAGTTCTCTCATATGCAAATGTTGAAAGCTGGAATGATTTATAGTGGAGGCAATAGATTTTTCCTGTATTGCTCTTAACCAGAGATGAGTAAACAAAAAAATACAAGGACATAGAACATTAATTAACATATGGAGGAATCCTCAAATTATTCAAACTATGCAAAAATGGGAGTAGTGTATATTTAAGGTATATCAAGCTATGTCTAGTTACTCATTTAATACGATAAGAGGATTATAGATTCAATAAAAGTTAACCAGACAATTCAATAAAAAAATAAGCAAAGGTCCTAAATAGACACTTCTCCAAGGAGGACATATAGGTAGCCAAGAGACACGTGAAAAAATGCTCAAAGTCACTCATCATTAGAAAAATGCAAATTAAAATGACAATGAGGTATCAACTCACACCTGCCAGAATGGCTACCATCAACAAATCAACAAAGGACAAGTGCTGGTGAGGATGTGGAGAAAAGAGAGCCCTTTGAGACAGCATGGAGGGACCTGGAGACATCATGCTAAGTGAAATAAGCCAGTCAGAGAAAGACAAGTATCACATGATCTCACTTATATGTAGAATCTAATGAATAAAATAAGCTGACAAACAAACTAGATCCAGAGACATGGAAATGTGGGACAGACTGATGACTCTCAGAGGGGAGGGGAGAGGCGGGTGGGAAGAGATTAACCAAAGAATTTATAGGCATATCTGTATAACCCATGAACACAGACAATAGTGCAGGAGGTCTGGGGGTCAGGGCTGGGGTGGAGTGGGTGAGTGAGGGAAAAAGGGAATATCTGTAATACTTTCAACAATAAAGATAAATTTTTATAAAAAGTTACCTAATCAGAGATGCACTTCAAAATCACCAGTGGAGTTTTTATAAATCAGAGGCCATGGATGTAGTGAAATATAGATATTTCTAGGGTTCCATGTATGATGTTGGTATCCATTCCAGATTAAAAACAAAGGATAGATTACAGCAGCATTCTCTCTAGTTAATAAAAATTTTCCTTACTACTGCATAGAGAATTATCTTTAAACTTAGAAACCCCGTTTTAGAGATAGACTAGAAGAAATAAATGACTAAGTAGTACTTAACTCCTGTATCTTATGCAATTGCCAGACGCAGTTTTCTCCTCCCCTCCCCACCCAGGAATTCTCTGATAATCTCAGAAAGTGTCTAGGTGTCTTGATATTTAAATTCACTTAAAAATTTATGTCATATGCTGCTTTAAGAAAAAGGCCTACATATAAAATCTTAGAAGATTTAGACTGTTTTTCTAGTCTGGGTTAAAAGGCAGAATTCACTGATATTACCAAGAATCCAAAAGAGGTAATAAAGATTATGGAGTTTCATTATTCAGCCTTGCTCTCCAGGTCTGCCATTTATTCTATAAACTGATCTTTCTGATCATTGTAGTCATCCCTGATCTGCTTAGCTCAGAATGAAGCTGCTTTCTGTGATTTCATGACACCAAGTCCCTGAGGCTGTACCTTCTCTTTATTAAGCATGCCCTACTCTTCTTTTAGATACTTAAAAAAGTGAACAGAAGCCACTCACGGATTACTAGCTGTGGGTACAAGCGATGTCACATTAACACTATTAGTCACTCTTTGTGTAATAATAGGAGTTCGATCCCCATTTCAGAGCTTCATGTTCTCTCATGAAGTAATTGGGGGGATTTGCTAAGGCATGATACACATTGAACAAAGTGGTCTGAGCCACTGCTTACCTTAAACTGCTCCTCCCTCAACCTTTAATTCCTGTTGATCAGTTTGGCTCATTGTACCTGATACCATCATGCACAGGAGATTGATCTGGGGTTGCCAGGAGGAGGTATTATTGAGTCTCCTCTGGCAGTTCGGTTTGTTTGGATGTATACCCTTTCCATCAGATATTCGTGTGATATCAAAGTACAGCTGTGGATGTGACTGCATCAACAAATCTTTGACACACTCAATTGACTACTAGTATTATTTAACATCACTCAGCAGATATATCCACATCACAGGTCTGCCTGAATCAGGACCAGCACATTCTACCCAGCCACATGACATCATGGTGAAGTGGGGTGGGGGGGAATGAGCAAGGGCTTAGAACAACTAGATTTTAGACCAGACTTTGTAGCTAACTGTGCAACCTTAATTAAATACATCTTTGTATTTCTGTGACCTTAGTTCTTTCATTTACAAAATCAGGGGTAGATTATCTGTTCAGTGCATTAGCAGATCTGAGTACATCATTTCAGATATAAGCTCTTTGACAGCAGGAAACTCATACTTCTTTCTCTTTGTCCTCATCCCAAGCTAGTGTGATGTTTTGTGTGTCTTAGGACCTTGCATGATAGTGTGATCAACGTTCTGAACTCTGAGTCCAGAGACTTCCATGTGAGTTCTAGCCCAGATCCCATTGAGTTTGATAACTACAGACAGATTATTTGCTTGACTTGTTTCCCTGTAAAAGAATGTTCTTAAAGGTGCTTTGGGGGTGGAGATGGGGGGGGGGAAGGTTATGTAACTGACAATATTATTTATAAGCCAATATGAGAAGATAGCTCTTGGATGTTTTCTTTGTTTAGCCTCTTACCTTGTCAGAGGATATCTGCAGAGATTTGCTCAGGTATCACATCTCCACTATTTATCATCAGTGTGCAATCTTTTTCCACTGAGTGGGAGAAGGGCGATTTTAAATTCTGCGTGTGAATGATGTTTACTTAGCTGGGCTTTACTTGTTTGTGGTTGTTTTCCCCCTGTCTCCATGATGCACTCGGGGGTTTGCATTAAGCTTATGATGCCTGGCATGATTGATTGTGTTTCCAGCGGCTGGACACTTTTCTGGGAGCCGTAGTTATGTCTCAGAAAATCACACTAATCGAATCTGAAGACACTGATGTGCATTCTCAAGTAGGAGCCTGGCTCTGGGGGTTTCATCTAGGTCAGGCCTTATAAATTAAGTGATGATTTTTTTCCTTAAGTCAGTAAATAAAATTAATCAGTGGCCTCACATTGCCTTCACACCTCTATTGCTCCGAGAACCTGTGAGTCAAGCAGCATTTTTATCCACTTTAAAGCTAATGTTTTGTGGTAGTTGGCAATCCATTTATTAAAGGCAGAAGCCGGGAACACAGGGTAATTTGAGAACAATTTCTGAGATCACTAAAAATGTAGAGAAAAATGATCTTTAAATGTACATCTCAGAAATTGTTGGAGAACATATGTTTACTATAATTTCTTTTGTACAGAAAGTAATGTAAAATTTTCCAAGAGCCTCAGCTAAAAAGCAGTTTTAAAATGGGGAAATGTTGTTGTCTTTTTAATTTTATGCAACAATATTTCTCAAACACCTACCCTGTGCTAGGCACAGGTACTGGGTGGTATACTAGGAAGCTCAAGGGCACTGGAAGCAGAGAACCCAGTTTCTGCATATCTGACTTCTGTTTGGCCACTTACTAGGTAGGTGATAACATATGAGTAAAATAACCTTTAAAACGTTAGTTTATTTGTTTGTTTGTTTTTGGCACTAGGGGTTGGGGAAAAAAGCAGCTACTGAGAATCAGTCCATAGGAAGGGTCACAATATTAGTGTAAGAAATTAAGATCTCCCTGTATGCTTACTTCACAGTGTTATTGGGATGATGTTGAAAACTATAATGTGTGACATCTGGACTATCTGGGTATTTTATACCATGTTAGTGTCCTTTCACTAGTGAGAGATGAGACTGAAAAATGTAGACTGTTCTCAGACCTCAGAGGATTTTGAATGTTAAGGGATTATGTTAATACTGTTAATTGCTGTTTAATAGCACAGGGCCTAACTAAAGCACTTGTGGGTATTTAACAATTTGTTTGTAATGAATGACAATGCATAAATAGTCAATAGAAAGTCATTAACAATCTAAGAAATTTATTGAAGATGTTGTAGACAGAGATCTTGCCTTTGATGAGATATTGGTCTAGGTCAGTGGTTCTCAACCTGCGGGTCACGACCCCTTTGGCGGTCGAACGACCCTTTCACAGGGGTCGCCTAAGACCATCCTGCATATCAGATATTTACATTACGATTCATAACAGTAGCAACATTACAATGATGAAGTAGCAACGAAAATAATTTTATGGTTGGGTCACAACATGAAGAACTGTATTTAAAGGGCCAGAGGTTGAGAACCTCTAGTCTAGGTGATCTTTATTGGGGGGGCGAGGGGGGGGAACATTGCAAAGCCAGAGAACAGGCACAATCATCCCAAAAGTGTGAAGAATAGTTTATTGAGGATGAAAACATAAGCAAAGAGTCAGCAGAACTCCCAAACTGCCATTCCATAGAGGGGAGTGCTTGATTGGAGTAGGTGAGATACCCAGTGGACATGCTCAGGAGGGAGAACCTATATGCATCCTGATTTACACCTCTACAGAGAAGCTGGGGCAGGGGGCAAAGGGCCCCTGATGCACCCTGTAATAAAAAACAGCTTTCTGGTCAGGAAAATTTGAACTTGAGCTTCAGGAACTCACATAACAGTTGTGTGTGTGTGTGTGTTTTTTAGGTTAGTTTGCATATTATCACTAGTATTAGTGAGAGATCCCTCAGAGGTAGAGCTTCTAGGCTATTACAGGGAGAAAGGAAGCCACATGAATAGTCCAATAGAGTGACTGTCTCTCTTCCATGTCATCATTTGTGCTTTAGAACTGTTACGACATCTTGATGCTGTTGGGACCCAGGACTCTTGGTATTATAAGGAGCCTTCAGTTTGTTTCTCTTTAGTCATATTGTTAATGATTGTGTGAAAAGCATGAACGGTGGTGAATTTTTGGAGAATTTCTTGATATAATGTGAATTTAGATTCAGTTTAGGAAGGACTTCTTAGGAGGTCACAAAATGAGGATGGACAAAGCAATGGACATTGAAAGAAATTCTCAGGAAGTGATAGTATTAGAGATATATATTTTTAAAATTGATGTCTATGTTATGAGAGAAATGAAGAACAGACTTACGTTGGCTTCTTGAGGATGGATTTGCCTTGAGCTGGGGAACCTACAAATGTTAGGAATACTAGAATATGGTAGTGACATGGAGGAAAGAGGGCTAGTACTATTCATGAGCTTTCTGGTTTTGTCTCTTAGGTTTAGTTTTCTTGAATTAGGCTGTTCTCTCATTAGCTGCTGCACTGAATTGGGCCGAAGAAAACATAAAATATGGATTGGATGCTTGTGGAGTCCCTCTGAAGGCTGGATTTGTCCTTAGTTTGGGAGCTACACTGCTAGTAGAAGCCTAAGGAAATTAGTGATATTTCTGCATTTTTACATAATAGATTCAGGATAATCTTGGACATAATTAGTTTTTCTTGGCTAACTAAAGCTAAGCAAAACCGAAATTTCTACTGTCAGACACATTTTTCTTAATTATAAATACTTGTATGGAAAGTTAATTTGTGTGGGTTTAATTTATTTACATATATTTACATTTGTCTTGTTTAAATGTTCATTTCAAGTGTTGTTTGCAACTGTTTGAGCATTTTAAGTCCTTTTGGAAAATGAAAATATTCTTTTTGCCAAATAAAAATAAATTTAGAAACCCCAAAGTTTGGGTTGTATTTTACTAGCCTCTAAGTATGGAAAAATATGTTATGACATCCAGCAGTCCATAGCCAAAAGATAAAAACAGAGCTGCAAACAGTCCTTTTCTCATTCCCATGCCTTCCTATTTCTACGCATACAAAACCTTTATGGAATCAGTAGACTCAGAGTAAAAACACCACCACCCCCATCACACAAAAACTTGCAATAAAAATGCAAGATGGACATAAATTTCAGTTTCATAGTTGTGAAAATCCAGTCCATGTCAAACGTTTATTAAGTACTAGTGGCCCTGTGCACAGATTCATGCCCATTGAAAGGAAATTAATTAGAAGAAATATTTTAATATTGCTATTTGCCCTTTCTCTG
>NW_006299272.1:43501-44013 GCF_000327345.1 Myotis davidii | reverse complement strand
TGAGTCTCCTATCTACCTACTCCAGGACTTCTGTGAGGATCAAATGAGATGAGGCACGGGAAAATGCTTCACAGACATTTGGTTAAAGTGTGAAATGTTTCTACATGGCTATAAAGCAAGCTGTGTTCCTGGGCTGAAGAAACTCCAAGGAGGCTAGTTGCTAGGGAGAGAAAGCAGGGCGTGGCTATGTGACATCATCACCAAGCGCCCACAGCAACCCTTTCGGGCTGGGCTAGGCTGTGGGCTGCATTTTGCACCAGGGGGTCTCGGCAGCATTGCCTGCGATTTGGTGGGCTGTTGCTCTGGGGTGATGGCGGGGCCTGTGTCCCATTTGGGGGAAGCTGAGTGTTGCTTTGTCAGCAGCAGGTCTGCAATGCCATCTCTCTGTAAATGGCCAGTCCGTGTCATGGCAGCTCCTGCATTGAGTGTCTGCCCCCTCGTGGTCAGTGTGTCTCATAGCCACTGGTCAGACGGCCAGACACTTAGCATATTAGCCTTTTATATATAGTACT
>NW_006299272.1:2658-42452 GCF_000327345.1 Myotis davidii | reverse complement strand
ACAATCATTCTAACATTGCTGAGGTATTTCAAAGAGTTTCTATTATAATAAAACAAACATATACCTGTCTGGTTAACATGTATCAGAGGTGCTGGTCATTTTGCCACTTAAGCATTTATTTATTTTTTTAAAGGAGAGAATGCTCAAGAAAAAAATAAAGGAAATAAAATTTCAGTAAAAAATTAACTTTTGTTAACCTTGCTCTAACTGATAATGCTATCTACCAGAAGTAATAAAAAACAAACCAACCCATACTGCCTTCCACAATGGCTACACCAGTCTAGGTTCTCACCAACAGTACGCAAGGCTTCCCTTTTCTCCGCGTCCTCTCCAGCACTTGTTTGTTGATTTGTCCATGACAGCCATTCTGACAGGTGTGAGATGGTACCTCATTGTCATTTTGATTTGCATCTCTCAGATGATTAGTGACTTTAAACATTTTTCATATGCCTCTTACTCTTCTCTATGTCTACTTTTGAGAAGTGTCTTTTTAGGTCCTTTGCCCATTTTTTAATTGGATTATTTATCTTCCTTTGTTAACAAAGGAAGATAAATGTATGAGATAATTGTATGAGTTCCCTATAAATTTTGGAGAATATCCCCTTATCGGATGTATAATTGGCAAATATGTTCTCCCATATAATGGGCTCTCTTGTTATTTTGTTGATGGTTTCTTTTGCTGTGCAGAAGCTTTTTATCTGATGATATTTTAAAATCAAAATATCTTATTCATAAATGTATTTAGCTTTTGATCTATTTGATTCCAGTAAGAAACATATATCAATAACCATGCACATGGTTTTCTTTGTGATATTTATTTACTTTTATTTCTCAACTAAATTGAAAGTATTTTGAGCCTTTGAAGTTTTGGTGGGAGAACAACATTTTTAACATTTTTTTCCCAGAAGAATATTTTGTAGAATTGCTAGGATTTCCTCAATGACACATTAATTCATTAAACCTGTTAATTCATTCAGACATCTAAAATAGTCTGTGATGACCAGACTCTTGGTTTGCTCCCTGTCACAATCTGAGATTTGATTGGCCTTTGTCATCCAATATATTTTATAATTTTTTTTCATTTACTGTTTCCTTTTATAGTTGCTTTTTCCAGTCTGACAAATCCCCACATTTTGACCTGTTGTATTTTTTTTTTTTAACCCTGCAATGCAAACTGGTCATTTTTTCTAATTACTTTTATGTTACTCTGTCAAATGCTGCCAATAGTAGCCACCACACTATTGATGTGTCTGTAAAGTTACAAATTCATTCAGCACATTACCTGCATTTCAAGTCAGAAAGGTGACATTTTTACCAAATGTTGTACTTTTGTAAAACAAGAACTACCACCTTTTTACCCTTTCATATAACTCTCTCTTCTTTATACACTACCCTGTTATAAGCAATCCCATGCATTTAAGGTTTGATTAGAGCAACACTGTGTTTCTAGGGAATAATTTTTATCAATAAAGAAGGTTACGGTATTCTGCTGTAAGAATCAGTCTCTAAATCTGAGTGCTTCGAACTATTTGTTGATTGTGAGCCAGCTGGAGGACTTTTCTCATTCGTGAAGGGGTTGGTTTCTATGCTAAGTGACAGGGAAAATAAAAGCTGCTCTTGATCTGTCAATTAAATGCTCAGCCCAGAAGGGGCTTCCATTCAGTCAGAATAAAAAATACACAAAAAAACCACATCTTATCACAGAAAGAATTTTACAGTGTGCTCTAAAGAATGGAGAAGAGAAATATTAGGGGAACATTTTAATGATATTCACACTCTCTTCTCTCATATCTTAATCCAATTTCTCAGGAAATGCTGTTGGATTTGATTTTTAAAATATCAAGAATATGACTTTTTTTTTTCCACCTCTATCACCTCATTATTTAAATAGCCTCCTGACCTTCTCTTTGAAGCACTGTTGTATAATTTTCCTTGCTAAGGAAAATCCCTTCAATTTAACTGGATAAACTTGGAGTGTTTCTTAGATGCAAGATACTTCATTAGCCCCTGGGAGAAAGATTGAAGTTAGTGAAAAGAGAGAAGAAGGCAAGGCACAAGATGAAGAAAAGAAAAGTCCCTTAACTGTTAAGATCCTACCTAATAAAAGAGTAATATGCAAATTGACCATCACTCTAACACACAAGATGGCCACCCCCATGTGGACACAAGATGGCCAGCAGGAGAGGGCAGTTGTGGAAGATCATGCCAGCAGAAGAGGGCAGTTGGGGGGGACCAGGCCTGAAAGGGAGCGCAGTTGGGGGGGGGGACCAGGCCTACAGTGGAAGGCAGTTGGGAGGGACCAGCCCTGCAGGGGAGAGCAGTTGGGAGTGACCAGGCCTGCAGGAGAGGGCAGTTAGGGGTGACCAGGCTGGCAGGGAAGCAGTTAGGCATCAATCAGGCTGGCAGGTGAGTGGTTAGGGTGTGATCAGGCTGGCAGGCAGGCGAGCGGTTGGGAGCCACCAATCCTGTATAGTGAGAGGGATACCACATTGGAGAGGGTGCAGGCTGGGCTGAGGGACACCCCTCCATGCAGGAATTTTGTGCACCGGGCCTCTAGTTTTATAATAATGAGTAGAATGTGTGGCTTGGAAGAGGAAACATAAAATCTAAAGGGACATTTGGAGTGATTTATTCTGTGAGTTATGCAAAGTTGAGAATTAATTTCAAAGTTTAAGGAAATATTTTTCATTATTTCACCCCCTTTCTTATTAAATAGGCAAAAAACTCAAGGCTCAAAGAATAAAGCTGTCATGAAGTGGGACGGTTTGGCTGTGGAGTGTGCTGGGAAGATGGTAGCATGCCAGTGAGAAAGGGGAAAAGTAAGGTCAAGGAGTCACCTGGATGAGAAGAAATGGCACCGCCCCTAACTTTGGTAAAGGAAATATCAGCAGAGAAGTAGGGAGTGAGGGCAAGCTTGCTTCAGGCCCGAGATGATATACAAGAAAGTCAGATGTGGTGGAAAGCATATGCCATCAACAGATACAGTTAACCATTAATCCTTACAGGCAAGTGGGTGCTATTATGTCTTAGTTGGTCAGTCCATTGGAATGTTTACTTAAGAAAATCAGGGGAGGGGGTAGGCCTGTATTTTGGTCTGTTTCGGGGTAAATACAGGTCAGGGTAGGAGCTAGGCAGAGATTTAAAGCTTGAGCTAAATTCAGCATGTTTCCACTGTCGGCAAGGCCTCTGAGCCTAGGAGCCTCAGTCACACGGGAACCAAGCTGAGGATAGAAGGGTGTCCAGTCTTCTCCATTTCTGGGGATATTTAAGCAATGGCTGCTTGAGTCAAAACTGGATTAAAGTGTATATACAGGGCCAAGATGGAAGCTGAGGCAAGGAATTGAAGTTTGAGAAGACAGCGACCGACTCAATAATTTGTCCCAGATTTGTAAAGCATTGGTGGGATCAAAGGAGCAAAACATCTCCATTTTCTGATTATAAATTATCTTGGGAATGTGCTCTTATACCATCCTTTATAAAGACATTTCCAGGAGACACAACCAAAGTAAAGGAGAAAGCAGACTAGAAATGACTCATTTACTTAACTCTTTCATGACATTTTCAAATATCCCTGAAATATGAGGGAACTGAGGCCCCATGGGCTTCAGTGTTTTGCTCCAGGCAGGTCACATCACACAGATGATGATTTGCCGAGGCATTGCTGGAGCCTGACCCCCTTGCCTGCCAACACAGCACATCCACCTACTGTGCTGTCTCTCCCAGTTTTAATTAAACGCACATATGTTCTTGTTTTGCTCTTGTCCTTTTTCTCTCTGAACTCATCATTCCCATGTTCGGAACCTATTTATTACCCCAAAATGTCCAGAGCGGCGTAGCTTTAAAAGATAATGTTATGGGCCTTGGGCTGAAATACGTGTTTGATTTCAAATCCACTTTGGCAAAGTATTTAGGGTTTCTGATGCATCTTTCTTCAATAGAGCTAATAATACTGGCAGGTACTGAGAAGTGCAATAGAGAGGAGGGGACTGCACTGCTTACAGGGTAATGGTTCTAGCGCAACACTTCCGTTTTCTTTTCCTGGATCTTGCTCCATTCGTGGAAAAACAGGGATGGGTGAATTTTCTCACTTTTAATTGGAAAAAGAAATTTAATCTGCAAAATCAGCTCCTTCTGCCTTTTTTCCTCAGTTTAATCTGGCCTATGCTTTGCATGCAGATTTTTCATATGTTTAGTAGCTAAAAGGAACTCCATAGTCTATCCCTCTGTAGTAGAGAGGTAGGGCTGAGGGCCTTAAGGAGAAAACGGCAGGTGATCTGTTGGTTACTGTGACCTGGTGACTAACATGAATACAAAGGGAAGGACTAGAAAGACCATACTGTCCGTAGGCCCAAGCTGAAGTATATGACCACCATCCACCTCGCTGCCCAAATCTGCTACTTTAATGGGTATTTGATGGCTATATCTCAAAGGATACAGAATTTAAAGGACAAAAGGCTTTGAAAACCCAACAAACGCCAACCCAAGTATTTGCTTTTAAGAAAAGACAAAGTTTATGCAAAGTATCTGGCATAAAACTTGGTAAAAGATGGTTTAAGTAAATGATATGATATAATTCTTTCTCATCATTGCTTGCATTGATTTCTCCATTAACATTAGTGTTGTTTGATACTTGTTAGAAATTGCAAAGAGAAGGCAGAAAGAGTTACATCCAAACCTTGATTAGTGCGCCATTTTCTGTGCCACTGATAGGAAAAATTCCTATTTAGACGTTATCTCTCTTTGCCTTTTCCTCTGTCAGATACGTAGGGCTGGTCATAATTGCCTCAGAGTTAGTGTAAGCTAACTGATAAGCTAAAACTAGCTGGTGAGCAGGGGCAATATTGATTCAGCTATTCTGTAAGTAAACCCAACTATGATTCTTCAATTGTCTTAATTAAGGACATGTGTTTCAAATGAAAGAAACCAAGGAAAGCTAACTTACAAAAGTGGAATTTTTTTGAAGATTTCTTTAACATCTCATGGAATTCCAGATTGAGTCAGAGAACCAGGCCCTAGGAAGGGAGGAGCCCTGGGAACAGCAGGAGAAGGAATAGGCAAACTTTGAAAGCTCAGCCATTCTGCAACCCAATCTCCTTTCCCAGTCAGGTTAACAATGCAAATTCTCTTTTTTTTTAGTTTTATTGTCATAATTTGAGTTATTTATCTGGCCCGAGTCAGCAGAGATGTAGTCACTAGCTGTTTAACCTTGTGGCTTAATATGCTAGGCAGACATCTCAAAAGTTGTTTCCCATAAATTTTGAAAAGAAAGGGATTATTTGAAAATAACCTAATAAGATCATTTTGGAGTAAATTATTAATAGAGTCTTCATATTGCTCAATTTGTCTTGTATGAAGATTCTAGTGGTAAATTCCTCTTAATGCTTAGATTGAAGATAAACCTTATTTCTTGTTATTAAATGGATTGCTTTTCTGGAAGACAAAAATAAGGGCTATATATCATAGCTCATATTTTTTATTTTGACTTTGTTTCTACAAATCTCAAAAGAAAATTTATTCTCATATTTTTGTACCGCTCCATAATAAAAAATTTTGACATTTCCCAACTACTATTTCTTTCTGACCTTTTTTTTTCTAGTGATAAGTAAATTTTCTATTATCGTCATTGTTTAAAGTATTTTTTAAAAAATGTATTTGGTACACATGTCATTTAAAAACATAAATCATTCAAAAATTTTCAGGAATTAAAGGCTGAAGATTTATGGATATGCTAAATTAATCAGTTATATTTATTTACCATGATCTCTTTGTAAGCTATATAATTCACCTAAATTTGAACTCTAATCCTACCTCAGTAGCAAATTCATAATAAAGAGCTCATCTAATTATAGGCCCAAATGTCATTGTATTTTTTTCTATTCTTTAGTGTTCACTTCAGTCCCTTTTATCTTTTTTGATTCTGTTAATTGAGCTGGCTATTGAATCTTGGTGTTATTCTCCATTCAGTTTTGGGCATTCAAATTCAGTGTATTGGTCAAGAGAATCAACTATATAGTCTTCCTATTGGTTCATGTAATTTCTCCACCTGTTATGGTGCTGCTCTGTACTAACTTCTTTTTGATTTGCCTCTGTAGTTAGCCTAAAATATTTATCATGTGTGTTTATATTGATCACATGTGTTATCTTCTCAGATAAGTGTAAGCTGCAAGAGGGAGAACATCATAAAGGCTGTGATCTCCTCTATATTGTCCATTATGTAGAGCAGAATGCCTACAGCACAGTGGGGGAATCAACAAATATTTATATAAATTGCATTTCTCTCTCACTTCCTCTACTCTGCACTCTGAACCTACCTGGTCTTTCCTTATCTTGGGTAGTTTTTATAGTTATTCCTTCCTTCCAGCTGCTGCTTTCTCTACTCTTTTTTGTGCTACAATTGCATTTCTTTGTTCTGAAATCTTTGGTTGTTATTATAAATCCTTGAATAAGCAGGGCCCACAGGAAATCCTGTCATCTGAATGGGAGAGGACTGAGTTCTGCAGTGCCACTAGGAAGGGAGTCATCCCAAAGAAACCAACAAGCCAACACGCAAAACATTTATCTCGAGTACCCATTTTTCTGTCCCTTTAAATTTTTTTTCCAAGCAGCAGTCCAAGAGGAAGAACATTCAAGTTCTACAGCTTGAGTCAGGACTGCTGTCTCAGCAGGTCCACCTTTAACCCTTTACTGCCCACTGTATGAATTACAGTGGCACATTATCATCTTAACTGGCTTTTAATGGTAATGATGATGTCCTGCAAATGAGAAAAAAAAAAAGAGTTTGGCTGTTAATTCCTAGGAGATTATAGGCCCAATAACTGCCGTCATTAGTTCCAGGATGATAGCCAATAATGTGGCATCACTTGGGCTCCATTATATGCAATCTTTAGAGCTCTAAGAATCATCTAAATCCCTAAACCATTATGTTTAACTTAGACCGAGACAACCATGGTGATAAGCACAACTGGGTTCAGTCAACAAATATCTAAATTGGGAAATAATTGCTTTTTAGCAAAATGCTCTTCTAAAAAAATAAGCCAGAAAGGCTTTCTAAGGTTTAAGAAATGGTGAGAAAATTAGTACTACTCTTTTTCCCCCTGTTAGTTCTTAGCCATTTATACATAAGTAAGATTCGGAAGGTTTGTCCATGGGCTATGCCTAGAAGTTCTTTGTTTAGTTTCTTTCCATTCTCCCCCGCCCCCCACAGCCCTTCTAAAATACATCAATTTGTTGCATGTTTCAATGTCCCTGGATCTGTTTTGTTCTTCGAGTTTATTTTGTTCATTAGATTCCACATATAAGTGAGATCATGTGATACTTGTCTTTCTCTGACTGGCTTATTTTGCTTAACATAATCCTCTCCAGGTGGTCCCTCAGTGGGTATAAATTCTTACATGACCATAGATGCTTCTCTCTTTACCTCGCCAAACAGTTATTGGTTTCACAGGATTCCAAAGCAGAGGAAAACCCAGGGGGTACAGGTTTAATGTAAAGGTCACCAATTAGAGAGCAGGCTGACCCTCCTACAGAATCTTATGTATAAGTGGCTAAGAACTAGAGGGAGAAATATGGTTTGATTTCATAAAATCCCAGATTCGGGTTCTTACTTTCATGTTATCACCAAAATGTTATTGAACCTTCTGATATTTATGGTCTATTCTATAAATTAGGGGAAATAATACCTCACTTGTATGACGATTAAATGAATTTAAACATAAAAACATGCAGCATAAAAATACATTTTATATTACTTGCTAATACAGATGTTTTTAAATTTAATCAGTAAAAAGGTACCAGAGGAACAGACTAGCAGCAGCCCTTTACTCTTTGGTGCTGTTGTCTGGGGGAGATGTTACTCCAGAGTAGAATCTGACAGGGACTCCATTTCTTTCTTCCTTGAGTGTTTATTTGTTTTATACAACTTTTGTTTTTGTTTTCATTTCTGTTTCCACTCCCCCTTTTTCTTAGGGTCATACGTTATAGAGAAGGTACCAGAAATGAAAGTAAGAGCACAGCTACACTTGGACTATTTTGTTCATATCTAGAACAATATTTTTCCCTTCACTTATCACAAGGGCTTTACTTTATCTATTTCATATGTATCTATGATTGTGTGATACACTCTATAAAGTCAGATGCACAAAGAGAGAATCTGGTCTATTTTCTTAATTAGTTCTGTTTATAATCACACAAGCCTGTTTTTATTAGCACTGGGAACGTAGATGTTTATTTAAAATGACCAGTAATTTTGAGATAGTTTTCCATTTTAATATTTATTTACTTGTTTAATCTTATTTTTTATTGGATTTACTGGGGTGACATTGGTCCACAAAACCATGCAGGTTTGAAGTGTACAACTTAATAAAACATCATCTGCACACTGCATTGTGTGCCCATCACCCCAAGCAAAGTCTCTTTCTATCCCCATTTATTCCCCCTTTGCTGCCCTCTACCATATTAAATTATAATAAAATATGATGGAATGTTGTTAAAGATAGACGTTTTCCAGGCAAAAGTTCAGTTTTAAGAATCTGCCAACCCCATAACTTGACTTTGAACTGAGAATTGTAAATCCAGCTCTATCACTATTCATCATTGGGCGTCTCTGGGTAAATTTCTATACTTCACAAGTCTCCAAATCCTGCCTATCAACTGAATTGTATCATGTTCTACTCTGGATGTCACTAATTAAAAGGGAGCTCATAATTACCGTCTTTGGGGGTAGTAGGAAGACCAAAAAGCAGGGGAGAGCCAGAGTTGTTACCTGAAACAGAAGATAATCAATTATGATTAGTCATAGGCAGAGATCCAGACATAAATTTACAGTATGGCAATCATATGGTACAATTTTAAGAAAAATTCAGATGCTCAAGGTTTTGAGAACAGTTTGAACTATCTGAAGACTTGGTTTAATTAACTCATGGCTGCCTCTTTGATCACAAATATGATTCTGATTTTTAAGCCAGCATCGGATAAATTAATCGTTCCTATAACTTTCTCTAACTTTCCAAGTACTATGATTCTGAAAAAAAATGGAACAAAGCATAAATTAATATTTTTCCTGATATGGAAGGTCATCTGATGGCATCATAAAATGGATCTGAGCAAAATATATTAGTGAGCATTAAATAATTGCTAAAAAGTAAAATTAATGGAGATCAAAGAGTTGTTGAATTACATTTGACTCTGAAGGAAAAGCTGAGCTAGAGAAAAAGCTGAGCTAGAGATAGCCTTTCAGAGTGAATGACTCCCAACTTTGGGTCCACCTATCTATATATATAAAAGCCTAAGTGACTGTTCGACCATTTGACCGTTCGACTGGTAGCTATGACACACACTGACTACCAGAGGGCAGACACTCAACGCACAGGCATGGAAACATGGAACAAACTGATATATCTCAGAGCAAAGTGGGGGAGGGAGGAATGAGAGAAGAGATTAACCAAAGATTTTATATACATACTAGAGGCCCAGTGCATGGATTCATGCACCGGTGGGGTCCCTCAGTTGTGGGGATCGGGGCGACTGGCAGTCTGACATCCCCCTAATGGTCCCAGATTGCAAGAGGGTGCAGGTCAGGCTGAAGGACCCCACTGGTGCATGAATCTTTGTACCACGCTTCATTCGGAAGGATGTCTGGAATGACATCTGGAAGGTCGTTTGGCTGTCTAATTAGCATATTATGCTTTTATTATCATAGATTACATATGCAATATGTACTTTGATATAATTAATAATATATAATACAATATATACAATGCAATGATTTTATTTTTATCTCTATTTATCAACACCCATTTATCTCCATTGATTTGTATTTATCATCAACCTCAAATTGAAACAACTCATCTAATTTACATATATAACATATAATGTATACATATGTGCATATGTATACACTTAACAAATCTCAAATGTATATGCATATAATTAAATATTTAATGTATGTAATTATGTATATAAGAAATCACACCCTAACTGGTTTGGCTCAGTGGATAAAGCTTTGGCCTGTGGACTCAAGAGTCCCAGATTCGATTCTGGTCAGGGGCATGTACCTTGGTTGCGGGCACATACCCAGTAGGGAGTGTGCAGGAGGCAGCTGATCGGTGTTTCTCTGTCATCAATGTTTCTAACTCTCTATCCCTCTCCCTTCCTTTCTGTAAAAAATCAATAAAATATATTTTTTTAAAAAGAAATCACATACAGTATAATTTTTGTATTTTTTTCTTTCTTTCACAAATTGGTGAAATCCCTAGCTAAGTATTCTAGTCTGTTTAGATTCTTTTCTGTGTTGTTCTAGAACTGTGCCATCTCCTAATTCTTTTATTTAAATACATCCCTGTTTTATATTACAACGAGGGGCCCAGTGCACAAATTCGTGCACCTTGAAAGGAATTGTGGGCCATGAGGCTGCAGTGAGCACAGAGGCGGGTCTCGGCCCATCCTTTGCGCCTCAGCCTGGCCCCTTCTGCCGCGACCGTTGGTCCCCTATCTACTGGCAGCCCCACTCCTACCGCCACCACCGCTCCCATGTGCTAATGATAGTGGCCCTGCTCGCACCCACTGATGGCGTGGAGCAATTGGAGCTGGCGCCAGGAGCGGGTTGGAGTGGGGCCGGCGCCGTCAGCGGGTGTGAGCAGGGCTGTCTCTGGCAGTGGTGCGAGAGGCGGCTGCAAGCCCTGATTGCCCCTCAGGAGCAGGGGGAGGTGGAGAAGCCATGAGGGGTGATTGGGGTGGCAGCTGGGGCTCACACCTGCTGAGAGCACTGAGCGATCGGGGCCTAGGCCAGGTGCCAGCAGCGGGTGTGAGCACCAGGCGGGACCACGGCATGCAGGAACAATGAATTTTCAGAAACCACCAGAGGCTTGCCCTGATCACAGCAACCAGCGCCCCGCCTTGGTCTGGTGCCCCTGCTAACCTGCTCCATCATCCTGCTGCAGCCAACACCTGCCATGTTCCAGACACTCCCCCTGGTGGTCAGTACATGTCATAGCAACCAGTTGTTCAGTTGTTTGGTTGTTCTGCCATTCAGTCTATTTGCATATTAGGATTTTATATATATAGACTTCGTTTTCAGATCTTAGCCTTAACCAGTGCTGTCTGGTTTGCTTTGGCTTGCAAGAGGTGTTTGTACGAATCTTTTCCTAATTGTGCTCAGAGACCATGTTTGTTGGTAGCTTGATATCAGCATTGGTGAGAGTACTTACAACACAGAAACTGGCAAATGCTACAAAGTGGGGTTCCTCTTCCCCTCCTCAGGGACTCAATTGTTAAACATTTATTAGCACACAGCTGATATTAGCATGTATAAGTGTGTAATCTTGGGCAAGTAGCCATCTGTGAGCCAGTGCTTTTCTGTTGGAAATAAAATATAATTCTTTCTTTGCTATGTCCTCTCCTCCCCCCTACCCCTCATGAATGTATAATAAATATGCTATGGTACGTTGTAATAAAGGTGCTCATTAATTGCTTTTTTGTTAATTGTAGAGAAGTTTAATTTCTGTATTTAGTTATTCACTGTTAACACTTTAAATACAAAGACATCATCACTATTTTGTTTCTGTTGCCTTTCTCATATTTCCTCCTTCCTAGACCTGGCCAATGCTAGACCTTAAAGATATTCATGTTTTGCAATAGCTTCTTTTCTATATAACCACAATGCAATGGTCAAAAACAGAAAGTAGGCATTTATCAGTTAGTGCAATCTAATCTCCCATTCAAATTCTACCTGTTGTCCCACTAATGTTCTTTATAACAAAACAAAAATAAGCAAAGAAAACCACTTGTGTTTAGTTGGATATTTAGTTTCTTTAGACCTCAGCACATTGTCATACTTTCCATAATTCATGATCTTGCTGACTTGGAAGATTAAAGGCCATTTATATTGTAGAATGTGGCAAAATTTGGATTTATGATGTGTCCTCATGAATTAGATTGAGAATATGTGTCTTTGGCAAGAATAGTATAGAGATAATACTATGTTATTCTCATTCCTTCATGTGGAACACATTTTGCATTTGTTTCATTATATGTGATGTTCACTTTAATAACTAGATTAAGGTGGGAACTGAAAGTCTTTTCCACAGTAAATGTATTCTTTTGCCCTTTGTAATTACTAGGTATGTTGAGGTTACATAAAATTGTGATCCTCTTCAAAACTTCAGTGTTTTTATATCACTATGGACTTATGGAATACAATTTCATTTGGCTTATAATTTGTCATTTTTATTTTTACTGATGCTCAAATTTATTCAGTAGGAGCTTCTTCAGTCTGGGTCTGCATCCTTTTGGCTTGTCCTCAACCCTCTTTGAATCCTTCCTTACTTCTGGCACAAAACGGTATCTCAGAGTCCTTTTATATTTGCCTGCTCCCATCCGAAATCAGTTATTTTTCCAGGCACCGATGGTTTCTGATTGTGTAGAATGGCTTTCAGAAACTCAGGTCTGGGGAGCAGGTCTGCTTCTCTTAGGGGAGTATTGTTGTTTAGCTTTCAATAGGCAGAATGAGTTCTAGAGACAGGCCTAGAAATTACATTTATAGATTTTATAGACCTATGAGTAAATATGCTTATTTACCTATGTATATATCTACATGTCTTTACCCTTGTATATTTTAAACCATGTGCTAAAGCCAGTACTTGGAACTTAAATCTAACACCCAGGGTTTATTCTGGTTTTCTCTCTTCTCTGACTGAGAAAATTGGTTCCCATTATCCTCGCTATAGTTGATGCATTCTCATTTTGGTTATATATTCAAGTCTTTATCCAAACTGCCATTGCCACTGCTTTGTCTGCTTCACATTGTACCTAGATGGCCTCCTTACCCGGCTTGGGCTTTCACATCCTGCCCCAGGTCCCAAGGGCACTTCTCCAGCTGAACGGGCACTCCTACAGCGTAAGACCTGACATTGTGCTTTTTGTTCATGCAAGTGCCTGATTTAAACTTTGGTTGCAGAAGGAATCGTTTTCAAGTGAGCTGTCCTTAATAAATACACTGCCAGCCACATTGACTAAAGAGCCAGGCCTCCTCCCCCAAATGAGGCTCCTTTGTCTTAGAGATCTTGGTTGATATTGACAACGGACCTTTGGGCTGCTGGGTTTGTTTCTCTTCTGGTGCTTTCAATTCCCACTCTAAATTCACCAACTCCAGAGTGAGTCCTCCAAAACTAAGGCTCCCAGCTTTGATCCCAGCAAAAGCAGAACCCCAGGAGTGTGCCTTCTCTCTCTCTACTCGCATCCTCGCTGTGTGGTCCCAGGTGTGCTGTGTAATTTTCAGGTCCTTTAGTTTTTCAACTGCTTCCTGATGCTTATTGCTGAAGGATGTCTTCCAATCCCAATAAGAACCTCAAGGGCCATCCAGTCACAACTGGTTATTGATAGACTGAAAACCTGCACAAAACAACTGTCTCCACTTCATTCAGGCTCTGAACACCAGGTCGTTTTCCCCACTGTCCTGTGAGTGGGCTGCTGTCCTCACTCTGCGTGGGCTCTGACACCTGACCCTAGGACGTTTCTGTGAAAGAGAAGGCTAAGGGACTCTTACTTCAGTAGTAAAAGCTGTCCTGTTCGCCTGCCTCGTGGGCTTATTATTGTAACAACAGCTTAAACTCAAATTAATCTCTAGATACAATCAGCAGGGCAGGTATCCTTGAGAAAGGATATGCTTCTACAAGGTCAGGTCTAATGACTAAACATAGAGATTCTAGCAAAACACCCTGGGGGATCGAATTGTTTGGAAAAGTCAAGGCAGGAGCTTCGGCCTTGGGTAACTTCCCCTTAGAGGCCCCCGGCCTTTCAAAGAATCCGTCTTACAGACATCCCAACCAAGTCCCCTGCTTCCCCACACCCTCCTACACCCTCTTTTCTCTTCTCCGTTCAGGGCCACTTTCTTACGCAGATGCCACAGCCACCGTCTTGGGGTCTAGCCCACCATGCCAGGGTGCTGCTACTTCCCTGCCACGGTGGGGATGCCTGCTTTGCTTGGTTCCACCAAATGGCTTTTGGAATAAAGTGTTGAGGGAGGGGGAAGGGAAGGAAGAGAAGAGAATGAAAGAGAAGGGAGAGGAAGAAGAGGAAGAGACATAGTCATTCTTTATAAAGTTTGTAAAATAATTAATAATGTAAAAGTTGGTGATAGTCCTTGATTTCTGATTATTTGGAGTTTTCTTTTTAATTGTGCTATTTTTCATGGAGCTAACTGAGGGAATTGCCACCATGGGTAAAGTTAAGTTAGGCAACAGAAATTAAACATCTGTTATCCAAATGTTTACTGATACAGGTAGCACCCTAACCCCATGCTCAAGGATGTCAACATTAAGAATTTATTACATAGGCTACTTTCGGAAAAGTTTATCCCAGTCACAATAACTTCAATCAGCCAATAATCTTCCAAAAAAGATGGACTTGATCCCTTAATCTGTGCACACAGAGGGAGCTGGGTGAGGTTCTGGTCCCCTTGGGGCTGAGTTTATGAAGGCCCTGGCTAAGGTGGAAGCTGTGCTGCTCTATTACCTGAAGCCTATAGTTGACACTAGGTCGATTTTTTACCCCGTTCAGGTTTCCCGAGAGCCCTGAGAAGGACAACGCTGGAACTGAGTGGCGTACAGTATGGCCACAGCTAATCCAGCAGGACATTACCCTTTGTTTTGCAAGCAGCCAATTAGGTTCTTTTCCCCAGAAATTTGGGTCTGAGGCACTGACACTCTTCTCACCCTTTTAGGGGGCACTTGAACGAACTGGGGCTGACACAGCGGTGTTGACTCGTAAAAAAGTAGATAAGAAAAAGCTGGTCTGTAGAGAAAAAGAATAGAGCAGAGACTTAGAGAAAAACAAAGGGAAGAAGAAGAGCATGCAGCTCTGGAGAGTTGCTACGTTTATTTCAGCTAATTTTTAAAAATTTATCTTTAGTGTTGAAAGTGTTACAGATGTTCCCGTCCCCCCGCCTCCCATTAACCCCTCCCACCCTGCACCGGCCCCTCCCAGGCCTTCACCACACTATTGCGTGTCTATGGGGTGTGCTCCCCACCCACCACCCACGCCTGCCTTCCTTCTGAGATTCCTCCATCTGTTCCATGCTTCTGTGTCTGTGGATCTAATATATTGTTAATCAGTTTCTTTTGTTCATTAGATTCCACATATGAGTGAGGTCATGTGCTACTTGTTATTTCAGCTAATTTTAAATCCCTAGTTCTCTCTTTTTATCTGGCTCCTTTTTTTTTTTTTTTGCAATTCTAAGGACACCTCCCCTTCCCCCGCTTAGATTTAGCTGGTGTGACTATGTTACTCTTTTATGCAACCAGGTGATTCCTGATCAAGAAAATTCAGTTCGGCATGGGCGAAATCTGAGCCATGCTTGAAGGAAGACCACATTCACAGTGTTCACACAGCAACATTACTCGTAGCAATTCCATTTAGTCTCCTTTATGCAGAGAGAATTATTCCAAGAGAAGGGGGAGACGGTGTGGGAAGGAGTGAACACTCCTCCTCTTTCCTCTACCGGGCTTGAAGTTCTGTCTAATCTTTTATCTGTTCCTCTAAAGACAAATGCTCTAATAATAAAGTCTGTCTTTTAAATGTTATTATGTTGATAGGTTTGCAAATATTTTTTTAGTTTCTCTTAGTTACCTTATTTCAATTCAAAAGCTTTAATGAAAAAGTCCTATGAAGTTCTTATGAAACAATGGTTTAATAAAATTAACAGTTTATAGAATTCTTTTGGCTGTACTTAACTGTGCATAGAAAAAAACATAGGAGATAAAGGCCAGGATAAAATAGTACATTTTCATGTCTGTGTATATTGTCTATGCCTAACATCCAGAATTGCTACATCTTAAGCTTGATCTGTCATTATTTATTGAGCGTTTTCTCAATTCCACAAACATATTTTCTGAGAAACAAACGAAACAATAATTCCTTGTCAGATCTAACGTTTTACCAGTTTCATAGATATTTATAAATTAATTATATGCATTTCAATAATATTGGGAGTGTGATTTTTGTTTGGCTACATACATTATTCCAGCTATTTAGCCAATAATAGTAAAGTAGCAGACTGTGAGTGAAATAAGATGAGAGTAATACTAACAGCAGCACAAAAATCCATTATGCTGCGGTGCATACAATATTTCATTTTCACTTTAATAAATCATCATATTGGCAACATGGTGCATTTCTTGTTCAGGAAAAGACTAAACCAGTTTTAAAAATCATTTCCAAATATCATTTAACGGGAGGAGGAAAATGATTTTTCTATGCAAGTGTGTATATAAGTTGGACATATTAGTTGAAGAAACTCTTCCATAAAACAGTTCTTAAAAATTATAACTTAAGCAACAAACAAGCAAAAACATTTTAATGTGATTACATTTCAGAAAAATGTTAGACATCTATTCATCCTCATTAGCAAATGAGGATTTCCTGAGTGCATGCTGGCTAACGCAGTGTTCTACCCTCCAGGGTCATAAAGATGAAAGCTATAATTTTATTAGTTGTTATCTTTGTCAAGTTTCTGGAGGACACACAGAAATGAATAAGACAGTGGGTCCAGGGAACTTATGCTATAGTAGTAGAAGAAAAAAACTCATGTTTATAGCTGGAATGAGTAGGTACAACACACATATATCTAAAACCAGAGTAATAGCACCAGATTCTCTATGCCAAGTGGCTAGCCATGGCAATAGAAGATGAGTGTTTTTAGACACAAAGGAGGGAATGTTCACGTCACTACTGTATAGTAGGCAAATACTTCATCAAGGAAGAGAACCTCCAGCTGGGCTTTAAAGGGATTGTATGCTTAGAGTGGAAGGAAGTAGAGTGCACATTGCTAAGAGTATCAGATAAGAATCCATATTATATATAAAGGACCAGATAATAACTATTTTAGGCTTTGTTGGCCATCCTGTCTCTATCACAACTAAGGAAACCTCTAGTTGTAGCATAAAAACAGACATAGAAAAGTGGTAAACCAATGGGCATGATTACATTCCAATAAAACTTATAAAAAGTCAGCAGGCTGAATCTGTCTCAAGGCTAGAATTTTCCAATCCCTATTCTAAATAATTGTCCATATCTTTTCAAGATTCTATAATTATCATGTACTATTTCTGTAAACACACACAGCAAACCCTATATAATAAAAGCCTGATATGCAAATTGTCCCCTAGAACAGTTTGACTGCTTGCTATGACGTGTGCTGACCACCAGAGGGCAGTGAAGAACATGGCAGGCTTTGGTGACTTGCTGTGACCTCTTTCCAGTCTACCTAGGGGCAGGAGTGACAGGGATGGAGGTGCGGTGAGAATGTGGGGTGTCTGCAGAGCTCCCTCTCACTCCCCCTGTCCGCTACCCCCGCCCCCAGGATGCCAGGGCTTGCGTGCCAGGGAAGCCCCCAAGCTCAGGTGCCAGGTGCCCACGAGGAGCCTGTCCCGTACCTGCGTGGCGTCTTCTGGATGAGCTGGGCCTGCAGCCGCTGGGACCACAGTGGGTTCACACAGGAGCTGGTCTGCGAGGCAGGCCAGGAGACAGCGCACTGCCCATCCATCTTTCGTGCAGCACTGCTGGGCAGCCCAGAGGCCCACACTGCACTCTGGCCGGTGGCATCCAGCTGTGCTCACTGCATCTCTGGTAGAGACTCAGGCACTGTGACTCAGGCAGAAGGGGGCGCACAGGGCCCCATGGGGTGCTCACTGCATCTCTGGTAGAGACTCAGGCACCGTGACTCAGGCAGAAGGGGGCGCACAGGGCCCCGCGGTCTCAGTTGCTGCTCAGGGCCCAGAGGTCAGCTGGGACCTGCCCTTCCACGCCAGATGCTGGCACTTCAGTTGCCAATTGCCAGCCAGGCCTAAGGACCGCACCTGTGCATGAATCCATGCACCGGGCCTCTAGTTCTAGAATAAAAAAAATCTAAATTGAGTTGCTCTAATTTACATTTATTTTCTTATTTCAGTACCATAGAGTGTTCATTCCTATGTATTCCACATGAGCCCATGAAACATTTGAATCCTCCTTAGCAGAAGTCTTGGAAAATTCTTTGCCTTCATCATTTGTTGTGGCTCTTTGGATAAAGAGGACATACCTCCTTTTTCAGGATTACTTCTGATGAGTTCTGCTTTTCTCTCTGCATTACTCAAAAGGAGCATGTGAGCAGCGGTTGAGAGAATATCCCAATTATGTTGTGCTTAGAGCAATGCAGAGTTGGTCCTTGGGCAAGGGACACCACAGCTGTGGAGCTCTGCTCCCGCTCCCGGCACAGATGCCAAAGCAGATGGAAGGTCAGGGATCACCTGCAGAAATGCTCCAGATCGCCAGCGCGACTGGAGAGGGGAAGGCATAGCGGACACTGCTGAAATGCCTAGATTGATGGGCTCTTCCCTCCCAGGAGCAGCAGAGGCGACAAACTCTCCCCACTCTGTGCCTCAGACAGAAACAGGGTGGATGGGGTGCATGCCGTTGTCTTCAGTCCCTGTATAGTTTGTGACCCCCTATTCCGACAGGCACTCATTGGGTGCCCTGCCTGGACATGGTTCTGATGTTGTTGGTATTTCAACTGCTCAGGAAAACATTTTGATTAAGATCACATGACAACGTACCAAGCTATACTGAAAAGCACGAAGGAAGGAGTAAGTTGAGTGTTGCTAATCTGCAGAGGAAAATATGAAATACGCCCTCTCTGGAGAGTAACACTACTTTGAGTGTTGCTGTGCTGAATTCTCGGCAGGACTACAAAGTGCTAAAACAGCAGCTGTGTAAATGGGCTGTGGGGTGGCGAAAGGTTGACAGGATGATTAAGCTCGAGGGGCCACAGTTATGTATGGCCTTTGGACAGTAGTTTGGAAGAGCTTCAGAGACACTAATTAATTCTGGCCCACAGTGAGGGGGCTATTACCAGTAGCCCAGCGGGAGGCTGAGCGGGAGTGCTCTCTCTCAGGTCAGAGGCCCAGGAAAACACTTCAGGGATGTCTAAGTGGAGCCTCTAGAGAAAAGTTCTTTAATCTTACTTAAAGTTACAAAGTCTTTGGCCTCATGCAAAACATTTCATCTTGTGCAATTTTCAGAGGTTCTTAGCATTTGAATAAAGTACTAAGATAAAGTAAACAGCTCAAAAACACTGGTTGAATCTCATTCTTTTAAAATGTGTATTTTAGTTAAGGGATATCAATTCGCAGGCCATTCTAATAACCAAATCTCTTCCTCGTACACAAGTTAGAATCCCCTGTTGTACTTATTATAGCTCCAGTTGTAAGAGTTGGATTTCCCCCCTGAAATTCCTAACTAGGGATGCTCCTTGTTCCTGAGGGGAATAGTGAAAAATGGTTTTCCTATGAGTAAGAGTGCCATCCGTAAGCCAAACTGACCTCACAGCTTAAGAACAGGAAGCAGCATAGCTTTTCACTGGGGAATTTTTTGGTTGAAATGTTTATTCTATATTTAAAAATTGTTTCAGGTATAATTTAGTTAGCATGTAAGTACTTTTCTTATAACACTATTGAAGATTGGTAATATTTATTAGGTACTTATTTCATTCAGGTGTTTTGCTAAGTATTCTGTATAAACTATCTGATTTATTTTTTCCTTTACTCAAGATAAGCACGAGGATAAGGTGATGAAAGTTATATAAGAAACTTTTATATGATTGGGATAGAGTATTGGGATATGTTGCGCATTGTCCTGGCAAAAAACTTAGGTTGGATGTAGCCATAATACAAGTATAGTAATACTCTTATTTGATATCGTGGTAGGATTTTATGGATTATTGGTGATCCCATCTTTTCATCTTATGTATTTATGTCTTTGAGGCAGTGAAGTAATAGGTGGGGGCTGGGGAAGGAAGGAGGACATGGAAGGAGAGAGTAAAGAAGAAGGCAAGAGGAAGAAGGGCCGAGTTTCAAATGAGTGACCTAAAGACTTTCAGAGAAATGAGTGGTGCATATCTTATAGAACATCATCATTTATAGGTAATGATTGACAGAGCAATAGGATAAAAGATTTTATATATTTAAAATGTGCTATAAATTAACCTTTACAAATAAATTGCCATTATATACCCTTTTGACTAATTAAGAATATCCTGTCTTCAACCATTTGAACAAATTGAAACTATTTTATTTCAAATGTAACTAAACTGACTGAAATTATGATTTTTGTCTATATTTTCCATAGCATAGATTGATGTTTTAAAGGAGGTGTAGTTTGATGGGTTGATGAGGGAAATTTTAGTGTTTTTTACTGCCATTGTACTTATCTCTCTATGAATTTGGCCTAGCCATTTGAGCATAATATAATTATTTTATCTGTAAATTGGGGGTGGGGGTAATAATATCTTCCTTTACTCACTTTCATGATTGTAATAAAAAACACGAAACTTAAAGAAAATAATTTAGTTTCTAAAATATTATGAGTTTATAAAGTATAATTTATTGCATCTAAATGATAATCAACATTTTTAAAGATTGGGAATGTGCTTGTAATATAACTAGAGGCCTGGTGCATGAATTTGTGCATGTGTGGGGTCCCTTGGCCTGGCCTGTGATTGGGTCTGATTAAAGCCAGCTGGGGGAGGGACTGCATGAGGTTGGCTGGCAGTGGGAGGTTGGCTATAGGAGCACACTGACCACCAGGGCAGCTTCTTTGTTGAGCATCTGCCCCCTGGTGGTCAGTGCGCATCAGAGCTACCAGCCGGTTGTCCAGTTATCCAGTTGTCTGATCATAATGGTCACTTAGGCATATATATATATTATATTAAACAAATAAATATATATATTAAACAAATAAAATCAGATTACAACAGCAATAATCATGATGATTGAATCCTAAGCATTCAGCTGCTGTTCTCTTTTCCTGAGAATGCCGCCTCCTCTTGGAATCTAGGTTAGTGATGGGGCATGGGATCTAGATTAAGCCAATCACTGGGTTCCATGTCAAGACTTTTCATGGAAATTCTATTACACAAATATAAAGTTCCTCTTTCTTGTGTGCTGTGGTGTATAGTTGTAAAGCTTAGAAATACTGCAGTCACGTTGCCATCATAAAGGAAGTCAACTAGGCAATGAGGCTGACATACATAAGAAGAAGGAAACTAAAAGAATCACCAAGAGATGAAACATGGCTCAAACTTACCCTTCCTCGAGGCTTTTAGAATTACATGACATAATCTTGCTTTGAAATAAGATATATCTGAGAGGGAAAAGAGAAGAAAATGCAGCATTTCCAAGAGCAGTCTTTTCAATCTGCAGCTTGAAATCCACATTGAGTGAGAGGCTGTCGACTTAGTGTTTGGAGACTTGGAAAAGCTAAATGCTCTACCTGCAGTTATATCAACATCAGAATTGAAGAGAGATTGAAGATAAAGTAGAATGTAAGATTAGGGCTCTTATGAAATCCTTTGGGAAGTAATTTCTTTTAAATCTTCTTTGCTTGAGATAGGTAACAATCTGATTGCAATTCAATTTGGGGGTGAGGGGAAAATAAGCCTTCTATCTTATGATTTAAAATTGATTTTAGGTAGACTACTGCTCTGACCATGCTGAATAATGGATATTTGTCTAGTCCTCTTGATATAAACAGGTGGACAAACTACAAGATGCTTGAGTTTCAGCATTTTACAACAGGCAGTGGAGGACTATGATTCCTAAGAAAAGGGTGATCTTCATGATTGCCCAAGATTTTATCCTGGATGCTCACCCTGGATCACAGTGCAAGGAAGGAGAGACCAAGTACATTTTGGTGGTCTCACTGAACTTAGAAATTAGAGATCTGAGTTTGGGGCTGCTGGAGAAGCTCAAATTGGTGTGTGCAGAGTTTCAGTCAGGTAAGAGGCACACAGAGGAAGAGCTCCAAACGTTTTTATAGCAGTAGCATCACTCCTTTGGAGGAACATGAGATCACATAAATATAAAAGCTCCTCAACCAAGGTGTATACACACACACACACAGGAGTTGATCTGATGCTAAATTAATTTGTTCTCAAGAACAAAACTCAACATTTTTAAAGAAAAGACAAAAATATCTATACTTTCAATGTATTATTCACAATGTCCAAAAATACAATAAAA
This sequence comes from Myotis davidii, assembly GCF_000327345.1. Classification (NCBI taxonomy): domain Eukaryota; kingdom Metazoa; phylum Chordata; class Mammalia; order Chiroptera; family Vespertilionidae; genus Myotis; species Myotis davidii. The sequence goes on along the minus strand of NW_006299272.1, from coordinate 20,406 downwards.
ATTACTAGATGTGTATACAATGTGACTCAGAAAATACTATTTGAGCCAATAAAAATAAATAAATAAAAGAGCATTACAGACATGTTAACACTAGCCAAAATGGACTTTAAAACAGTTGCTTTATATATTTTAAGGTTATGAAGAAAAATATATGATAAACAGATGGGCAATCTCTGAGAAATGAAAACTGTAAAAGATAATTAAATTAAAATTCTAGAACTGAAGCATAAATATCTAAATTGGAATATTATTGGATGAGTTTAGTAGCAGATTAGATACTGTAGAACAAAAAAGATCAATAAAAATGAAGAGAGAGGAATACAAACTAATTTTTTAAAAAAGCTTATAAAAAACCTTAGTGATCTGCAAAATAAATGAATGAATGAATAAACAAATGAGTAAAATAAATAAATAAATCAGTCAAACATATATGCAATTGAAATCTGAGAAACAGAAGAGAAATTGGGACAGGAAAATTTTGAGAACATACAGACCAAAATGTTTTCAAATTTTATAATAAATACTAATCCTCTAACCAGGCAACTCAAGGAATACCAACTAAGATAAACATGATAAATCCCATACCTAGACACATTGTGAACAAATTGTTGAAAACTAAATATTAAAATAAAATATTAAAAACAGCCTTACAAAAAGACGCATTGTATGCAGGGAAACACTGATACTAATTATGTTAGTTTATATAAAATCAATGCAAGATACAAGGCAATAATAAGGCTATCTTTAAAGTAGCAACATAAAAAATAAATTTGTCAACCTAGACAATGCTTCAAAAAGGAAGGCAAAGTGTCAGAATGGTAACTCTAAAAGTAAATATTTCTTATTTTTTTTTTCATTTTTAGAAGATAACGGGCTGTCTAAAATAAAAGTATTATGAAATTTATAATATAAGTAAAAATAGAAAATAATCTTACTAAAAGTGAAATTATAAGAGAAAAAATGTTTCTTCTGCCTCTTTCTTGGGTCTGTGTTTTTTAAATTTTCATTAAATTGAGCAAATTTTGTACATTATTTTTTCAAATACTTTCTTCTGTAATCTCATTTACTACCCTTTTGTGCCTTTAATTATATGTCTATTAGACAGCTTGGTATTTCCCCAGCTACTGATGTCCTGTGTGTTTTCCCCCCAGTATTTCAATTTTCCTCTGTGTACTTAACTTGGATTATTTCTTTTAATAAGTCTGATTTCTTACTTTTCAAGATGCGTATCTGTAAATCACACCCAGTATATTTTCTCTTTAGTTCTATTTTTCAACTCTAGAAGCTCTTTTTGGGCCTCTTAGATCTTCAATTTTTTTTTTCATAATGTACATATTTTCCTCTACTTTTTAAAATATATTAACATTATTTAGAGTAGATGTTAAAATAACTGTGTCTATTAATTTTACCATATATAGCATTTCTGGGACTGTTTAAATTATTTTTTTCCTGTGATTTTAAGTCATATTTCCTCATTTCTTCACATGCCTAGTGTTGAATTACAAGTAGTTTGATCCTTTTGAGTCTTGATTTTAAGATTGTTGGGACAAGTCCATAGGAGCCTTTATTCTAAGGTTAATTTGGAGAATATATATATATATATATCAGAGTAGAAAGAAGAAGGAGAGAGATAGAAACATCAATGATTTATTTTTTAAATTGAAATTTTGAAAGTACACTTCTAGTGGAAACAATGGTCTATTCTACATGACATGGTCAGTAGATGTCTCATCTCTTGCTGGACCAGTCTTAGTCTAATGACACAGGACTTATAATGGCAACCTATAATTTGTATATCACATCAGATAAATATCTTTATATATTAACTCGTTTTATTTTAAATGTCTTTATGGGACCTCATGGAGAGACTGTGATGCAATTTGGAAAATATAAGGTATGAGAGACTCCAGTTCATATAACTTGAGATCATAACATTCATACTACATATAATTATTACAAGTGTTTACAAGTGTTAACCATTAATGGTTTATATTTGTTTTAAATGTGCAACCATTTACTCCTAAGTATATTATGTATTTTATAATGTGAACTTGACCATACCTTTATCATCCAAAATGGGTAACCTTGTCAGTTTCTGCAAACTATTTAAAATTATGCCAGGCAGTGGCATAAACTGATGTAGTCCTGGATAAACTAAACCCTATGTTCACCACATTATATCTTTATATAATGTGTATGAATACATAAATTATAAGAATATATATACTTACATATTTTAAGATGACCATATGTATTGACATATTTCATGTATACATATCTATATACATGCTCACTATACAGACTATGTACTAGTATATGAATACATAGACATTGTGTGTGTGTGTATGTGTGTGTGTGCTTTCCTCTTAGAAATGTGGGCTTTGTGGTTCTCAACCTTCCTAATGCCGCGACCCTTTAACCCCTTCCCCAAAAATTTTTTTGTTAAAAACGTTTCTTTTTCAGACTAATTTTTTTATTTTGGTTCTATATAGTATTTTTGATGCTGGTTATGAAAACAGTTTGTAACTCGTCTTCCTATAAACCATATTTTTTTACCATATTTTCTTAGTATACTCGACGACTGAAAAAGAACATTTTGTGAAAACGAGTATACACGTTTCTGCCGGGGAAGGGGTTAATACAATTCCTCATGTTGTGGTGACCCCCAACCATAAAATTATTTTTGTTGCTACTTCATAACTATAATTTTGCTACTGTTATGAATCATAATGTAAATATCTGATATGCAGGATGTATTTTCATTGTTCGTGACCCACAGGTTGAGAACCACTGCAGGGTTATAGTAACATAGTATGACTTGTGGGATATACTGTGAACAGTTGTGTAAGAGTCATTTTTCTTATACTCCTTCCCCTCACACAGTTCTCTAATGTTAGACTCTGAATCTCCTCCTTAATATTACAGCAGACTTCATGGACTGGGCTGGAGTGGTCAGAGATCTGCATATAGCTAAATGTTTCTTCACAGAGTTATTAATTTTCTGATATCACCATTGGACCTAAAACTTGAGGGCTGTGAATAATTGGGCATTCTATCCCCCATGTCTTAAAAATAGTAAAAAATAATTGAACTGGCTGAGACAAAAAAAGAAAAAAAGGAAAAAGGATCCTAGGAATCTTACAGAATGTAAGGACAACTGATCCATCTGGAAACTGGGGTGCTCTCCTCTGTTTCTGTCCCCATCTCTGATTCTCACTGCCTATCAGCTTTATTCTTCCCAAATGTGCTTTCTCTGTTTTTATTATTTTTATTATACACAGCCACCCTACATTTGTCAAGTTTTTCCTTCACTTATAAAACTAGCCAATACTGACTTATCTTTTTTCTCAATTGCAACTCCACATTTGTAAGAGAAATTATAGATTTGGCTAAATTTGGGCCCATTCTCCTCCCCTGGCTCAATAAATAATGAGCACAATTATATACAAGGATACAAGTCTCAGAGAAAGGTGTCCCTGTGAGGTGGGCAGGAACCCCCAAAGGAAGTTTCAGCTGCCGCCCAAACAGAAACACTGAGCTATATTCCCATAACTCAAATACAGACTTTCAAAACACAGCAAGGGGTGGCTATACTATAAATGATGATTTTAAATTCTTTTATTTAGTGTTCAATATATGCCACTATAATTCTTGTATTATCAAAACTTTTTTAAAACAAACAATAAATATAATCACACATATGAGGTTCAATGACAAAAGGAGCACCAATATCCAACAGTATCTCACTTGAAGGATCCTTTCACACTAAAAATAGCAATCACTTTTTTCAAGATTAAAAAAAAATTCAGGACCTTGAAAATTGCATTTCTATAGCAAGAAAGAAAAAAAAAAGGATTAAAGTAAATCCACTTGACAGAAGAATGTGAAAGAATAATAGGATCTGAGATGTGTGTCACTCCCAACATCAGTCAACTGCCTTTTTTAAAGTATGAATCCTGATGCCCAACTGACGGATTCTATGATTACATTTGATACAAAAAACATTGATATTTTCTAGTTACTAAAAAAAATTTTTTGAGGAAGTGTAACTGTATAAATGTTTTGGGAAGGGTAGGATGTTTAAATAAATTAGCGAAGGATTCTTATTTTAAAATAGAACAGTAATAATAACCTATATGATGTGACTGTTTTTACATTTATGTGAATCCAGTTTGCAAGTGACCGCTGAAGCAAAGCCCGTACGCCTTGGAAATAGCAGTTAGATCACCACTGTGAGCACAGAGATTCATTACCGAGCTTTTATATTGCATTGTCCAGTAGAGAATGTGAAGTGTTAAGAAATTTGATCAGGAGGCCTATGACTTTGGAATTTATAGGTGTAAATTGGAAAAAAAAAAAAAAGGTTAGGGGCTGCTACTGGAAGCTTTGTATCAGGGAAGCACTGATTTCCTCCTATTCCAGAAGGCGCTAATATATTTCAGGATTTTCTATAGAAACTTCCTCTGAGATAAACCAAGAATGTACTTTAAAAGAAATCTATTTTCTTTTTTTAAAAAATATATTTTATTGTGTTGTTTTTTTTTTACAGAGAGGAAGGAAAGAGATAGAGAGTTAGAAACATGAGGAGAGAGAAACATCGATCAGCTGCCTCCTGCACATCTCCTACTGAGGATGTGCCCGCAACCCAGGTACATGCCCTTGACCGGAATCGAACCTGGGACCTTTCAGTCCGCAGGCTGACGCTCTATCCACTGAGCCAAACCGGTTTTGGCAAAATCTATTTTCTTTTTAAAAAATATATTTTTATTGATTTCAGAGAGGAAGGGAGAAGGAAAGAGAGAGATAAACATCAATGATGAGAGAATCATTGATCAGCTGCCTCCTGCATGGTCCCCACCAGGGATAGAACCCACAACCCAGGCACGCGCCTGACCAGGAATCAAACTGTGACCTCCTGGTTCATAGGTCGACACGCAACCATTATGCCATGCTGTTTGGGACAAGAATGTACTTTAAACGAAAGAACAAAAATTTGAATCTCAGAAATGGCCTATAAAGTGGTGGTCACACACCAGCAAGCTGCTCCATGCAGTTGGGTACATTATCATGCTATTCATTATAAATTAATTTATATGATCAGATTAGCCTTATAAAATCATGTGAGAGTCTTCAGAATATAAAGCTCCTTGGCTTACTATTTAAAACAAAATGGAGGAAGATACAGTTTTTTTGGCCTTTTTTGTTAGGAGATATGGCCTGTACAGCCTTTTAAAAAGGCTGTTTTCATTTTTTTATTATACACAGCCACCCTACATTTGTCAAGTTTTTCTTTTACTTATAAAACTAGCCAATACTGGCTTATCTTTTTTCTCAATTGCAACTCCACATTTGTAAGAGAAATAATAAATTTGGCTAAATTTGGGCCCATTCTCCTCCCCTGGCTCAATAAATAATGAGCACAATTATATACAAGGATACAAGTCTCAGAGAAAGGTGTCCCTGTGAGATGTCTCTTTTTTAAGACACATTAATTTTGAAAACTTCAAAAGGTTAAAGAAAAATTGTAAGGACAGTGAAAATTATTTTTTCTTCTGAATCACTGGAGAGCAAGTTGGAACTACTAGATACGCTCAGCACTCCTATTTTCCACAAAGGAGGTATTGTCTACCTAACTACAATACAGAAATAAAAATGCAATGATCAGAATCAATGCCTTACCACCAACTAATTCCCAGACCTACATTCAAATCTTACCAATTGTCCAAATAGTGCTTTTTATAGCAAAATATATCAGTCTAGAATTCCTTATCAGTATAGTGTCCTTCATTCTGGAATCCTTCCTCAGTCTTCTTTATTTCATAACCTTGACACTTTTGGGCTTGACTGGTGTTTCCTCATGATGACAGGCACATATACAACTTTTCTAGGAATATCACAGAAGAAATGCTGCATTCTCACGCATTCTACAAGGCAGTGCAAAGAAATAATACCTAGTATGAAACAATTTGAGACTACGAAAATATACTCCTTTTCTTCAGACTTTCAATTAATTAATTTATTTAATTATATTTATATAATTTATGGTTTTCCATTTTATTAAGTAGGTAGCAATCTGTTGGCTTGTTAGCTACAAGGGTAGGTTCCTGTGAGCCTCTGGTTAAATTGTTATTTTTAATTCAAAGCAATCAGTAGCCAAAATGATCCTCACCCTAACGACTACATTGTTTTCTGTGTCTATGAGTTTCAGTTTTATATCCAACATATAAGTGAAATAACATGGTTTTTAGTTTTTTTCTGACTGACTTATTTCATTTAGCATAATATTCTCAAGGTCAAGGTCCATCTGTTGGCAGCAGTGAGAATGGCATTAGACCAATGGGGGTCAGACTGGACCTTGGTTCAGCAACCTTGGTACTTGAGTTCTAACTATGAAAGAATTCAGAGCCAAGACTCAAACTTCAAGAGAGGGTTTATTTAAAAAGTCACAGAGACAGAAGAAGTGGGTGGTAGAAGAAATGGGCTCAGGAAATAAGTTACAGAGTCGAAAGAAGTGTCCTTTGAGCGTAGGAGAAAGGAAGGTAAGGTAACACACCTGGGGGGCACAGGAGGGGGATGGGAAAGGTGCTTGGTTCTCAGTATTAAGGGGCTTTTAAGGATAGACATTTTAAGAGAGGCCCTAGAGCAGCGGTTCTCAACCTGTGGGTCGCGACCTCTTTGGCGATCGAACAACCCTTTCACAGGGGTTGCCTAAGACCATCGGAAAATACATATATAATTACATATTGTTTTTGTGATTAATCACTATGCTTTAATTATGTTCAATTTATAACAATGAAAATACATCCTGCATATCAGATATTTACATTACGATTCATCACAGTAGCAAAATTACAGTTATGAAATAGCAACAAAATTAATTTTATGGGTGGGGGTCACCACAACATGAGGAACTGTATTAAAGGGTCGCAGCATTAGGAAGGTTGAGAACCGCTGCCTAGAGGGAGGATTGCAGTAGAATAGTCATCAGCTTTTTCAGGTGTGTCCTTTCAGGGCTGCAGTCTCCAGTGATTGGTCGGCGCCAGGGTATGGGGGTCATTAGTCAATCAGCCGATTCTGATGTCAGCCGTGGCATCACTTGTCTGGTTTTGCTGCGTCTCTGGACCTGGAACTGAAACACAACTGAAGCCTAGATGTATGTGATGCCGGTCAGGACGTCATTGTCCTGGAGGCTTAATCCTTAAGGGCTATTCTCTGACCCTCTTTTTTGTTCCCCCTCTAAGGGGGTCTAACCCAAATGACTAGCAACATGCCAGAGGAGGGAAGGTCAGGGGAGGGCCCAAACTGCATGACCAGGGGCTCTAAGCTACAAGACTCACAGCGGTTCTCAACCTTTGGCGGTCGAACGACCCTTTCACAGGGGTCGCCTAAGACCATCCTGCATATCAGATATTTACATGATGATTCATAACAGTAGCAACATTACAGTTATGAAGTAGCAATGAAAATAATTTTATGGTTGGGTTACAACATGAGGAACTGTATTTAAAGGGCCAGAAGGTTGAGAACCACTGATAGGGAATGAAAGCTGACCCTGGGGGGCCAAGTCCTTGTTTTCCCAGTTTTGCCTATTTGCCAAGTACCCCAGGCTTTCCACCCTGGTGACCTCCTGTGCCTGGCCCATCGTCCCTGCTATGCTTATGTCGTCTATCTGCCTACCACAATTCCATGTTGTCGAAATGGCAGTATTTCATCATTTCTTATAGCTGAGTAGTATTTCATAGCATGTATGTACCGCATCTTCTTTATCCAATCCTCTATCAAAAGACATGTGGTTGTTTCTGTCTTGGCAACTGTGAATAATGCTGCAGTGAACATAGGGGTGCATTTATCTTTGCGAATAAATTTTTTTGAATTTTTGGGTAGATTCCCGGGAGAGGGATTGCTGGGTCTTATGGTAACTCTATTATTAATATTTTGAGGAAGTGCCATACTGTTTTCCATAGTTTACATCTGGTTACTATATTTTAATTAGTTGATCAAAAAATAAACTTGATTTTTTTTTGTTTGTTTAAAGGGACCTTATTTGCTATATTTTGTTACTAATTAACATTGTACTCATGCCCAATAGTACTATAACTCATGCCTGTTCAAAACATACCCAATACACCATTTTCTTCTTAAGGCATTTCACAGCCTTCTCGCGCCTAGGAGCGCTAGACAACCCTTCAGCACTATGCTTGAGGACCATTTTAAACAGGATATTCATCAAAAAAAAGCACAAAATCTGGAAAAGATGGCACTAAATAGGCTGAAAATTACTCTTTTTTTTACTATCTGAGAGTTGAATCAAGGCAGGGTGTCATCCTGTTTGACCTCCGCTGGGAACATGTGCATTGGGCACCTCAAATTGTGTGTGATTCTTTGTATTCCCGTGAATGGCTGTGAAAGCATCACAAGTCTTGATTTGGGGATTACAAATACATTTTAGAGAGTAGGCAGATTCAGAGTATGGAATCTGTGAATAATGAAAATTAACTATATGTTGAACCTAAAAAGAAACAGTTAGCAGTGGGAGCCCTTTAAAGCTGGCTTCAAAGTCCCTTTGACATGCCCGCATCATGCTTTGAATACTTCTTTGATTTCTGGCACAAGAAGATATGTCAGGTGCCTACATTATTTTATACAGCCCCGAAACTTGCTGTTTTTTCTCAGGAAAATGATTTCTTTTAGTGGAAAATAGTATTAGGAAATCTTGATCCAGGAGCTAGTTGTGCTCATTGCCAACGCTTATTGTTATCCCAGGCCTTCTCATAGAACGTTCTAGGGAAGGTTGGGCAGGTAATGTTTAAGTATAGTGTAGGTAAGAGTGTTGTACCCAAGGAGATCAAGGCCAAGGATATAGAAGTTATATATGGTGGAGGCAGGAATTAGAGTGGAAAGGATGAGGGCCAGATGCCATGGCCTTAATAAATATGAGCAACTGAAGGAAATCGACAGGTGAGAGCATTTAAGAGCAATACCTTGATAAACTCTGATTTCAGGAACCTCCCCAAAAGGAGGGTAGATTAGTTAGAATTAGGTTCAATACGAGACCAAGAAAGCAGGCATTATAAGGTTTTGATGAGTGTTTTACAAAGTTTCATTTTACAAAAAATGAAATTGAGTTATTTCACTTTTAGGTAAAATTTTATAGGTAAGCTTTCTAGGGAAAGTAGGGCAATCCATTGTGTCAGACTTCAAAGACCTTACAGTTCCTCCACTCTCAAGTTGATTTTATGGCCTAAGATACCGGTCCAGCTCCACTTCCTAATGATCATGGAGAAAAGCTAAGGGGCATACTCTTCCCCTCAAGAAAACTTGCTGTAAGTGTTGCATACACTTCTGTTTACATTCCACAAGCCAGCATTGAATCACATTGAAATTTCATCTCTATTGCTGGTAGCCAAATGCAAAAATAAAACATCAAGATATGTTTCTGTAGAAGGAAAAACATATACTGAGAAATCATCCGTAGCACCCATCACAGAGAGGGTTTCCTGCAAGATGGAGGTCGATGAATAGCTTCAAAGGCAATGAGGACCGAGGAACATATGGGACAACTTCTGGCCCCACGTAAGGCAGAATGAATATTAGTTTCCCATTAGGAATTACCCTTTCCTTCACTCCTTTTGTATTATGCTTTGCTAGTTTTGTATCCTAGTTTGTTTGCATCTATGATTTGCACTCTCCATTAATGTTTTGCTTGCCTCTGTACGTCTGTAGCTATCCATCTCTTTCATTGAAAACGAGCTTGTAGGCCAAGAACACAAACTCAGTGGTTGCTATTTTTTAGGAAAACAGCATTAGAGAGTGGCAGTTAAGAAGCCAGATCCTGAAGGGAAACTGTTCTATCTTCAAATCCTCGTTCTGTCATTTGGAAGCTATCTTAGTTGGGCAAGTTACTTAACCTCTCTAAAGAGTAGCTTTCTTACATGTGATATTGTGTGTAAGTTTCTTAATATGTTGCTCGGAATATAATTTAATATATCCATATTAGCGATTATTTCTGGTATCCACTACCAAAGTTCACACAGGAAGTGCCTTTTTCATATTCATTCAATTGGATGAAAAGCATCACTGTTGTTTTCAGAGGAAACAGAGCCTGCAAAAGTGAAAACTCTGCTGTCATTGGACTAGAAATGTTATTTAAAAATTAACTTCACAGCTCAGGAACCCAGATGCACTCACCAGCCACAGATTTCACTTCATCTTTACTGCTAAGCTACTGACTTCCAGGTGCTTGTTATTACTAGCCTCTTTCCCCCAGTTATTTCACACTGTGATGAAGCAGTCGGCAGACATGCAATGCATAATTTCAAGGAATTTAAGATGAGAAAAGAGAACATCATGCTCACATCATGGACCAGTGGTCAGACAGTTATTTACACACATGTCCCAATGCACATGGTCATCTTCTAATCCAGTAGCTATTCCAATCCAAGTTATATAGTAAACAGGATTCGTGCGCATGGAGTTCCCAGGGATAACTGCATTCATCCGCAGTAGAGGCGAGGTGGAACATGGCCGCATTTTTTTTTTTTTTTCAATTTTCTTTGGGAAAATTTGAAATACACAAAGCAATCTCAAGCAAATGAAAACAGCTCAGGTCTCCCATATATAGCAGGACGGGTCAGATTACAATCAGGATGAGTCAGATCACAAAATGCTCCTCTTTACCCATTTCCTTTTCTTCTTCACACTTCTTACATTAGGGACTTTTTGTTGCTGACTACTGGCCAACTTGACTAGGACAGAAAACAAGACACAGCTGAGAGGATTTATAAGGAAATCTGTTATGTGTCAAGTGCAAAAATAAGAGTAAACACTTCAAACAGGCAAACAGTAGCAAAAATCCTAAAGTAAGTAAACCTGATAAAAGAAACTGAGATAAGGATGCTAGATTCCCAAAATGTTAACCGTAAATAAATTATATTCTCAGTTCCGGGGCCACGGAATCTAGATTACATATTACTTGAAACTCTATTTGTTTTTTTTTGTCAAATAAACTACCTCACTTTGTGTTCTTAATTTTAAATGAAAGATTATTGAAAACCTATTTTAGCTTGGCAAATTGCAAATCTATTATGATATTAAATTGTAGTTAATCTCAGTTATTGTTCCTCCTTTGAGTTATATCCTATGGTTGTTGAGGAGATTGAATGGGAGGATGTATGTAAGGCACTGGCACCTGGCACACAGCAGAGCCACAGAATATGTTTGGTTATCACTTTCCTCTGAGATTTACCCATACAATTATTATTACAATTTTTACATGTATGTGCTTCATTTAAGTTGGAGAGAGATTTTTTAAGGAGTGAAAGAGATAGTTGTACACTTGAAACCAATAGAATTTTATTAACCAATGTCATCCCAATGCATTCAATTAAAAAGTGATGGAGGTTAATATCACCAGTGATGTATATATTAACATTAACCCTTTGTTATGATGCACTAAGAAGCCCACATGCACTCTGGTCTGTGGTCTCCTTCTCAATAATGTATAAGCTCCATCTAGCCATAAGAAAACATCAGATAAAATCTACGAAAATAATTCAAGAGTGGTCTTCAAAAGTGTTAAGGTCATGAAAGACAAGGTAAAGCTTGGGCCATCATAGATCAGAAGAGTCTAAGGGGACACAGTGCCTAAATGTAATGTGGGATCCTAGGCCATGGAAAGGACATTGGTGGGGAAACCGGCTAGATTTGATGATGGTCCATGCAGTAGTCAATACTATGATCTTGATGTTTCTTTCCTGGTTTCGGTAATTGACTTTGGTTATGGAAGGTGGTAACACTATAGGAAGCTGGAGGAAAGGCAAATGAGAATTACTTGTGAAACTTTCTGTAATTCTAAAATTATTTCAAAACAGGATTTCAAAAAAACATTCTGGAAAGTGAAGGCAATAAAGCAAGGATGTTACCGAAGATGATCCAGTAGCAGCTGGGCCTGGAAAAGATGCCAAACAGCCTGTAGTTATTATATAGTTGTGTCAGTTTCCTCCTTATTGTCAAGGACTGGTGAAGGGTTAGAGGAGGTCACAAGGCATCCAAAGTCCCAGATGAGAGAGGGCAATAGAGAATGAAAAAGATAAAAAAGAACAGAATGGGAAGTGTGAAGGTAAACTTTGGTGACCTATAAATTATACTTGATAATCTCCCTCCTACATCAACAGAATCTGGAAATACTTTTGTCATATCATGCTACCCTTGAACAATTTTCCATGGAGGCACCTATGGAACATGGTCTTCTATTTTTCGTTCCTCTCAATGGAGCCTGTGATAATTGAGCCTGTGATAAGGGCAACCTTTCTTTGCTTGACCTACAAAGCTTTTCTTTAGTGGACTTTTCCTTAGTATGGCTGATTTCCTCAAGAAAAACAACTTTGTTTCCTAAATAGGTATCTAAAATACAACTTTTTAAAGGTCTTATCAGCAGATAGTTGGCTATTAATTTTCTCCTCTAAAAACACTAAATAATAAACAACTATAAAATTTGTATCTCAAGAAATTTCTCAGGTTCTTTTTCTAATTACTAAACTTATCTTACTCCTGAGCAGTTTGAAGATATTCATTGCATTCCCCTTCTCAGCCCCTTTTTCCCCATCAAGAATGTCATTAAACTTAAATCAAAGCTAAGATTGGATTTTATATTGACGTATAGTGGTATGGACATACTGAAAAGTTTATAGATTCAGCAACCAGGAGATCATCAAGATTTTAATCAGAACCTCAAAGTGGGAACAAGTGTTTTGTGAATATAACTTAGCATTGTAAAGATCATTTAAAAAGCTGCCATTACAGAAAATCATGGTGCTGATTCTGACTGTAGTCTAAAATTGCTAACATGATTCGGTATTTTCATCTTTTTCTAAGAGTTTTATATTGGATTCCTGGCTAAATGCATACATTGACTTACTAATTTAAAGCTAATGGAAAGAATAATCATATAAAAGCCTAAATTTCTACTAAGCATAAGTTAATAGAAGTGCAAAGAAAGGGAGCAGGTGGTTCCTAGGACCTTCAGGTAAAACAAATGAGATTTTATTAGGCTTTACAGATACAATTTGTGTGTGGGTATCAAGGGATAACTGGAGGGTTGATTTGAGTGGTTTATTAAATAGGCATGTTTAGCTCAGCAACATTTCTCATCACTAGGCTTTTTAATCTGCCAAGAAATGGGTACCATTTGCACTTGTGAACTGTGTGTAATTATAGTGATTTAGGTTTCAGCTTATAATGAATCTTCCATCACAGGCTGTTCATTTAGTCTTTTATTTTCTGTTCCTCTCAGTGAAGAGAATTTTACTTTGACCCTGGCTTAAGAGTAGAACATACATGTCTATAAAATATTTATTATGTGCATTTATAAAAGTGCTTACTTACACTTTTCTTAGGTTTTATGTTTTTAGTGATTAAGAGAGTAAGCTGTGCATGCCATCCAAGAAAAATGGACAAAGATAGTTTAATTCTTCCAAATTATTTTTGTACTGATTGGTGAAAATGCAAAATAGAAGCAAATCTGTATTTAACTTTAAACAGCTGAGACACCCTAAAGAGATGGAAAATGGGTTATGTAAGTCTGATTATGCTGCACATTCCTTTGAAGTTTCTCTTATCCACAACAACTTTGACTATAGTCTCATCTCTGTATTTACTTCCAATTACCCCAATATTGATAGTTAATATTGGATGGAACCCTAATATCATGGAGTTTCTGACACTTTAAGGAAACTAACCCAGCCCAGTGATCCAGTTATTACAACATTTTATCTTGTCCCCTTTTATAGTCTTCAGTCCAGTCTGATCCTTCTCTTTCTTAAGGCTGCTCTAATCTCTACTAATATAGTAGAGATTTTAGGTGTTAATGATATCATGTCTAATAGTATCATTTAAATAAAAAAAGAAACTCTACTTAAGGCATAGTTCAAAGAAATGAATCTCTACTAGTGGGTTTTCAGAACAATAGACTAAGTGGTAAAACCTGTGTGTATGGGAATTTTGGCAGGAAATTCCTGACCAAAATCCTGATATCTCTTTTTAAGTGATTGTAGCTTTCCATGTGTTATACTCCTTATATCTCTGTATTTCTTTTTCATTAGCCACCTGGTGAGGTGGAGAGACTTACTCTGATAGACGAATTTTGAGAGAATGACTTAGGCATGCTCAAAATACTCCCATCCCTTTTGTCTTGGGAAACAGCTGCCTGAAGGGAGCAAGATTTTACTTGATCAATGCGTATACATGTCTTGGTTCAGCACTATGTGTAACTGGAAGTGGAAGACTGCTTAATATTATCATCTAGTGGTTCTCTAAACCTTGTCCACCAAATTAAGTTTTTATAATAAAACTAGATGCCTGGTGCATGAAATTCGTGCATGGGTAGGGTCCCTAGGCCTGGCTGGAGATCAGGACTGATCTGTGGGGCAACTGGCAGGGCAATCAGTGTGTGTGTGTGGGGGCCCTGCTGGCACCTGACTTGGCTGGCCTGGCACTGCACTCACCAGCCCCGCCCCCTGCTGCTGCCGGCCAATCACTTCCCTCTGCTTCCCTCTACAGGGTGACAGGCAGGGCAATTCCCCTGCCCCCCATTGGCACCCTTCTTGGCTGGCCTGGGGCCTGTGGGCTGGGAGCAGCTCCTGTATTGAGCATCTTCCCCCTGGTGGTCAATGTGCATCATAGCAATAGGTCATTTGGTCGTTCAGTTGATTTGCATATTAGACTTTTCTTATAGAGGATTGATGTCTTCAGCTTCAACTACTACTCTTTGTCAATTTGATAGGTGGAGAATGATACCTCATTATGGTTTCTAGGTCCCTTTTTTGTTACACATATACATATTTGTTAAAATATATTGCCTGTTTGTTTTCTTATGTAAATTGTTCTGTTATGCCATTTACCAATTTTTCTCTCCAGGAAATCTTTAAAAGTACTTTGAAAGAGTATTTGATGATGATAGGAAATTATTCTAATTGGGTAAGGGACAAGGAGTAATTCTGCTTGACTTTAGCATGTTCTGGTAGGAGCATGTTGTCTCATAGTAAAACATTAAACATGACTGTGTGAGACAGAGGAGAACAATGGACATTAAGAAATTGCTATTTAGCCATGTATGAGTAAAATGGATAGACACAAAAGAATTTGATGTGAGGTGGCTAAAATACTAGAGATTGACATGAAAGTATTAATTCAACAGTGTTGTAGAGCCAAAGTTTTAACATTGATCCTATATACTCACCCTCACTCTTCCGGCTAGTGGAAGCCCCTTTTAAAAGAATCATATGGGCCTGGCTGGCCTGGCTCAGTGGTTAGGCATAGACCTATGAACCAGGAGGTCATCAGTTCGATTACCAGTCAGGGCATTTGCCCAAGTTGTGGGTTTGATCCCCAGTGAGGGGGCATGCAGGAGGCAACTAATCAATGATTCCCTCTCATCATTGATGTTTCTATCTCTCTCTCCCTCTCCCATCCTCTCTGCAATCAATAAAACTATATTTTTAAGAAAAGGAATCATATAGGAGCCCAATATATAACTATATGAGTTAGCACTCATGCTTTTGGAGTATGAGGTGATAGGTCCTTGTTCCCCTAACCTAACTTTTCCCCTTTTTGCTTCCCTCATGTAGCCAATAATGTGACCAAGAGGAACTTTAGGAATGCAGAGAACTCAGAAATAGCCCATTGCAGTAAAAAGACATGTTTGCCTGTAAATTAGTGCCTGAACAGTCAGTTCTATAATCACTTTGACCCCAAACAGTGGCTCTTCTTGACATCCTGATCTTGGCCCTGACCACTATTCATATAACAGTAGATACACTCATTTTGGAATACCCAAAAGAGTGATTTGTGATCACCATTTCATTGTCTTTTGATAATTGTCAATACAGAAACTTTTCTCATAGATACCATGAGCTTCTTAGGAAGAAGTATCTGGTCTTTATAAGAACACAAGAGGCCCGGTGTGGGGTTCCTTGGCCTGGCCTGCACCCTCTTGCAATCTGGGACCTTTTGGGGGATGTCAGACTGCCAGTTTCTGCCCTTTCCCCACAGTCCAGGCTGAGGGATCTCACCTGTGCATGAATCCATGCACCTGGCCTCTAGTATGCATATAAGATCTTTGGTTAATCTCTTCCCGCCCTTCCCCTCCCCCCTTCCCTGTGAGATTCATCAGTCTGTTCCATATTTCCATGCCTGTGCATTGAGCATTTGCCCCCTGGTGGTCAGTGTGCATCATAGCTACCGGTTGAACAGTCAAAAGGTTGAATGATCAGATTGTTGGATGGTCACTTAAGCTTTTATATATATATATATATATACTAAAGGTCCAGTGCATGAAATTTGTGCATGGGGGTGGGGGTCTCTCAACCTGGCCTGCACCCTCTCCAATCTGGGACCCCACAGGGATCAGGCCTAAACCGGCAGTTGGGCATGCTTCTCACAATCTCACAATCTGGACTGGGGTGGCTTCACCCAGGCCGCAGTCACAGGTGCCGGGGACCGGGACCAGGACTGGGATCAGGATTGGGACCAGGACCATGGGTGGGGCAACTTTGCCTGGGCCACGGCCACAGGTGCCCAGGTTTGGGACCTGGACTGGGACCGGGGGCGGGGCAGTTTTCCCCGAGCTGCAGCTGCAGGTGCCTGGGACCAGGAAAGGAGGCAGAGCAGCTTCACCCGGGCCTGGCTTTGTCAGGAAGGATGTCCAGAAGGTTGTTCGGAAGATGTCTGGTCTAATTAGCATATTATCCTTTTATTAGTATAGGTATAGATTATTTGGTATTTTATAGAATGTTTATTCAAAGTTTAGAAAAATAACTTTCTGGCTAAGACTTATTCAGCTACCAGTGAATCAAGCTCACTGATCTTTTTCTTCTTAGTTACAATTATTCTATCCCATCCATTAAAGCCTAAAGGGAAATAATTGAAGGAACTATAACTTTATTGAAATATGAGGCATTCACATGGACTTGGAGTCTTTCTTAAGAGCACAGAAAAATCTCATGGGCTCTGATTGCTGGCTTCAGAATCATTGACATTTAAAAATTTCTGTGTATAAAGATTCCAACAATTTGGAGACATATTTTAAAGGAAATTCTACTTTTTAGGGACTAAAACTATTTTTAGCCAAGAGAAAGAAAAAATGTTTAACTGAAAGCATTTTGTGACAATGTTGTGATAGGAGCCAAAATGTCTCTAGTTGACATTATGCGTAGAAAAAGAACTTTGTTGAAAAACACTTAAGCTCTGTTTGCAAAAATGGATGGCTAGTGGATATTTTTGTTCTCTCTCTGTTGGACTAATGAATAAAGGCATTCTGATAAGTCGCTGTAACTGTGTGGGGTTCATGCCAGAATTTAAAGCCAGAGCTGTACTCTCTCTCTTTTTTTTAATCCTCACCTGAGGATGTTTTCATTGAATTTTAAAAAGGAAGTAAGGGTGGGAGGGGAGGGGGGAGGGGAGAGGGAGAGAGAGAGAGAGAGAGAGAGAGAGAGAGAGAGAGAGAAGCATCAAGCATCAATCGTTTGCTTCCCCCATGTGCCATGACCAGGGATTGACCAGGGACTTAACCTGAAACCTAGGTATGTGCCCTGACCCAGAATGGAGCACTCAACATTTGGTGTACAGGATGATACTCCAACCAACTGAGACACCCAGCCAGGGCAAAGGTGCACTCTTTCTTAAGCCGATTCTTATGGACACCATTACAGCATATTTTGCCTTCATCTGGAATATGTACTGTACCCCCTATTC
>NW_006299272.1:0-1234 GCF_000327345.1 Myotis davidii | reverse complement strand
GGCCCCCAGCCAAGGCAGGTGCTAGTGGGGCCCCCCCCTGAATGCCCCACCTGCTGATCGCCCCACAGATGGCCCTGATCACTGGCCACGCCTAGGGACCCTACCCTACATATTGGGAACAGTCTTTTAGATTTAAAAATCAAAACCTGGCACGGCTCCTCTAACGCTGAAAAAACAGGATGATGCAGTGGGCTCCGGCTTGCACATTTTGTGGTCAGCTCTGATTCTGACACTTATAACTGTGTGACAAAGCCAATTACTTAACTTCCCTCTGCTTCAGTTTTTCCAGCCATAAGATGGGGAAATGGTACTACTGCCTCAGAAGGATCATGTTACATACTGCTTTTTATAATCAGGGCAAAAAATGTAGCTGCCCATATAACAGCAAGATGCCTTTCACCCGTATGAAAAGTATGGTGGTTAGGAGCCAGGGGTCCCCGATTGCGAGAGGGATGTATGACTGTCGGTGTTCTAGATTGGAGAGGGTGCAGGCCAGGCTGAGGGACACCCCCCACCCCCATGCACAAATTTTGTGCACCGGGCCATAGTCTATATATAAAAGCCTAAGCAACCGTTAGGACCGAACAACCAGAACAACTAGTTGACCAGTCGCTATGACATGCACTGACCACCATGGGGTGGACACTCAACACAGGAACTGCCCCCTGGTGGTCAGTGCACTTCCACAGCCAACCGCCTATAGCCAGCCAACCTCCCACGGTCCATCCCTCTGCCAGCTGCCTTCCCCCGTAGGCCTTGATTGTCGGCCAGGTGAGAAATAAAAGGTATCCAAACTAGAAAAGAAGTAAAACTGTCATTATTCACAAATGACATGATATTGTACATAGAAAACCATAAAGACTCCATAAAAAAACTAGATTTAATAAATGAATTCGGCAATGTAGCAGGATACAAAATTAACACCCAGAAATCTATGGCATTTTTATATACCAACTAGGAGCCCAGTGCACACTCACCTGTCACTGGACACTTAGGTTGCTTCCATATCTTAGCTAATGTAAATAATACTGCAATGAACATAGGGGTGCATAGATCTTGCCAATTAGTGTTCTCATTTTGTCTGGATAAATATGAGTTCTTTCTATCATTCTTGTATATAGTGCTCTGCTTCTTTCCCTCTTTTTCTTGTAATCTCCTTTCTTCATTCTTTCTGTCTGCAGAAAGCACCTGCTATAGGGCCAGTCAGCCAGATCTGAGCTCAAATTGTATTTTG
>NW_006299271.1:158175-159803 GCF_000327345.1 Myotis davidii | reverse complement strand
TCTCTCTCTCTCTCTCTCTCTCTCTCAGCAATAGGCATATCCCCTCAGGTGAGGATTTTAAAAAAAGAACCCAGTAAAGACAAAAAAGAATAACTGTATGAGACGGGAGTGGAGGGTAATAGCAATATGGGTCTTGTTCTAGAGCAGCCGTGGGCAAACTACGGCCCGCGGGCCGGATCCAGCCGTTTGAAATGAATAAAACTAAAAAAAAAAAAAGACCATACCCTTTTATGTAATGATGTTTACTTTGAATTTATATTAGTTCACACAAACACTCCATCCATGCTTTTGTTCCGGCCCTCTGGTCCAGTTTAAGAACCCATTGTGACCCTCGAGTCAAAAAGTTTGCCCACCCCTGTTCTAGAGACACCACCCAAAAATACCAGTTGAAATTGCACTATAGAAAAAGAATGGAACTGTTTGCAGTCCAGGAAATGAAACTTTGTCCTGGATCAGGTAGATACCCTGTAAAGGTGTCATCAGATAGATCACTTTTAAAATGGATGAAATAGCAACGTTGATGAAAGAAAACAAACATTAAAAAGCAGAAGCCATGGATCTTCTTGTTCACTGACGTACAGAGCGATGCTGTAAGGCATGTAGCTTCCTTTAACAACTTCCTACTAGGATATGCCAGATACTGTGCTAAATGTTTTAATGGATCCCACTTAAAGATTCCTACTATCCAGTGAGGAAGGTATTAAACAATTTTACATGTAAATAAACACATTTAAGGTTTACATAACTTGCCAAGTTAACAGAGCTGTTTCCACCTGAGGACCATGGAAAATAAGTTTAGAATCATCACGTAAAACAAGTAGGATGGCTGTAAAGATGTGCTTCCTCCTTTCATCACTAAAATTGATGAATGAGTGTAAATCACCAGATAGTTAAAGGATTATGAAAAAATACCTAGGAATTGAAATTATTTCTAAAAATCACCAGGAATTTAAAAGGTTCTGAAAGTGTAAGTAGGATGTTACTAAACCTGAAGGGCTCAAAATCGGAGGTGTGGTACTGGGAGGAGGGGAAGTCAACATTGGAAAAGAAAATAATTTCGACTGGATTAACCACTTAGGAATCAAGGTCTTTTCATTCTTAACTTATTCTGATGAAAATACCCATGCTTCAATTTTCTTAAAGATGGCTGCTATACAGTTTTCCACATATATTCAAAGAAGAAAAATTTATAACTTGTGTGATATACATAATGTGCCAACCCTATGAAAATACACAAGTAACAAAAGCAGAATTCTTTGTGACTTTGACATGTGTCATGTTAAGACATAAATACTAAAACTGCTTCATTTCAATTACTCTGTCACTTATATTTCAAAGACATAAAATCTAAACAGGAAAAGAAAGTAAGACACTCTTTGTACCTGGAACACAGCGAGGAATCTTGGGTACCCAGGTATTATCAGCTTCACAGACAATTTTGCGGCTGCCTTGAAGGGAATAACCCTGGTTGCATTCAAACTCAACTTCTGCTTTGTAGTAATATTTTTTCCCAAATCCTGACAAAATAGTTCCATTAGGGAGTGATGGATATGGACATCTGACCACTGAAAAGTGAAGAAATTTCAGAATTAATGAAAAGCTGTTTTAGCCGAGGAGAGAAAACAGAC
>NW_006299271.1:153135-157289 GCF_000327345.1 Myotis davidii | reverse complement strand
TCCTTCTACCGCTCCACCAGTCGCTAAGACGTGCACTGACCACCAGGGGGCAGACGCTCAGACCAGTGGGTTAGCAATATTTTCCCTTGACAGAGGGATGTCCTGTTTTGTTTTTCTGTCAGCACTTTAGTAGATGTTATTGTCTTCTACTTACAAGTTCCTTAAGAGAAGTCAGCTGTCTTCTGGGTGGGGAGAATGTAATATGTTGGTGTTGCTTTCCCCCTCTCACTGGCTGCTTTTTGTTAGTTTTCAGAAGTTTTACCATGATTGGTTACTTCAGCAGGGGGGTTCCTGGTAAAATTTCAAATGTATTTATCCTGCTAAGGTCACTGAATTTCCTGGACTTGTTGGGTGGTTGTTATGGATCAAATGTGGATAATTATTCAAATAATCCTCTATACTGTTGTTTCTCCTCTCTTTCTGAACTCCAATGACATGCATGCTTGACTCCTTGCTATTCTCCATGCATATTTGGCTGCTAGTCGTTCCCCAGGTTATGTCTTTCTAAATATAACAAAAAATAATTCTTTGAAATCATCTGGCTGGTTTCTACTGTCCTCACTTCAAGTTCATTGATCTATTCCTTGTTGTGCTGAACTGATATTAATCACAGAAATTGTTTCTGTAAGTTAGAATTACTGGATATAACCTACATATGTTAAAACTCATCCTTATAAGTGCACAGCTGAATGAGGTTTGATCAACACAAATACTAACCATGTAATTATCACCACAGTAAAGACATAGAAAAGTTCCATTACCTCCAACATTCCTTCATGCCACTTTGTAATCAACTCTCCCTGTCCCCATCCCTCAACCACCTTCCACCAGCTAACCATTGATCTGTTTTCTATCCCTGTAATGCTTTTTTCCAGAATGTCATAATGGGATCACAGCCTCTGAGTACAGCTTATTTCACCTAGCATAATGCATTTGAGATTCACTTCTGTACCTGTAAGATTAGATGCGCAATCCTTTATATTACGGAGCATTATCCCATTATATGGATGCACCATGGTTGTTTGGCCATTCACCAACTGAGAAAGATGGGCTGTTTCCAATATGAGACGATTATGAGTAAGGCTGCTATAAATATTCTCATAATAGGGCTCTATGTGAACATTTACTTGGATTAATTTACTTGGATTGCTAAGTTGAACGGTGAGTGCATCTTTAACTTTATAACAAATCATCAAATGCTTTTTTAAAGACACATAACCACTTTGATTCTTAACTTTCAATGTATGAGAGATCTAATTACTCCATATCTTTGTAATGGTATGGTTTTTTCCCTTTTAGTTTTATCATTCTAATAGGTGTTTAGTTGTATATCATTGTGCTTTTAAATTACATTTCTGTGACTAATGCCATTGAGTAACTTTTCATGTACTTTTTTGCCACCCATACATCTTCTTTTGGTGGAAAAGGTCTATTCAAACATTTTGCCCATTTTTAAAAAATTGGTTGTTTTCTTACTTGTTTTCAGAGATCTATATACATGTGCTTTGCAAAATATCTTCTTCAAGTCTATCGCTCATATTTATATTGTAACTAGAGGCCTGGTGCACAACATTAGAGCACTAGTGTGGGGGGTCCCTAGTCTAGGCTGTGCCCTCGAGTCCAGGACACCTCAGAGGATGTCCGACTGCTGGCTTAGGAGAAGCGGGCCTAAACCTGCAATCAGACACACTCCAAGGGGTCCTTAGTGCTGCTGCAGAGGCAAGAGAGGCTCTGGCCACCACCGCTGTGCTCACCAGCTGGGAGCCTGGCTTCTGGCTGAGTGGTGCTCCCGCTGTGCATTGAGCGTCTGCCCCCTGGTGTTCAGTGCACATCATAGCAACCAGTCATTCGGCTGTTTGGTCAATTTGCATATTAGGCTTTTATTATATAGGACTAGAGGCCCAGTGCACAAAAATTGGTGCACTTGGGTGGGTCCCTCAGTCTGGTCCCTCGGTAGCCCCTTCCCCTGGCT
Organism: Myotis davidii; assembly: GCF_000327345.1. Classification (NCBI taxonomy): domain Eukaryota; kingdom Metazoa; phylum Chordata; class Mammalia; order Chiroptera; family Vespertilionidae; genus Myotis; species Myotis davidii. The sequence continues at coordinate 155,317 of NW_006299271.1, read as the reverse complement.
GCTGGCACCAGTTTTCCAATGGTGCCCGGAACCCAGGCCTTCGCTTTTCGCCAGGAGAGGCCGTCGCGGCAGGCTTCGCTCTTTGCTCGCCACTCGGGCCCTGGAGGCGGAGCTGGTGCGGCGGGCTTAGCGCTTAGCTCTTTGCTCGCCGCTTGGGCCCCAGAGGCGGGACCGGCGCAGCTGGCTTCACACTTCGCTCGCCACGCCAGCCTTTGCTTGCTGCTCCTGCCCAGGGCCAAGGGGCTTCGCTCCATGCTTGGCACCTACATATGCAAATAAGCCACCACCTTTGTTGGCAGTTAATTTGCATATCATGCTGATTAGCCCATGGGGAGTGTAGTGAAGGTACAGTCAATTAGCATGTTTGCCTATTATTAGATTAGACTAGAGACCCGGTGCACAGAAATTTGTGCACTCGGGGGGGTGGGTCCCTCGGCCCAGCCTGTGCCCTCTCACAGTCTGGGACCCTTCAGGGGATGACCACCTGCTGGCGCACTGACCACCAGGGGGCAGTCCTGCATTGAGTGTCTGCCCGCTGGTGGTCAGTGTGTGTCATAGTGACCAGTCATTCCCAATCATTCTGCTGTTTGGGTCAATTTGCATATTACCCTTTTATTATATAGGATAGAGGCCTGGTGATGGGTGGGGGCCAGCTAGTTTGCCCTGGAGGGTGTCTCAGATCACGGTGGGGTGCCTGGCCAGCCTGGGTGAAGGGAAGAGGGCCGTTTTCAGACTGGCCACACCCCCTTCAGGGTGGGGGTCCGGTCTGGGGTGCCTGGCCAGCCTGGGTGAGGGGCTGATGGCTGTTTTCAGGCTGGCCACACCCCCCAGCAACCCAAGCTCCCAGTCTCTCCTTATTTTCTTTTCTTTTTTTTTTCAGTGCCTCCGTGAGCGGAGGCCAGGGCGGGCTGGAAGCAGATATCTGGGATTTATCTATCTTCTATAATTGAAACTTTGTAGCCTTGAGCGAAGCCCAGGGCTGGCCAGGGCAGGTGGGAAGCTTGGCTTCCTCCATCGCCAGGGGCAACCCAAGCCTCCTGCTGGCTACAGTTCCAGAATAGCATATATAGCTATTGTTTACTTGTTAGTTGAGTATTTACAAAGTATTTCCATACTATTTACAAATAAAGAAATTTTAAAAAAATGTCATTACCTTTACACTCAGGAGGGTCACTACTCCATTGGTTTGGCCCAGAACAAATCAGTCTGCTCTCTCCAACAAGTGAATATTGATCTGGCCCAATCGAAGGATTACAACGGTAAGTTACCATTTCATTATATTCAAATGTATCCTTGTGACTATTGCTGAATGTTCCATGTTCTATTTGTGGAGGTGGTTGACACAAAATCTCTTAAAAAGAGAAAAAAAGAGGACAGGAAAGGCAAAAGAAAAGATAAAAGATTAAGACAGCATTAGTAGTGCTTTATGAACTGCTTCAATAAATTCATTAACATATGATTTCTACAATCTATTTGAATATCCAATATCTATTTGAAACAAAGTTTCTATGAAAAAAAAGTATGATCTTTTTCATCCATACAGTATGTAGTGCAGTTTGCCAAATGTGCAAATGGTGTGTTAATGCAACAGCCCAACTCGAGGTCTATATTGAAGCCACATATTGATGAGTTTGCAAACATGTAAAACAATGCCACTATTTTCACTTTTTTGAAAATGTTGGTTTTCCTTAAAAGATATGTGTATATATTAATATATATTGTTCATACTGTTCTTAATAAATAATTATTTTTAAAACTCTTTAAGGTTAATTCCAATATAATAAAATAGCAATAGCCATAGCTCACCTGAAGTAAAGCTATATGGGGGTCTTTTTAAATTTAAAAGCATAAAGTCAAATTAAGGCCAAAAGTTTGAGAAATGCTTGAAATTCTAAAGACAGCCGAAACCGGTTTGGCTCAGTGGATAGAGCGTCGGCTTGCGGACTGAAGGGTCCCAGGTTTGATTCCGGTCAAGGGCATGTACCTGAGTTGCGGGCACATCCCCAGTGGGAGGTGTTCAGGAGGCAGCTGATCGATGTTTCTCTCTCATCGATGTTTCTAACTCTCTATCTTTCTCCCTTCCTCTCTGTGAAAAATCAATAAAATATATATTTAAAAAATAAAAATTTTTTAGAAAGCATGCTTTATCCCCATTTATTTTATGAACCAGTTTATTCATTTC
>NW_006299271.1:150423-152384 GCF_000327345.1 Myotis davidii | reverse complement strand
AGTGTCCTCCTATAACCAAAAGGTGGTGGTTTGATTCCTGGTCAGGGCACACACCCAGGTTTCGGGCCCAATCCAGTCTGGATGTGTAGAGGAGGCAACGAATTAAGGCTTCTCTCACAACTGATCTCTCTTTCTCTCTGGCACCCGGGACCTGGGCTTCTCTTGCAGCCCTGGCTTCATCCATGTCATCAGGAAGAACATCTGGTCTAATTAGCATATTACCCTTTTATTATTACAGATTAGGAGAGGGGTCGGGGATGATGGTAAGGTAGGAAGCACCAAGAATCTCTCTTCCCTCCCAAACAACAATTACAATGCTAGAATGTGAATGATGTAACTATTTTGCAACTCTGGTGTCCCTGAAAGGTTTGTAGTTTCTAAGGCAGGACTTGGACATGGAAATTGATTTAATATCAGTCACTTTCAGCTCTCTGCACAATGGCTGCTACCCATCCCACTCCCACAGCAGGCAGCTATGCACATGCTCCTGGGGCAGCTTATCAACAGCCTGTAGGAACCAGGGAGTGAAAAAAGAACCCTGTCCTCACAGGTACCAGGGATTTATGCACTTATTACTGACTGCTACTTCTGATCACAAAAAAAAACACTAACTCAAAGACACCAAGTGGGCAGTCATTATTGTCACATGTCCCCCATTCTTGCAAGCCCATTTATTGCCTACTGAAGTGACTTCCAGATATTTAAGGATCCAGTGTCCTTTGCTTCCCTTTCAATTTTTGCTTTTTCCCCTTTCAGGAGACAGACAGCAAATCTCGGACAGGCACAGGTGGGGGAAATTAGGTGACTGTGCCTGACCAGGGAAAGGCTCAGAAAGACCTGAGACCTTCAGGTTATGTATCTGGCTGATCCTCAGACCCTACAACAATCAAAACACTGAAACGAGCTAAGAAAATAACAAGCCCTGGGAAGGAGAATCTGACTCCCAGAGTTACCTCGTTATTAGAATTCACGTGTCCGGTTCAATAAAAGAATCACAGGCACACAAAGAAACAGGAGAGTGTGGTGCCTTCAAAGAAAAAGATTAACAGAAATCATCGCTGAGAAAGACCTCATTCCAGACCAAATACACAAAGACTGTAAAATAACTGCTACCTGGATGCTCAAAGAACTAACGGAAGAAATGTTGACAATCAAGAAAAACAATGAATGTATGAGGACAAGAAAAGGCCTCTTTTCCCTCATGGTAACCTTGCATAAGCCATGAGAAGCATGTGGAGACTGCAGACTTCCCTATTCAAAGTGCCTCTCTAGTCAGGCAGGCTTGAAAAGAGGGCTGCTCCTCCCCCATTACCTCCTTCCCTGCATTGTAATGATTCCAGGGAAATTACATCAGAAAGTTTCTAGTTAGTAGAAGAGCTCTACTCCCTCCCTTTCAAACCCAAGGCGCCCTGCCCCTGCCTTGAACCCTTCGTAACTTTCCCTGTAAGAAGGTTTTACCGGCTTCTGAAGACGCTAACAGACACCTCTGTAGGACATCTGTGGCTAAAGGACAAACAAGCCATAGCTCCTCAGGACAGCCTCCAGGATCTGGAAGACGTCAAGGTGAAGTCCCCGATCCCCCTCCCTTCTTCACCAATTTGCCACAGCTGCCATTTACTCCCTAATATGCTTACAGAAGAACAACCCCCACCTTGGGCCCCCTGTGCTGCCAAAAGGCGCCTGGCCCTTTCCTCCCTTGGAAAATAAAATAAACTCCCTCTCTCTGCATCTATTCCTTTCTCAGTTGTGAATTCTTTCACAGCCCATGTCCCTGGCCAAACCCTAACAGAATGAATACAATGTGAATATCAATTCAGAGACGGAAAACCTAAAAAGAAACCAAAAGGCAATCTTGGAATTGAAAAGTACACTAACTTAAATGAAAAAGGTGAAGAGATCAACAAAATGTTATCTATTCATGCATATAAGCCTAACTAATGGACACAGGCAAGACGGGGGTG
>NW_006299271.1:134303-150028 GCF_000327345.1 Myotis davidii | reverse complement strand
AAACACCCAAAGGTGGTGGGGATAGATTTGTAAAGGTGCAGTTTTTACAATTTATTGAAATTAAGTTAGTGTAAATTCAACTAAGAATACTTTTTTTAAATATAAAATCTGCATCATAACCACAAACAAAAACCCTATAAAATGGACAATATGTAATAGTAAAGAAATGTTGGCATTTCACTATAAAAATCAACTGAACAGGAAAGGGGGGTCAAAAAAGCTCTGAGGCATGTAGAAAACCAGTAGCATAATCATAGAAAACCATCCTTCTTGTCAATAATGCTTTTAAATTTAAAAGGATGATATTCTCCAATCTGAAGACAGACATTGGACGGACAGGTAAACACAAAGGATCCAACTGTATGCTGTCTACAAGACTCACTTGAGATACAAAAACACAGATAAGTTGAAAATAAAAGAATGGAGAAATATATTCCATGCACATAGTGATCCTGAGAGCAGAGGTGCTACACTAATTCATACAAAATAGCCTTTTTATTTTGCACCTAATGATAGGCCTTCAAAATATGAATCGAAAACTAACAGAACGGAAGGATGAAATATACATTTCTACATAATAGGCATTTCTCAATAACAGTGGGAGTCTTCAATACCCCACTTATAATAATGAACCAACCAACCAGACAGAAAGTAAATAAGAAAACAGAGGATTTTGCCCTGGCCAGTGTGGCTCAGTTGGTTAAGCTGTCACATACACCAAACGGTGCCGGGTTCCACTCCTGCTTAGGGCACTTACCCAGGTTGCAGGTTCAATCCTGGTTGGGGCGTGTATGGGAGGCAACCGATTGATGTTTCTCTCTCACGTCAATGTCTCGGTTCTATCAGACCTCACAGACACAGACAGAGCACTCTACCCCACAACAAAACACACAGGTCAGGTTCAAATGAGACATTTTCCAGGACAGACCATATTTTAGGTTAGTAATAGAAATTAACTTGTAAATAAATTAACCACAAATAAAGACATCATTAATAATATAACTACATTTGGCCACAAATTAGTATTAAATAATCAATAGTTTTAAAAAATAGATATCAAACTGTCTTGTGACCATATGGGATAAAGTTAGAAATCAATTCTCACAAGGTAGATTAGAAAATTCACAAAATTGTGAAACTTGAACAACACACTTTTAAACAACCACTGGATCAAAGAAGAAATCACAGGAGAAAATATAAATTACTTTCAGATGAATGGAAATGAAAACATCCCCAAACTTGTGAGACAGCAAAAACAGTGCCAAGGGGGAAATTTACAGATATAAAAGTTTATAATAAAAAATGAGATCTGAGCCCTTGCCAGTGTGGTTCAGGTTGGTTGAGTCGCCCTGGCCACTGCAAGGTTGTCACTTCGATTCCTGATCAGGACACAAACCCAGGTTGCGGGTTCAATCACCAGAGGCAATGGATCAATGTTTCTCTCACATACGCCATTATTTCTCTTTCTCTTTCTCCCTCTCCCTTTCTCTCTCAAAAATCAATGAAAACATATTTTTTAAAAATGAGATCTGAAATGAACAACCTCCCTTCACAACTTAAAGAACTAGAAAAAGAACTAAACCCAAAGCTAGCATATGGAAGAAAGTAATAAAGATCAGAGCAGAAATAAACAAGAAAAAACATTAGGGAAATGAATGAAACCAAAAGTTGGTTCTTTGAATTGAATTAAAAACCTTTAGTTAGATAGACTAATAAAAAAAGAGAAGACCCAAATTCAGAAATGAAAACTGGGGACATTAATATCAATTATATAGAAATATAAAATATTATAAGAATACTATGAACAATTTTTATGCCAACAAATTAAGTAACTTAGGCAAAATGGAAAAATTCCTAGAAACACAAAACCTGCCAAGACTAAATCACACAGATAAAGAAAATCTAAAAAGATCTATAACTGGTAAGGAGATCGAATCAATAATCAAAAATCTCCAAATCAGAGAAACCCCCTAGACCTGATGGTTTCATGGTGAACTCTACCAATATTTTAAAAAACACAAACATAAATTCTTCTCAAAAGTTTTTTGTTAAATTAAAGAGGATGGAAGTCTCTGAACTCATTCTATGAAACCAACACTGTCGTGATACCAAAGCTAGTCAAAGACACCATAAAAAAACGACAGGCACATATACCTTATGAACCTACATGTAAAACTCCTCAATGAAAGACTAGCAAACAGAATTGAACAGCATATTAAAAGTATTATTCACTGTGGCCAATTTATTCCCCGGATGCAAGGATGGCTCAACATATAACAATTAATTAATGTAATATGGCACATCAATTGAATAAAGGAGGAAAACTCATGATCATCTCCGTTGATACAGTAAAAAAATACTTGACAAAATTTAAAACTCTTTCATGTTAAATAAACATAATCTATAAACTAGGAAAAGAAGGAAACTACCTCAAGGCAATAAACGCCACACATGGAAAACCCATAACAAACATCATGCTCAATGGTAAAAAGCTGAAAGATTTTGAACAATACAAGGATACCTGCTTTTACTAATTCCATTCAACCCCCTACTGAAAGCTTTTCCAGAGCAATTATACAAGAAAAACAAACAAACAAAAGGCATCAAAATTGGCTAGGAAGAAGTAAAATTACCAGTGCTTGCAGATAGTATGATCTAATCTAATAGGTATAAAATCTAACGATTACAAACACACACACACAATCCTGTTAGAAGTAATAAATGAACATAGACCCCAAGTTAATATAAAAAATCAGTTGCATTTTATAGTGTATTCTACTTACTCTATAATGATTTTTTATAAATTTCCAATATCCCAATTATATACTATTATAAGAGCCCCATGGAAAAAAGGCTGCTATTAAATGCTCACTACCTCGTTTTGACATCTTCACCCCTTTGAAGCAGTCTCAAAAATAAGGCTTTCCCTTAAGAGATCATATAATATATATATATATATTTTACTGATTTCAGAGACGAAGGGAGAGGGAAACAGAAACATCAACAATGAGAATCGATTGGCTGCCTAAACATCAATGTTGAGAGAGAATCATTGATTGACTGCCTCCTGCACATCCCACACTGGGGACTGAGCCTGCAACCTGGACATATGCCTTGACCGGGAACTGAACAGTGACTTCCTGGTCCATAGCTGATGCTCAACCACCAAGCCACGCTGACTGGGCTCCCCTAAGAGATCTTGAGCAACATTATGGTCCAGGCTAACCAGGTCAACTTTTGTCTGGTTAACACCTGACAGAGTTAGCCTATATGATAAAAGCCTAATATGCTAAGTGTCCAGTAGAACTGTCAGCTGTTCAACCATTCAAAGTGCAATATGCTAGTGATATGCTAAGGCTGCTCAACCACTCGCTATGACATGCACTGACCACCAAGGGGCATACAGTCGACTGGTCAACCAGTCTCTATGATGTGAACTGACCACTGGGGGCAGACACTCCGACCAGTAGGTTAGCTTGCTGCTGGGTTCTGGCCGATTGGGACTGAGCGAGACAGGCCTGACACATCCTGGAGCTCTCCCACAGTCCCTCCCCGCTGGCCAACCTCCTGCCTCCCTCCCCAGCCCCGCTAGTGCACTGGTGGGGTGCCTCAGCCTGGCCTGCACCCTCTCGCAATCCGGGACCCCTTGGGGGATGTCAGAGAGCCAGTTCCAGCCCGATCACACAGGCCAGCCTGAGGAACCCCAATGATGCACAAATTCGTGCACTGGACCTCTAGTCTCAATATAAAGATAATTTTTGGCTGACAATTCTACCTCCCATTTCTATATGCCCTCCATCAACTCTGAAAGTTAGCCATTTTAAGTAGGGTGCAACTTGTTGTCAAGGATAAAGTCACCATGATTACTACATTTTTAATGTGAATGGTAGGCTTATTATTATATACTAGAGGCCCAGTGCACGACATTCGTGCACTGGGGTGGGGTGGGGGGATGTCCCTCAGCCTGGCCTGCACCATTTCACAGTCTAGGAGCCCTTGAGGGATGTCCCACTGATGGCCGGCAGTCGAACAACTTTGGTCCTGCCACTGCCACTGCGCTTGTCAGCCGTCGGCCCGGTTTCTGGCTGAGCGGTGCTCCCCTGGCTTCCTGCATTGAGCATCTGTCCACTGATGGTCAGTGCGCATCATAGCAAGCAGTCATTCCACTCTCTGGTCAATTTGCATATTACCCTTTTATTATATAGAACTAGAGGCCAGGTATACGGATTTGTATACCAGTGGGGTCCTTCAGCCTGGTCTGCAGGGGCTGATTGAGGCTGGATGGCTGGGGAGAAACTGTTGGAGGGCTCCAGGGCATGTCCGGCCGTCTCTCCCAGTCCCAATTGGCCGGACCCCAGCAGGAAGCTAACCTACCAATCGGAGCGTCTGCCCCCTACTGGTCAGTGGGCATCATAGCAACTTGTCGAACGAAGGGTCGGACACTTAGCATATAGTATTATACAGTTGTGCTTTACTTCAATGAAAATTCCTTTCTATTCATTACACATCTTTTCCGTCTCTATAAGAAGCCCATGAGTTGACTGGCTATAACAGTGGTTCTCAACTTTATTCATTTCAAACAGGCTGGATCCAGCCTGCGAGCCGTGGTTTGCCCACGGCTGCCTCAGACCATCGGAAAACACATATATAATTACATATTGTTTTTGTGATTAATCACTATACTTTAATTATGTTCAATTTGTAACAATGAAAATACATCTTGCATATCAGGTATTTACATTACGATTCATAACAGTAGCAAAATTACAGTTATGAAGTAGCAACGAAAATAATTTTATGGTTGAGGGTCACCACAACATGAGGAACTGTATTAACGGGTCATGGCATTAGGAAGGTTGAGAACCACTGGGCTATAAGTACAACTTCTCACACACAAAGCAAAATTAAATCAATATTATGGGAATACTTAGAAGAGAAGCAAAACAAAAATAACTTATTTCCTCTACTTACCCCTCATCACAAGAATAGTTAGCCTGTGAACCAAACTGAAAATTTCCTTCTACGCGGCCATGTAGGAACTCTGCTAGCTGTGGACACTGTCTTCCTGAAAGAAATTTTTAAAATTCGTTGTTTTATACAAACTCCAAAACAGATCTGAATCAAAACCAAAATTCCACATTGCTCTATTGTGAGAATAGTATTTTTCTTCCTATAACTATTAAAAGACCAAACTTAAGATTCACATTTACCCAGACAACCAATAAGAAAAATACATGACTATCTAAAACCTACATCCACATGAGAAAACCATCATTGTAGTAGAATATGCGGTCTAAAATGTATGAAAATCGTTAGAATAAAAATAAAAAGTCTTATGTACTTACTTGTACAGGCCTCCTGGAGACGAGGTGCCCATGTGCCATCAGGCTGACAAACAGTAGTGGTGAGACGAACAAGAGGAGCAATAAGCCTGTATCCTGGGCGACACTCATAGTCTACTGCGAACCCAGCACTTACAGGGGGCACAGGATTACCCTTGGCTTTCATAGAGTCATATCTTGGTATCTCATCACAGGCATCTGGGCATGAGAGAATAAGACATGAAAGTCAAGTATTTTCTCTTTTCCACCAGCCACGGATTCTGGCCTGGCAGCCGGCAGGTCCTTGGTGAGATTATGGTTTCTTAGGGAATAAGGTGAACATTCATTCAACAGTGAATTAAAGAGACAGCAGCATTAGTCTTGGTTTTCAACGTACTTATCGGTGTGCTTCCTTCCCCAGTTTTTCTCAGTTCATTTCACACTCACCTGTCCCCTAGCTCTAGGACAGGGGTGGGCAACCCCTGGCACGTGTGCCAAACATGGCACGCCAGTAACTTTTGCTGGCACGCGAAATCCTCCCTTATAATCTTCCATTTACAATTTTTTCCTTAATATCGACTTTTTAATTTTTCAGATAAATTCAGTGTAGGTGCATCTTAGATAAATAAATAATTTTACATAACAAGTTATCTTAAAGACCATAGACACAGATTGACGAGAGAAAATCTCTGTCATCAGTGATGCAGCAGCAAAAGTCCCACTGATAATATCAAACAGAGTCATAAAGTTTTCTGTCGGACTATCAGTGTACATGTATACATTAAAAAATAAATGTATTTTTCATCATCATATACTGTGTTTTTGTCGCTCGAATGAATTTTATTATTTCTTCAAAGTTCTTCACATACGTACGTAACCTTAAGAGATATCAAGTAGGCGTAACATGTTCTCAAAAAATTAGGGTTGGCACACAGAAGAATTTGAGTCAGAGATTTTTTTGCTGGTTTTGGCACGCACTCACAAAAAGGTTGCCCACCCCTGGTCTAGGACATCGTCTACAGTATGCAGCCCCAGATCAGGGTCCTGGTCCACAGTCTGAAATGCAAACTGATGGTGACATGTCACCTTAGGCTCAGCCTCCTCTCAGGAGGCAAGTTCCTAGAGGTCAGGGTCATCTGCCTTCTTTTCCCGCTACACTCTGCACCCAGTGGGTGCTCAAGACATGCTATGGGCAGAGGTAATTATGATTTAAGTATTGGGGTTTCACAGATAGAAATAATATGGACTCAACTAGTTCAAAATATAAGACTTCATATTAGCGAAGTGAGCATTTTTACAAGTGAGTGAACGCCATTTAAAATAAAATGGTATTACTTTGAAAAAAAGTCTGCTTTCTTAGCATTACTTTAACTACACAACTGACCCTCGAACAGTGTGGCGGTTCGGTTCAGGACCCCCCGCCCCCAGTTGAAAGTCCGCAGATGACTCTGAGTTCCCCAAAACTTGGCGGCCGGCTCCCCAACCCGCTGCAGCCCGCTCCGGGAGCGCACCCCTCCCCAGGCCCCTACCGGTGGGTGCGGGAAACCGGACCGCTAGGGTCACCAACAGGATCCCAGCGGAGCTCCAAGAAGAGAAGGGACGGCGAGGAGGTGCCGCTCGCAGCCGGCGAGAAGCCGTCATTTTCGGGGAGGTGAGCAGGGGAAACGAAGGGCGTCGCCCCACCTGCAACCCTCAGACTTACAAAACCCAGCAACCCACAGACTTACAAAACCTAGCAACCCACGGACTTATAAAACACAGCAACCCTCAGACTTACAAACCCTAGCAACCCACAGACTTACAAAATCTGGGAGGCGGAGCGGCAGCTGGGCACGGCCTGGGCCACGCCTGAGCGGAAGTGACGCTTCGGCGGGCGGGCCAATCGCGGGACGCTAAGGCGGGGCCTCGGCCCTGGGCGGAGCCTTAGCCGCAGGGAACGGGGCGTGGCCTGGCCGCGCGCTAACCCAGGGGTCTGCTGGCCCCTGGGGCTCTGCCCGTGCCCCGCGTCAGGCTGACCATTCTCCATCTGCGCAGGTTTGAGGGAAATGCTGGTGCACTGCTTATCGGCTTACCGAGGTCTCCAATCAGAAATCTGTTGGTCTATATGTTCACCTCGTTCTTTTATTTGTAACATTAACCTTTCGTCCATATGGGCTCGGCTTTGTTGAATGACATGAGGCAGGGATCTAATTTCCTTTTTCAGATAGTTGCCTTCTTATTTGCATAATTCCAGTTTTCCATGACTTGAAATGTCATGTTTATTGCGGCCGAAATCTTACCCAAACTTGTGCTTTTTCTTGGGCTCTGTTTTGTTCTATGGGTCTATATCTCTATTCCCGCATTATGTCAATTATTTTATTCTTTGAAATAAATATTAACAGCACTTCTGTTTTGTAATCGCATAACATTTACAAGTATGTTGTTAAATTTAAAAACAATGCCGTTGGACCTCTGATTGAAATTACATTAAATCTGCACACTAATTCAGAAATGACTAACATCTGTTGAACAAAATTAACCTTGACAGTTGGCACCAATCTTTGAACAAAATGATTTCAAAATAACTTTCTATACTAATAAAATGTATTTTAATTTCATTCTAAATTTGGAGATTTTATTTAAAAAATCACTTATCCCCCTCAATATTGCCAGAAATACTGTGTTGACTTGCCCTGTAAATGCAAATGTTAAAAACAGACAAAATGTTCAGACCCAAAATCATACCCATTTCAAAGAAGCATCTTAGGATGGTGACTATATTCAAGCTACATTGCAATGTTAGCTTCATGTCTTAACAGTTGCATTCATGATAGGAAAGAAAACTAGACGTTCCTTCCTAAATCTTTTCTTCTTCCAATTTTTATTGAGATATAATTGCCATAGTGTATAAATTTGATATATAGCATAATTACTTGACAATGTGTATATTGTGAAATAACTACAATAAATTTAATTAACATTCATCACCTCACAGTTATATTTTTTCTTCCCTGTGATCAGAATTTTTAATATCTATTTTCTTAGCACCTTGCCAATATACAGCACACCATTACTAATTATAGTCACCATGCTACATTAAATTCCAGTACTTACTTAATTTATAACTGTTGACCAACTTCATCTAATTTCCCTGACCCCCTAACCCAGTCATGGGCAAACTACGGCCTGCGGGGGATTGAAATGAATAAAACTAAAAAAAAAAAAAAAAAAACCGTACCCTTTTATGTAATGATGTTTACTTTGAATTTATATTAGTTCACAAACACTCCATCCATGCTTTTGTTCCGGCCTTCAGGTCCAGTTTAAGAACCCATTGTGGCCCTCGAGTCAAAAAGTTTGCCCACCCCTGCTAACCCCTGGCCCTGGCAACTACAAATATTTCTTTTTGTAGGAGTTTGGTTTTCAGATTCCTATCTGTGAGGTCAACAGTCTTTGTCCTTCTCTGTATGACTCAGTTCACTTAACATAATGCCCCCAAGGTCCAGCCATGTTGTTGCAAATGGCAGGACATACATAAATAACCTTTTCTTTATCTAGTCACACTTCGATGGACACAGGTTGTACCATGTCTTGGTTATTGTGAATAATGCTGCAGAAATCTTTTCTTAAATATTTTTACTGATTTTAGAAAAAGAGTAAGGGAGAGGGTAAGAAACATCCATTCGAGAAAAACATCAACCAGCTGCATCCTGTATGTCCCATACTGAGAATCACACCTTACAACCCAGGCATGGGCCCTGATCTGGAATTGAACTGTGACCTTTTGGTACATAGGTTAATGCTTAACCACTGAGCAACAAGGGCCAAGTGTAGAATCTTTTTATTCAAATACTTTTTAAAATAAAAATCCACTATATGAGATAAATGAGCATTAATATAAATTTAAGAAACATTTATTTGATAAAACAATGAAGGTATTTGCAGACAATGAAAATCTAAAGCTGCATTTTTCTTTCTTTATTCATCACCTGAGGATATTTTTCCATTGATTATTAGAGAGAGTGGAAGAGAGAGGGAAAGACAGAGAGAAACATCAATGTGAGAGAAACACATCAAGCACCCTGACCAGGGACAGGGTGAGGGAGGAACCTACAACCGAGGTACTTACCCATGACTGGAATTGAACCTGGGACCCTTCATTCTGCAGGCCGACGCTCTATCCACTGAGCAAAACCGGCTAGAGCTAAAACTTAATTTCTAATTACAGCTATTTTATATTAATGTCAGCATTCATTAAATTAACTGTGAGCACTTCTGACACGTTGAAGCTCACAACAGTCTGAAAACTGGTTGGTTTTAGCCTCAAGGAATCCTAAGAAATCAAGTAGAGGGGACTTGGAGACCCTGACTGCCCTTCTAGTAGGAATGTTTGTCTTCACCTTTGTCCCTGAGATTAAAGACACCATTTTGTTTTTACCAAGAAATTGCCTTTCCCACTGGCCTTTGTAGAATCTGCTAAAAAAAACCTCTGGATTGTAACTTAGAGTAACTAGCTCCCCACATTATATACGTGGTAGAATATATATCTTCTTACCTCATGGCCATTTTTCATCAAGTGATTTAAATATGTTTAATAATCTTAAAAATGAGTACTTATGGTATTTTTCTACTTTCGTACTTATACTTAGGCTGCAGAAAGGTAATTGTATGCCAAACCTTCATAAGTTCACATCAAGGCATATGGTACCAGGTTTGTTGGTTTTTAATGATTTGTCTTTATTTATTTATTTAGTCCTCACCGGGGATATTTTCCCATTGATTTTTAGGGAGAGTGGAACAGAAAGGGAAAGACAGAAATATCATTGTGAGAGAAACACATTGATTGGTTGCCTCCTGTATGAGCCTTGACCAGGGCCCAGCCAGGGAAGAGCATGCAACTGAGGTACATGCCCTTGACTGGAATCGAACCCGGAACCCTTCAGTCCACAGGCCGACACTCTATTCACTGAGCCAAACCGGCTAGGGCTGGTACCAAGTTGTAACAGCAACATTTGCTTCTCTATGCCTAGTACCTTGCTTCCAGAGTTACCCTTAGGAATAAAGAAGTATCTCTATACATGTTAGAGTCTCATAAATTAGTTTCTAAAGTGATGGCAGCCTTTTTTTTTTTTTTGAGGGGAGATTATGGACATTAAACAGTGCAGAGAATGTAATGGAAATCTTAACTTTCCCTAAAGGAAAGGAGGTAAAGCTAAGTGTTACCCCACCTCCTTTCTGGAGCATGTACACAAGATGAGGAGTCTTTAAAAAATCCAATGACCTAAAACAGGAGGAACATTTGCTCATAAACTTGAAGGTGCTTATTCATATTTCAAGAACACACGCACCCACGGTGGTCTCCACCTGGTTACTCACAGGCGTCCCGGCCCAGCAGCAGCAGCACTTGGAGCTCAGCAGACACGGACCTCAGGTCAGTTGTGGTCCTGAGCCTGGAATCCAGGGCTACCGCGCTCAGACACCTCTTCACCTTTAATGAGCCCTTACCTGGTAGCCAGAGGGTTTGATTCAGGTTTGTTTAAGAACCTTTAAGAATTCTGATGCAGTGATGTTTTAAAGAAAGTAAGGGACACAAACCTGTCTTTGCTTTCTTTAGAAATTATTTCTACATCAGTTGTTTGGAATTGTAAAAATATTCCACTGAGAGCATTTCCTACTCAGACTGCTGTGTATATGTCGTGTTAAAAATACACTACAAACAGAGAAATCAAAGACGCCTATCATGAGTTCTACAATATGATATAAGATTCAAATGAAGGCACTGTGGGCATTTTAAAAAGATAACCAATATTATAAAAAGAGTTTAAGCTCTTTATGAATGAAGAATGTACTCTTATTACGTAGCCCAAACCCAATGATTAATATAAAAGACATATTATTAAACCACAAATACAAAAAGTCTTAAACATGATTAGTTTGATTTCAAAACTATCTCCAAAATGACAGGGGAAAACAAATGGCTGAAAGTCAAATATTTCAGTCTTCGTCTATGCTCCAGGTGTTATTCTAAATCTTTCATTACATTGTAAATGATTCCATTAAAATTTAAGTGCGATGCTTACAATTCCCATTCTCCTTAGAAGATATATATTTGTACTTTTTTTTCTATTTTAAATTTCCCCTTTTCCATTTTTTTATAGATAAAAAGGCAGATAAAGTTAATGAGGTGCCTTGGTAATTTACCCCTCTCAGTAACTTTAGGTTTAACCTTGAGCTTTACTGCAACCTAGTCAAGTTAGGAGAACATAAGAGGAAAATCCAACAATGTTGTTTTTAATTCCCCACTTTAACATGTACAAATAACATCTCTAAATGAAAAGAAATCGAGTTTTCAGGAGAAAAGGTGTCTTATTCATTTTAAAATGAGTAAGACACCTACATGACTTCTTACAACTACTTCAGATATACAGACACAGGGAAGCTTGCCTCCAAAAAATTACAGTGAATAGAATTGTCAAAGTCTCCTCAGGGAACTATTTATTTTTAATTTTTGTAGTTTTATTTTTTAAATATAATGTTATTTATTTCAGGGATGAAGAGAGAAGGATAAAGAGCTAGAAACATCAATGTTGAGAGAGAATCATTGATTGGCTGCCTCCTGTATGCCCCACACAAGCCTGCAACCAGGGCATGTGTCCTGACCAGGAATTGAACCGTGCTCTCCTGGTTCATAGATTGAAACTCAATCACTGAGCCTCACCAGCCAGGCACACAGTGAACTATTTTAAATTTCCCTCCTGGCTCCCAATCCACCGTAGGAATAGTCTAATCCTAGGGTAGGGGAGGCACTACAATGAGCCATGATTTTCTGCAGAACTTAAACCTCAAATCCCCACAAGTTTTCCGGACAGTCATAATATCTAAAACAACTCTGCACAGATTCGTCTTGTTACAGTAACATTAAAAGGAGGTGAAAATATTTTAGTAAGGAAATGCAATCCTGACAGCACACTCACGCGAGAACATTTTTAACAAGGCAGCACGCAATACAGAGTGCAAGCAAAAGCTGCACAAGTACAAGATGAGAAGCAACAACAGGTTCAAAAACATGTTTTATTTATTGTCTTTTCTTGACGTGAAGATATTTATACACACAGCTGCCAATCACTGCAATAGCAAGAACTGCAAGAAACCAGAAAACAAATGACATGTAACTCTAACAACTAATTCCAAGTTCCAAAGTCCAGCAGAAGAAATGAATGTTGGTTACACTTCAGTGGGCAGAAATATTACTTTATTTAAGCCCACATACATTCATATTCTATCTGGACTCTTCACTGTCTAAACGCAGTTCCCTTGTATCACTCAGGGTCTGCAGTAATCCAGAGAAGAGTCTGTGCTTAATTTAGAATAATACTCAAAACATATTTGGAATATTTAGGATTTGTTACTACAGGGACATGTAGAATACAAAAAATTATACAATCAGCCCTAACCGGTTTGGCTCAGTGGATAAAGCGTTGGCCTGCAGACTCACAGGTTCCAAGATCATTCCTGTCAAGGACATGCACCTTGGTTGTGGACACATACCCAGTAGGAGGTGTGCAGGAGGCAGCTGATCGCTGTTTCTCTCTCATCGATGTTTCTAACTCTCTATCCCTCTCCCTTCCTCTCTGTAAAAAATCAATAAAAAATATATTTTTTTAAAAAAAGATGATACAATCACCAACACAAGGTAGAATCATATAAAAGGTGAGGTATTTCTAGACTGGTTTACTCAATTTCAATCTATGAAAACTATAGACACTAAAACATCATTAAAAATGCACTTGTTCACATTAATATTTTGATTTAAGTTGGCATCCAAGTTTGGGACACTTACGTACAGTCAGAACAATCACGGCAATGAGTCCTCCATCTGAGAAAAAAAATAAAACCAGTTTGAAGGGAATTGAGCACACGTGGGTCTCTATATAGTTGACACATTTTAATTTTGATGAGATCATCTGTAAACTACAGCAAAGAAAATGTTCATCGGCCTAGTTTAGTGTGACTGCTAGTGCGTTCAAGTCATTTTGATCACAGAGCCCTTCTAAGCTGATTCCAGGCTTAGGGTCCAACTTGTGAAACTCTTAATAGGCCCTCACTTGTCCTTGTTTTGTGCTGTAGTAACCCCACCAGGTTATAAAAATTGGAATTATCATAAAAATTAGGAGAAAGTATTATAAAAATGAGAATTTACTAGGTTAGAGGAAAATCATTTTAAGAAGGTATTATCCCATTCTCATTTTTTTTAAAAATATATTTTTATTGATTTCAGAGAGTAAGGGAGAGGGAGAAAGAGTTAGAAACATCAATGATGAGAGAGAATCATTGATTGGCTGCCTCCTGCACACCTCCCCACTGGGGATGGAGCCTGTAATCTGGGCATGTGCCTTGACCGGGAATTGAACCCGGGACTATTTAGTCTGCAGGCCAACGCTCTGTCCACTGAGCCAAACCGACCAGGGCTCATTGGTTTAATTCAGTATTCGGTCTATCATTCTTATTATTTTGTTAGAAATTTCAATTACATTGTTCCCCAAAAGTGAGTCTGTGGAATGAGGCATTAATGAATTTCTATTATTTAATTATATAGCCCTATTTTACAGTCTTCGCAAGCTCCCATCCCCAAGTTAAGACACACCTTAATTACTAAGAACATTTTAAGGATCCAAATGAAACTCCAGGGCACATGGATAAATGATGCATAGAAACTTGAACATGCATTCTTGTTTAATTGGGGAGAGCAATAAATACTACTACAAAATCTTAAATCTTAGAAATGTTCAGTAGTGCCTCTGCTTCCACACTGCCATTATTTTCATTAAATGTTTGTATGTCAAGGTATACAATGTCATGTTTACCTCTTTTCTTTTTACTTCATAAAAAATTGTGAATTGGTTAATTAATGAAGGTGGCTTTGGATTTACTGGCACGGTGACAGTTTGACCACAGTGTTCAGAGTAAAAGTTTAACAGTCTAAGGTGCATTTTATAAAAGACTAACCTTGCTAATCTAGTCTAACGTAAAGAAAAGTAATACATGCTTTTATTCACTTTTATCAAAAGTCCTTATATTTCACATAACTGCCACAACCATACTTTATCCTTTCTTTTAACATACATTGTGTGAACTACATGAGCCTAAATAAAGTGTGATACACCAGCCTGTTGTAGAAAAAAAACTAACCCAACTTACAGTATGTTAAGGCTTGTGTATACAAGGTATGAATAGACAGAACATTTATTTACAAATTGCCATTACAAAATAACACTATCACATGGAAGGCACGTTAGGTCTTATAAATTTTAACCTACAAATAAACACAGCAATTGAGAAAGTTCCCTCCCCTACTAGGAATTCGATTTGAGGGACCTCTTAAAAACTGTATTATTGCCCTGGCTGGTTTGGCTCACTGGATAGAGCGTCGGCCTGCAGACTGAAGGGTCCCAGGTTCGATTCCGGTCAAGGGCATGTACCTGGGTTGTGCTGATAAGGGATTAATATCCAAAAAATATAAAAATTTATACAACTCAACAGCAAAAAAGAAAAAAAAATCACAGATAATCTGGGGGTAGGGGAGGCTCGGGGAAGATCAATTGGGAAAAGAAAGGAAACATATGTACTACGACATGTAATACTTTAAACAATAAAAAAAAAACCTGTATTATCTCCATGTGTCTACACATACTACTGCTTCCATTTGTCATGGTATCTGTGCTATTAAAATTACAAATGTCAAGTATCACATGACAGGTTGTTTCTTCTCAAACCACGGATAATTGAAATATGATATTTCTATGGAGAACTCTAAGGTCTCATAATGGAGGATTATTAATAACAAAATAATACCTAAATCACTGCCTTTAATTGGTGTATCATCATTGGAAGTGGTATATACTAGGAAAAAAAGGAAAAATATTTTAAAAAGAAGTAAAAAATAGTAAATCAAAGAAGACTCCTAAATACATAGGTTTGGATTTTTTGCCTTTGTTCAAAATCCCTTATCATTTTACTTTCCTTACATAAATTATATTAATGTTTTTCATTTAAAGTAGTGTCATAAAATATTATAAATTTATATTCAGTCATCAGCATTCCTTTTCCTCTCCAGTAACATTTCCTGTGACAATATTCTGTGGTACAGAGTGCAAATTTATCATTAGTGTATCCTCAGTATTAGCCTATGGATTCAATGTGATTCTACTTACAATTAAAAGACACAGGAGAGCTTAATAAATGATTTAGAGGTTATTCGGTAATGCTGAGAAATTTCAATATAATGGGGCCCATTTAGGAAATACTCATAGGTAACACCATACTCAATGGTGAAAGACTGAAAGTTTTCTCCTTAAGATCAGGAAAAAGACCGGATGCTCCTGTTTGACATTTCTATTTAACATAATATCAAAACTGATAATCAGA
>NW_006299271.1:122438-133879 GCF_000327345.1 Myotis davidii | reverse complement strand
TGGAAAAGTTGAGAGAACTCTCATTTTCTGATTTTAAAACTTACTCAAAAGCTATAATAATCAAAAGCTATAATACTTTATGTCTGTGGTGCAGACATAAATACAGAGAGACCTATGGGATAGAATACAGAGCCCACAGATAAACATGTGCATATATGGTCAAAAGATTGTAGGGAAGGGTGCTCAGAACATTTAATTGGGGAATGGCAACCAATTTCCAATGGTTCTTGGAAATCTGGATATCTACATATAAAAGAATGAAGGTGGATCCTTATCTTACATCATATACAAAAATGAACACAAAGTGGATCAAAGAACTAAATATAAGAGCTACAACTATAAAACTCATTAAAAAAACACACAAAATAACATTTATTGGTAAAGAGGTGGATAAATTGGAACCTTCGTGCGTCACTGGTGGGAATCTAAAGTGGTGCAGCTGCTGTGGAAGACAGTATGGGTGCTCCTCAAAAAGTAAACACATAACCCAGCAGCTCTACTCCTGGGTATATACCTCTCCCACCCCCCAAAAAAAGTTGAAAACAGGCCTCAAACAGTTACTCAAATGCCAATTATCAGAGAAGCATATTCAGAATGGCCAAAGTTGGAAACAAACCCAACTGAATGGATAAAAAAAATAAAGGTGGTAACTGCAGACAATGGGACATTACTCAATCATAAAAAGGAATAAGGTTCTGGTACATGCTAGAAGATAGATGAAACCTGAAACTGTTACGCTAAGTGAAATAAGCCAGAACACATTTTACGAAGTGAAATCATCCAGAAGTGATTCTACGTCTATGAGGTACCTACAATACCTAATGGAGGAAAACATTCATGCATCCAACTTCCTGTTAATGTAAAACTTCTGCATATATAAATGACCACTGATAAGATAATAGTTAAATAAATATGGTATATATTAAAGTCACCACTAAAAGCATAGGAATAAATTCAAATACAACCCCAACTGACAGTAAATTATAATGTGTTTTTTTTAAAAAAAAATGAATAGCATGATTCCAATTCCGTTCAACAACAAAAAAAACACACTAAAGTATGTATATTTATGCATATAAGGATAGCAATGTACATAAACTGATTAAAAAAGACTATTAAATGATTAAATGATTACTTTAGGAAATGAAATAGAGAAACAGGAGACCAATCTTTTACTCCGTATACTTTTTTGTAATATTTGAAATTTTACAAATTTATATTTATATACTACTTATATAATTAAAAGTTATAAAATGTAATCTACATCTAACCGTATAAAATCTTAAAAGAAGACTGATTAGTAAGAATAAGACAAAGGAAAGAAGAACTAGAAAAATGGTCACTTCATGTTATAAGGGCATTAATTTACAATGAGTTCTGACAAATGAACAAAGAAATTTTAGAAACCTAATAGAAAAATGAGCAAAGAACATGAATAAATCAATGTGGGCCAAAAAAAGTTCAGCTTTATTTATAACTAGAGGCCTGGTGTATGAAATTCGTGCACTGGGGCGGAGGGACACAGGAGGTTGACCAGCCAGGGAGGGACTGTGGAAGGGTTCCAGGGCATGTCTGGCCCATCCTGCTCAGTCCTTATCAGCGGGACCCCAGCAGCAAGCTAAACTACCAGTCAACTGTCTGCCTCCCGGTGGTCAGTGCATGTCATAGCAAGCAATTGAGCAACCTTAGCATATCATTAGCATATTATGCTCTGATTAGTTGAACAGAGGACCGGATGACTGGACACTTAGCATATTAGGCTTTTATTATATAGGATTAAAGAAATGCAAATGAACACATAACATTATTTTTTGCTCATCACCTTATTAAGTTCTTAATAATGTAAGTAGAATAAAGAGTTACTGAACCTGTTTTTTTTGCAGTTGTACTAGTAGATGTGGTTGAAACAGTAGGCTTGACACCTGGAAAAATAAATTTGATTACATTCACCAGCTTTATTTATACAAAAATCAGGATTTAATTTGATTTTTGATTTTTTAAAAGAGATTATTTCTCTAGATGAAAAATACACATACTTTCCTATCTTTATAATTTTACTTCTGGGAAGTTACCTAAATACATATAGATCTAAGTACATATGGATTTTGCATAAGAATACTCACTATAGCTTTGTATTTTAGAATGCACATCCTAGAAATTAATAAAAATCATAAAAATAATACATTAAAAATAAACATATGTATCTTTAAAAAGTTACATCCAATTAGTATCAGACCACAGAATTCTTATCCCTTTGCTTTTCACTTAGTATTTTTTCATATTAGAACAATTATCCTCAATCTACCTTATCATTATTACATGTTGCTACTGATCCTTTTTATATATTTTTCTCCAATTATATAAAATGGTAGTCCCATGAGGAATTCTGATTTTTGATATTTAAGAAAAGAGCCCTGTAGTTTATCTTCTTTATAAACATTTCCTCACAATCTTCACTTCTTTGAAACACTAACCAGTATTACTGTTTTATAAATCCGTTCTGAAATACTTATGGCCAAGTCTTTTAAAAGAACATATCAACAAACACAGCATACCACAGTGCATATACTGACTAGGACCATGTGAGCAAACACGGATGGGCTGATGAGTATAAAATTCACGTGCAACCTTAATGTATCAGTCCGCCAAAAACAATATCTTTCCCTCACAACCTTGTAACGCTCAAGTAAGCTACCAGGTTCCAGGTACAGGAGGATTCTAAAAAGATGTTCTAATTTTTAACATGTTAACATGCATAATTCCTCACAATCTTTTTAAATGATTAGGACAACAGGAAATATACAAACACATTAGAAGCCAGTAATTGAAATTTTCTCCAGTTCAACACCCTCATGTTTAATAGGAAAATAAGCCCACAGAAATGATGTTATTGGAATCAGTTGAGCCAAATTAGGACCTTGTGTGAGCTCTGCCCAGGCTAAAGCTCTTCCACTACAATAGTTCCCTACTTGTCTACATGGGGTACATTACAAGACCCCCACTGATGCCTGGAAACCTGGATAATACTGACCTCTATGTATGTTATATGTATATCTATAATAAAGTTTAATTTATAAATTAGGCAAGGTAAGAGACTAACAACAACTACTAATAAAATGGAACAATTATAACAATATCCTATAATAAAAATAATGTGAATGTGTTGTCTCCCTCTCAAAATATGTTATTGCACTGCGTTGTCCCTTCTAGTGATGATGTGAGATGATACAATGCCTACGTGATGAGAAAAAGTGAGGTGAAGACACTGAACCAAGGGATGATTCTCAGCCTGGGTGAGAAATAGTGGGACAGAGTGACATTTCATCATGCTATTCAGAATGGCACGTAATTTAAAAGTTATGAATGACTTATTCCTGGAATTCCCATTTAATCTTTTCAGACCACGGTTGTGGGTAACTGAAACCACAGAAAGTGAAGCCGTAGATAAGTGATGACTACTGTGTTTCTCCTGTCTCTTGTTTCTGCTGAAAACAAAGAGAAGCCAGAGATAGCAGCACTACAATCAGGAAGACAATTTCTTCCGTCATATCAAAATAATGTCCTAAGTCTAGGAGAGCCGTTGACCAGCAGTCCATACAAGAAGTCCTCCATTTCATTTCAATAATTAAGGACTTCTCCTGCCTTTCCGTTGCTATGAAATTTGCCTCTATTGCCAAATAAAAATGCCCAGTAAAGAGAAAAAGAATAGTTCTAGGAGGCAGTAAAAGGTAGGGTGGTTGTTCTAGAGACAGCAGACATTTCCCAGGTCCTGAAACAAATGAAACCGGGTGTAGTCCGGGAAATACAACATCATCCTAGGTCACAAGGACACCTTGTAAAGGTGTCAACAGATCGTTTTACAAATAATAAAATGGCTAAGTTGATGACACAGAAAACATATGTATTAAGAACAAAAGCCACGGACTCTCCTTTGCGCTGACATTAATTGGAATGATGCTGTAAGTCATAAGTAAGTTTCCTTTGAGAGCTTCCTAAATGCCAGGCCTTGTGCTAACTGCTTTAAATATGAGTACATCCCAGTTTAACTCGACTATCGACCAGTGAGGAAGGCATTCAATCATCTTATATATTAGTAAACACTTTTAAGGTTTACATAACATGCCCAAGCTGGTTCCAATGTCTGCAGACCGTGGCAGATAGTTTTATGATCACGAAGTATACCAACTAGAATGGCTGTAAATATGTTTTTCCTCCTTTCATTACTAAAAATGGTGAATGAATGTACATCACCAGGTAGTTAAAGAATTGGAAAAAAGAAATCGCAAGGTATTAATATAAGCAGAAAGTTATTAAACCTGTGGAACTGGAAGTTGTGGGTTTTGTACTGGGAGGTGGTGGTGCCCCTGAAAAAAAACAACAACAACAACAACAATGAGATTAATCACTTTGAAATTATTGCATTTTTAAATTTATAGGAATTAGGAATTATATGAAAAAGACTTTAGATTCTTTTTTAGGCAGAAATTCCCATGCTTCAATTGACTCTGAAAAATGGTTGCTATACATTTTTACACACAAGAAATGCCAGAAATTGAGACACCTGTGTGATAATACATAATGTGCTAAGACCCTACGAAAACAATACATTTGATGTCATACCTCTGTCATGGAAATGAATATGAGATGGAGTTAATTTAACAAAACTGTTTCTTTTCAATTATTCCATATCATTGCTATTTAATGTCAAAGAAATAAAATCTAAACAAAAGAGACAAAAAGACCCCTTTGCACCTTTAATACATGTTGGGATCTTAGGCTTCCAAGTATTGTCGGCTCCACAGACAATAGTGCTGCTGCCTTCAAGGTAAAACCCTGCAAGGCATTCGAATTTAACCTCTGCTTTGTACAGATATTTTTTCCCAAATCCGGACACCACTCTTCCATTCGGGACATTTGGAAAGGTACATTTGACCACTGAAAAATGAAGAAATCCCAGAATTAATGGAAAGCTGTTTCAATAGGGGAAAGAAAAACTAGTGCAAATTAGTAACGTCCCCTGGGGACAAACAGGCAAGGAGCGGAAGGCAGAATGTTAATTAAATAAAAAATACTTTATTTGTGTATTAAAATAAGTGTTTTAATTAATTAATTATTTTTACAGAGGGAGCATGGGAGAGAGACATAGAAAAACATCCATGAGAGGGAAACATTGACCAGCTGCCTCTTGCACACCCACTACTGGGGATCAAGCTCAAAACCCAGGCATGTACCCAGACCCAGAATGGAACCATGACTTCCCGGTTTATACGTCAATGCTCAGCCACTGAGCCACCCAGCTGGGCCTATTTGTGCATTTCAATTTCAGGTGAACAGATCTAGAGACATCTAACAACCTTTCCCACCTGGAACAAACTGTCATTATAGATGATTGTTTTTCCCTTACTGACAAGTTCTGAGAAAGGTCTGATTACCACATACAATTTTCAGGAAAGTTTAAAAGCAACTTTTGATGCTCTTTAGCTCTAGGAATTAAAAAAAAAAATTTTTTTTTTAAGTTTCATGTTGACACTGACTTAGTACCCTGACCTTCCAGAAAGGCAGGGAAGGCTCTTGTAATAAGGTAATAGTTGAGCTCAAAGGTAAAAAGCTGAAAAGAAGCTAGCCATGCAAACATATGCAGAGAGAACGTTATCAGGTATCACCAACATGCAAGAACTGGGATGTGCAAGAGGTAGAAAGGCCAGTGAATGTAGGGCTGCGTTTTCTAAATATTTTGGACTGGAATGCAGAGATCAAACCCCACATTTTATATTGTCATCTCCCAGGTCTGAGATGAAGTTAAAGCTTCATAGTTAGTCTTGGTACCCATGTACTCCGGTACTTCCCATTCTGTTCTACTTCTTACAAAGCAAAGTGCTGGGCAGGACCCTCTAGATCAGTGGTTCTCAATCTGTGGGTCGCGGCCCCTTTGGGGGTAGAACGACCCTTTCACAGGGGTCGCCTAAGACCATCGGAAAAACACATATATAATTACATATTGTTTTTGTGATTAATCACTATGCTTTAATTATGTTCAATTTGTAACAATGAAATTCGGGGTCACCACAACATGAGGAACTGCATTAAGGGGTTGCGGCATTAGGAAGGTTGAGAACCACTGCTCCAGATTGATTTCAGGATCCAGCCATGCATTTTACAGAAACTGGAAAATCAGCAACAAAACAAAACAAAACACTGGGCTGGGCAGTACATACAAGAAAACACCTTCTGAGATTAAATCTGAGCGATGCATAGGGCCCATAATGCACCTTCACTCTGGTGTTATGTTTGAAGATATATTTTCTTGAGTCATGAGGAGGGGGTGACTTGCTCCTTGCTAGGGGCATTCCAGCCTAGGGGTATAAGTCCCCCGAACTCCCAAATACCAGGTAAATTCTCCCCTGCTTTTGCTGCTATTTGTTGTCTCTTATTTGAATTCATCCCTGCAAGACCAGAGTGCTGTCTCTGGCCAGAGGCTATCTCAGGGCAGAGGTGACCTTGACCGTCGCTGACAGTTTTGGGTCTATGTTCACAGTGGATATTGTTTTTCATTTTCCTACAATTTGTGTGCCTATTTCTACATTTTATCTGGTGTTGGTATCAGGGTAATTCTGTCTTCATTGGATGAGGTGAGAAGTATTCCCTCCTGTTGTATTGACTTGGAGAGTTTGTGCAGAGCTGCTATTGTGAATACTTAAATGTTGGTGCAAAACTAGTGATGGCCCTAGCTGGTTTGGCTCAATGGATAGAGCGTCGGTCTGCGGACTGAAGGGTCCCAGGTTCGATTCCGGCCAAGGGCACATGCTGGGTTGCGGGCTCAATACCCAGTAGGGGGCACGCAGGAGGCAGCCAATCAATGATTCTCTCTCATCATTGATATTTCTATCTCTCTCTCCCTCTCCCTTCCTCTTGAAAATCAATAAAATATATTTAAAAAAACAAAAACAAACTAGTGATGGCTGAGGCCTGCAGTTCTCTTTGTGAGGTTTAAGTGTCAAATTTCTTGGCATAAAGTTGGACATGTTATTCGCTTATTGTTGTTTAAATGTCTGCAGGATATTTAGTGATGTTCTCTTTAAAAAAAAATTTTTTTTTAATATTCACCCGAGGATATTTTTTAAATTGGTTTTTAGAGAGAGTGAAAGGGAAGGAGGAGGGGGAAGAGAGGGTTAGAGAAACATTGATGGGACAATGATGCATCTATTGGTTGCCTCCAGCAGGTGCCCCAACCAGGTGGGAGATCAAACCTGCAACCAAAGTATATGCCCTTGATCAGGAATTGAACCATAGACCCTTCAGCACTTGGGTTGATGCTCTAACCACTAAACCAAAGCAGTCAAGCCCTCTTTCCCATTCTTGATGTTGGTCATTTGTGTCATCTACTTTTTTGTCAGACTGGTTATAGCTTTATTCATTTTATTGATCCTCCCCAAGAACAAGGTGTTGGCTTCAATAATTCTATATTTTTTCAATTTTATTGATTTCTATCTTTATTATTTCTGTTTCCTTGTTCTGTATTCAACTTGCTCTTCCTTTTTAATTCCTTAAAGTGAAACCTTAGATTCTTGAGCTGAAACTTTTCTCTTGTTCCAATATATGTAGTTGCTATGAATATTCTTCTAAGCAATGCTTTTGCTATATTCCACAAACTTTGATATTTCAATATATTATATTTTCATTTTCATTCAATTCAACATACATTATAATTTCCCTTGTGACTCCTTCTTTTATTCATGGTTAGTTAGAAATGTCTTCATAATTTTTAAATATTTAGGGATTTTACAGATATCTTTACTTCTATTTCTACATTCATTCCATTGTAAAGATACTGTCCTGTAAATAACTTTAATTTTTGAAATAAAATAAACTTTTAAACACATTGCCTAGTATATGGTACTAAGAAATGTTGCATATGCATGTGAAAAGAAGACATATTTTACTGCTTTTCAGTGGTTAATTTTGTTCAAGTGTCAAATACCTCCCAGTGTGTCCTGCTTTTGGTCATGCTCAAATGTCTTAGGTCTTGTTTTTTAAGTATAGGTAAACCTCTGACCTAGGTTCGTGCCCTTGACCGAAATTGAACCTGGGACCCTTCGGTCTGCAGGCCGATGCTCTATCCAGTGAGCCAAACCGGTTAGGCAAGGTCTTGTTTTTTAAGTATAGGTAAACCTCTGATATATTTCAGGTTTGTTTCAGACTACAGCAATAGGTGAGTATGGAAGTAAAGCAGGTTACAGTTGTTTTGCTGGTTCCAGTATTCAATTTGTAAATATGTGTATGTGTGTGTGTGTGTGTGTGTGTGTGTGTGTGTGTGAAGTGCAATAAAGCAAAGCACAATTAAAAAAGATATGCCTGCATGTTTTGCCTGGACTTTATCAGTCTTATTGGTGACAGGGTTAGTCTTTTACAATTTATTCTACCATTTAGTTGAGCCAGAACTGTCATACTTCTTGTATTATTTAAAACTTTTTTTTCGGTCAAGGTCAAGGGGGGGAAAAAAAAGGAGACATATGTACTATTCTTTGTAATACTTTAAGCAACAAAACAAAATTTTAAAAAATTTTCTTGAAAGTAGTGTGTTTTTTGATGCTTTTAAGCCAAAAAATTTAACTCATGCATATACATAGCTATTAACAATATAAACAGGATTAATAATGCATAAACAGCGAATGCCAAGAACATGGGGGTGAAGAGTGGGAAACTCTACAAGTAGAATTGTTTTTTATTCTATTTGATACATAAAATTAGATTAGAAACAAATTCAAAGCACATATGGCTGTTTTTGTTTTGTTTTTACTTGTTGGCCAAGGTATTTAAAAGTTGGTAAAAGCTTCCACAACACTTATAATTGAGAGGGAAAGAAATGGAAAGATTATTACCTTTACACTCAGGAGGGTTACTACTCCATTGGTCCTGCCCAATACAAACAAGCCTGCTCTCTCCAACAAGGGAATATTCATCTGGTCCACCGGAAGGCTTACAACGGTAAGTTACTATTTCATTATATTCAAATGAAACCTTGTGGCTATTGGTGAATTCTCCATTTGGTATTTTTGGAGGTGGTTTACACAAAACCTCTTAAAAAGAGAGAAAGAGGACAGAAAAACACAATAAAAAGTAAAAGATTAAGATAGCATTATGCTTTCAATAAGTTCATTAACATATGATTTCTACATCGATTTGCAAATTCAATACCCATTTGAAAAAAAGTTTCTATTAAAAAATGTTATTATCCCAATTCCAGCCATCAATAGAGAAATGAAATTTTAGAATAAAACCCATTTTCTTAAGTACTCATAGAAGATACCTGTAGAAAGACTTGTGATATCTGTAAGGCCATGCTGTTTTTTCTAATCATAAGAGATGCTGGCAATTTAATGAGAAAATAAACTTATGACTTAGGAAAACTCAGTGCTAGTTGAGAAATGCTACAACTATTCCTGAATCAGTGGTTCTCAGGTATGCCACGATTTTGTCTTTTCTCACTGTCACCCTTAGAGTGGACAGGGACATTTTCCAATGGCCTGAGACTGTCTGATGAGCCGCAGGATGAATGTGGAGCTCTTCCTTTAAGCCAGATACTGAAGAGATTAGAAAAACATAAAGCAATGACACCCTTCCCACTGTTTTGGAAATGTTTGATCTTAGGACAAAAATATGCTGCATTTATTAACAAGTATTGAGATTATTGTTCTTAAAAATGAATTAACAAATGATTATTTAAACACTTCTCTGCTTTAATCTCAGTATAAAGAAGATCAATAGCACTGACCCATTTGCATAAAATCCCTGTGGGGTCTTAATTGTAAAGCATGATGGGGTCCCCAGGCCATAAAGTTTGAGAACTGCTGCTGTAAAATCTAAAGAGAGAATGTACTTACTTTCACAATGTGGTAGATTATCACTCCATTCCACATTATTTCCAGAGAGTTCACAATATATAATTTTTGGTCCAAGTAAGTAATAACTAAATGAGAAAAGATATGATAATTGTTTTCTTTATCACTTAACAGGAACACATAATAATGAAGAAGTTTTTATATGATTTTTTTCTGCACTACAGTAGCTTCAGGGAGAAGTTTCTGAAGTGACAGGTATTGAATGTGTTAACTAAATCTAAAATTTAATGAAATGGAGAGATTCTTCATATGAACACACATTAGCCTAGAGCAGTGGATCTCAACCTTCTGGCCCTTTACAGTTCCTCATGTTGTGACCCAACCATAAAATTATTTGCGTTGCTACTTCATAACTGTAATGTTGCTACTGTTATGAATCGTAATGTGAATATCTGGAATGCAGGATGGTCTTAGGCAAACCCTGTGAAAGGGTCATTCGACCGCCAAAGGGGTCGGGACCCACAGGTTGAGAACCGCTGGCCTAGAGCAAAGTGCCTAAATAAACCTGTCTTGCCTGACAACTGTAGTGAGAAATACACATTTCTATGCAACAGGCATTTCTTCAGTAATAGTTGGAGACTCCAATATCCTACTCACAACAACTATACTGAAAATAAGACTGAAAATAGAGGACTTCCAGAACACAATTAACTAGACCTCACAGACAGAGCACCACAGAACAAAATACACATTCTCCTAAGTGCACATGGGACATCTTCCACAATAGACCATATGATGAGCCACAATTTAATATTAACTAATTAATAGGTTTTAAAAAGACTAGATATCATACAATGTCTCTTCTCTGACCACACGGAATAAAGTTGTGAAACAAAACCTTCGCAGATTGAAGTTTTCCTGAAGGAACAGGTTTACTGACTAGCCATGTAAGAAGAGCCAGGTCTGGGACATGCAGTCTAAACCAGCAGCAGCAGGGAGATGAAGGCAAGCATTTCCGCCATCCTGGTTTAATGGGGTTCTTTTACAGCTTTGAGTAGAAATATATGTTATTTTGAAGGAATTCACATTGTTATAGATAAGGGGGCAGAAGAAGGGAAAGTAGGGCTAGTTCTGGGGTAGATGCATAGATGGGAGGAAGAAGTGTTTGCTGCTTTGGGCCAGTTTGCTGGACAGTCTGAAAAGTTCCTGTGGAAGCAGGATGCAGTGAAATCTGGTGGTCAGCTGGCCCTTATTGAAAAACAGCTACACTACTAGCTCTTATATTAACACGAATCTGAAGTACCTCTGGAAGTTCATTCAAAGTTTCAACACACATTTCATTAGTTCCTGCCATTTCTTCTTCTTTTTTTAAAAAAAATTAAATCTTTTATTGTTCTGATTATTACAGTTGTTCCTCTTTTTTCCCCCCCCATAGCTCCCCTCCACCCGGTTCCCACCCCACCTTCTGCCCTTACCCCCCTACCCACTGTCCTAATCCATAGGTGTACGATTTTTGTCCAGTCTCTTCCCGCACCCCCACACCTCCTTCCCCCCAAGAATTGTCAGTCCACTCCCTTTCTATGTCCTTGATTCTATTATATT
>NW_006299271.1:117834-121469 GCF_000327345.1 Myotis davidii | reverse complement strand
CCTTGTGGGGCAAGACTTGCTTCAGTGGGGCTTTGGTGCTCACTGAGTCTGCCCCCTGAGTGTGTCCCTTATGGATTTGAGGAGTTGTAATCTGGATGGTACCACTCTGTCCTCTGGGTGCACTGGCACATGGATCTCTAAGGAGGTGCTAATTTAGCCTCTGCCTGAGGCTACCCAGCAGGAGCTATGGAGAGATCTGCAGATTCCTCTTCTTTGTTTGGGGTTTGGAGGTGCCCAGATGAGGTCCAGCTGTGAAGCAATGCAAACTGCTGTGGGGCCTTGGGCCTCTTTTGGAAGTTCTGGTCTCTCTGACCCAGCTCCAGTTTGTTAGGTAATTTTCAGATTGTAAAGGGCCAGGCCTTTCATATGCAAAGCCTCTGTGCACAGCTTGGGTGGGGCAGGGTCTCAGGGGATCAACAGGACAGAGCAAGCAGCTATGGCTATTCCTCAGTTCTACCCTAAGAGGCCAAGCGTCTCAGTGTACCGGTAATCTCTGTAAGCACCTCTGAGAGAAAGCTGCCCTCGAGTTCTGTCTGATACCAGACCGTCCAGTTTCTCTTCTTATGAGTGTATAAATCTGGGTCCCCAGAGGAACTGGAGTTCAGAGCAGTCAGGAGCTTGAGACTCCCTCTCTATTGAAAAAGACAACTGTGCCCTTAGTTGCCAGCCCTTTCCACGTGTGCCTCCGTACCTCTGCACTTGACTTCCACACCTCCTCTGAGTCTCAGTGTGCTTTTCTCTTTCCTTCTAGTTGTAGAATTTCCACTCAGCCAGCCTTCCTGTGGTTCTGGGAGATGTCCATTTTGTCTTTTAGTTGTATTTATGAAAGGGTTGTGTGAGGCAGCAATTTCCGGTGTTTACCTATGCTGCCATGTTGGTTTCTCTCCCCTGCCGTTTCTTCTGTTAACTTATTAACTCCCTCTCTTTCCACCCTCCAGCCTACTATATAGTTTAATTTAGGATCATGTCATCACGATTACTGCGTTTTTAATCACTATGATAGGCTTATTATTACTTATAGTATGACACAATTTTGTTTTCCTTCAATTTAAATTTCTTTCTATTTATTGCACATCTTTTCAGTCTCCATAAAAAGCCCAAGGATTGATTGGCTGTTAAGTACAACTTGTTCCACAGAAAGCAAGATGAAATCAACATCATGGAAATGCTTGAGAAGAGAACCAAACCAAAAATGGAACCAGCAACCTTCTTCCACATTTACCTTCTTCCTCCAAGGAGCAGTTTACTTACCCAGCATTACATTTAAAGTGAGCTTGTGAGCCAAACTCCATACTTCCGTTAGCGTACACTACGTCACCATTTACGAGGTCTCCTAGGTTTTGACATGCCTTTTCTAAAAGGAAAATTTCAAATTTGTTGTTTTATATCAATGTCAAAACAGATTTGAATCAAAATAAAAATTCTACATTGTGCTATTAAATCAATGGAAATATTTTGTCTTATTTATTTTTATTACATTTTATTTATTGGGGTGACATTAGTTAATAAGCTTACATAGGTTTCAAGTGTACACTTTTATGTTATACTAGAGGCCCAGTGCATGAAAATCATGCATGGGTAGGGTCCCTAGCGGCTGCCCGCAGGGGGCGGGTGGGTCTCCCTTCCCCCGGCCACCTGTCCTGTCACCAACGCTGGCCATGTTCCGCACTTTTCCCTGGTGGTCAGCACACGTATAACTCCTGGTTGGTCGAATTCCCACCCGTAGGGAAAATTTGCATATTAGCCTTTTATTATATAGGATGATCTGCATATTGCACTGTGTGCCCAGCACCCAAAGCCAAATCATCTCCCATCACATATATTTGGTCTCCTTTACCCTTCAGCCCCATACCCTCCAACTCTTCCCTCTGATAACCACCAAACTGTGGTCTGTGTCTATGAGTTTCAGTTTCATAACTCACATATGAGTGAAATCATATGGTTCTTTGCTTTCTCTGACTGACTTATTTCCCTTAGCATAATATTCGTGAGGTCCATCCATGTTGCCACTGATGGCCAAACTTAAGATTCACATTTACCCAGAGCATTAATGGCCAAATTGAAAATTGCCTGGAGATTTTCAATGCCTAAAAAAGTACATTGCTACATAAAATCTACATCCACATGAGAAAGCCATCATGTTAATAGTGGAATATGCAGTCTATAATGTGTGAAAATCTTTAGAGCAATAAAAATAAAAATGTTGTGTACTTACTTGTACAAGCCTCCTGGAGAGGAGGTACCCATGTGTTACTGGGCTGACAAACAGTAGACATGGGAAGAACAGGAACAATACGCTTGTATCCTAGGCGACACTCATATTCTATTGTGTCCCCAGCATTATAAGAGGCTTTAGGATTACCCTTAATTTTCATAGATTGGTATCTTGGTGGGTCATCACAGGCATCTGGGCATGAGAGAATAAGAACATGAAAGTCAAGTATTTTCTTTTCCAACAGCCACGGGTTATGGCCTAGCAGCAGGCAGGTTGTACAGAATAAATGGAAGGTCCTTGGGCAGATTTTAAGTGACTGTGCCAGGCTTTTACCAGATGATGAGCTGTGCTTGCTTTAAATAACATCCTATTAGTGTTTGGTTTCTTTGGGAATAACCTGACTATTCTTTCAACAGTAAATTGAAGAAACAGCAGCAATATTTTTGGTTTAAAATATATTTATAGATATGCATCCTTCCCATTTTTTCCTGAGTTCATTTCACACTCAACTCCCCCCTAAGAGGACTTCTATAGTATATAGCCCTTGTTCAGAGTACTCTTCCACAGTTTGAAACCTAAACTGATGATGACTTGTCACTTGAGGTTCAGTCTCCTCTCAGGAGGCACGTTCCTAGAGGTCAGGGACCATATGCTTTCTTTTCCTACTACACTCTGTGCCCCCTGTGTGCTCAAGAAATGCTATGGTAAGTGCTGACTGTTAAATAAGCATTGTGGATTTCATAGATCAAAATAAATATGGACTAAACTATTTTAAAATATATGACCTCATGTCATATGTTTCATATCAGTGAACTGAGTAAATAAAGGTCAATTAAATGTTAAAATTTATAACTTTGACATTATTTTAAGTATAATTTATTCTTCCTTCACTGAAATTCTAATCAATGGATCATGCTTGGCCTCAAAAGTTTTCTGAGGTAGCTGTTTAAACTGTATTACAATATTGCTATGCCATTAGAATTTTTTATTTCTGGATTTTTGGTAGTTTTTTTCTTCCTAAAATAGTACCTTTTTGACTTCAGCTATTCCTCTTTCTTTAAATTGTCTGTGGGCTTGACAAACTAACTAAGCTGATAGAATTAGTATGTAAGATCGTGTGGTGGAGACACATCAAGTAAAGTCCTGAAGGGCTAAAAGCATGCAGAGGTCCCTCCTATAAGATTAAGGATCTAAGAAAGGAGCTAGGTCTATGCTGATCCCTGAGAAACCTCTTTTCTTATTCCCTGGATTGGTCTTATGTCAGATTGATGTTAAACTTTAAGATATATATTTGTATTTCTATCAAATCAAAAAAACGATGTGACTTTAAATTAAATTTATGGGGTAATATTGGTTAATAACATTATGTAAATTTCAGGTGTGCAAAGTTGTAAAAGGCCATCCTGAGACTCTAACTGTG
>NW_006299271.1:90673-117790 GCF_000327345.1 Myotis davidii | reverse complement strand
TCCCTCATCTCCCTTCAACCTCTTCACCACTTCACTTCTGGTAACCACCACTTTGTTCTCTGTAACTGTGAGTTGTGTTGTTTGCTTTTTTTCATTTGTTGCTTTTTGTTTTATATCCCACATGAGTGAAGTCACAGTTTTTTCTGTTTTCCTGATGAAGGCCGGTATAGCTATAACCTTTCATCTTATAACTGCTTTTGCTGTATCCCATACCTTTTGTAAGGTTTTAGTTTTATTCTTTATTTTCATTTTCCTCAAGGTAGTTTTTGTTTTTCTGTTGGATTTGAATATTTACTGGCCTGTCAGCTCCTACTGAATATTATATTTCATTTTTCTGGAAATCACTAGTTATAGAAGAGTGGTGGTACCAAGGCAAAAACATTGAGCATTTGCAAACACAAGTGTAACGAGACAGAAAGGATCTCTGTATTCTAGTAGAGCTAGGAGAGAACATATAGATTGGAAAGAGGGACAAAAGGTTAGGGGAATTTGAGCTGGAGTGTGTGGGTCTCCCTGAAATAGTTTTCTCAGAGAAGGTCCCTAATGGTGTAACCTAACAACCATGTTTGAAGGACAAGGAGCCAATTATGCAAGAGAAAGGAGGAGCCTGGGGACAGTAAGCTCCAAAGCCTCTAAGCAGAAAAGCCTTCCCTCCCAATAGTCATTTGTTAAAGGCTCTCAGAGAAGCATGCTCCTTCCTCCAGGGCACCTGACTGGCGTTATAACACTAGCGTTGTGGTCTGGGCACTGTCCGCCAGTCCCAGTACATTTCAGCAAATCTTTATTGATTGCCTACTGTGCGCCTGACACTGGGGATCTGACAGTGAGCAAAACATAGTCGCTGTTTATGTTCATGTGTGTGCGTGTGCAAACAGGCAAAGTGTCAAATAAGGATCATGAAAATAGGAATGGCTTGTTATTGGTCACCAGGGTGTCCCCAGAACCAGCACAGGGCCTGGCACATACAAGGCAAATCTTTATTGAATGAATTCTCCTACCTAAGGAGAGAATGCAGCATACAAACTGTATATGTAATAGGATCCTAAATATCACTTGGGAATAGAAACACAGGCATATAAAGTCAGTTGGAAATACACCAAAGTATTCATTCGTTGCCCTTCGATGGTATGTTTTGTAATATGCATATATATATGTATACAATATTGATTGTATTCAATGAAACAGGAACCAAACTTAGTGGATGGCCTTCAGCTTTAATTTATCAGCTATAGGAGAAAAACCTATCGGTATAATTTATTGTTCATTTCTAATAACTCTCATTTTTCACTAGGTTTGGCTACCAGTACTTTTCCAGTTGCTTCTAATCTCCCCTCAAATGGGACCCAACCTAATGAAAAATGAGAAAAAACACTGACCACAAGACATTCGGGAGTAGCATAGGTCCTTATCCATATTGGAATAGGAAGGTGACTCAATGGTAAAAAAAAAACAAAAGCGCAACAGCCTGGAAAGCAATACCTATATGATTGGGGGCAACAAGCAGCCTGTTACCTTTTTGTACAAAAAGCACTGCGTGTCCTTCCCAATCCTTCTAAACCCCAGGCCCTGGAGCTCGCTCTCACTTAAGGGCTCTCTGGGTAACATGCGCTCCCCAAACCCCATACAAAGCAAGCAGTGAGCTTCCTTGCCCCACACCCTGCACCCCTGACTTGGACCCTTCTGTAAAGCATATGCCTGGTAACCCCTGGCCTGGGCTCCTGTCCATGGGTTATGCATATATGTTCTTGATCAGCTCAGTCCTCAAATAGCTGCAAGCTTTCGCTAGGGGCAAACACTGACTACACCCAGGGCTCCCCCAGATTCACTGTGTACCACCAAACAACGGACCCTGAAGGTCCCACCCTCCTGAATCCGCCACAGCACAACCTGGAGGATCTGTGGCTAAGGCTTCTACCCTAACCCCGCATCACCTGGGTCCACCAAGCCCTGAGCCTCCTCCCCACACACCAAGCAAAGTTCCCTCTGCCCTCCGCTCCTGTAGACCAGCTCCCCTACCCGCTCTAGTTTCCCTCCAGAGCTGACACCCTTTCCCTTCCCTACCTGAGCATGTGGGTAGCAGGAGCTCTAGGGCCAGCACTAGGATCCCCAGGAAGCCCCAAGAAAAGGGACTCTCCAGGCAGCAGGAAGATGCCCTGCGCGGCTCATAGGAGGCCCTCATGTTCCCCACATCAGAGGGAAACCCGAGGGCCAGGGAGTAATTTGCCTTTTTGAGGGCGGCTACCAGACGCAACAATCCCCAGACTCAAAAGGTGTCACGTGCATTATGGATTGTGGGCGTGGCCTGGGCTTTTACAGCGGAGTGGGGCGGGGCCAATGGCAATCTGCAGGGCGGGGCCTCCGCCCTGGGCTGTGCTTTGGCCCTGGAGGGAAGGGAGCCAAGCCTGGTCCAGATCTACCCCACCCGGCCTCGTGCAGGCTGTACTGGCAATAGCTCCCACCTGTGGAAAGAAAGGCTGAGGCGTTCTTCATAAGCCCGAGACACAAATCTAAACAGTTTACGTGAAATAATGTGTTAAATCTCCAGCCCGGTAATTTTTCACGTGAGGTGTTGGCCCAGGTCTCACTGAGAAGCTGGCATAGTGTTGGGGTGTGTGTGTATGGGGAGGGGGGGATAGTGTGTCCATCTATTGGGGAGCTTAGGAGTTTTCTTTGAACACAAGAAAAGTTGTATTTTGGGATTATTCTCGTGAGACAGCTCCTCCCTACCTTCTGATCAGATTCACCCAAGGAGCCTGTGCAGAGTGCTGCTTAGCCACCACCCTTCCAGGTGCTGCCTGCACTCTCCCAGCAGCGGGACCTGGGCTTGCTTTTTGCTGTTTGTTTCACACTCATCCCAGGTGATGCTAATGCGCAGCCAGGGTTAATAACCACCTGCCTGTGGCTCGGCTTGTAGGCGGCTTTGTCCTCACAGTGTCTTCGGGCCTCTAGAAAAAATACTGCAGACTGGGTAACTGGTAAATAACAGAAACGCGTTCCTCACAGCTCTGGAGGCTGGGAAGCCCAAGATGGAGGCCCTGGCAGTGTTGGCATCTAGTGAGAGCCAGCTTTGTGGTGCATGGACAGGGCCTTCTAGCTGTACGTTCACAAGGCAGAGGGCTGAGGGACTTTCTTGGGGTTCTGTTATAGGGACACGGATCCCATTCATGAAGCCTGAGCCCTCTGACCTAGTAACTTCCCTGTGGCCCCACCTCCTAATGCCATCCTCTTGGAGGTTAGGATTTTTTAAAAATATATATATTATTGATTTTTTACAGAGAGGAAGGAAGAGGGATAGAGAGTTAGAAACATTGATCAGCAGCAGAAATCCAAGTTCCTCAGCGTGATGCTTGAAGACGTTCTACAATTAAATCCCAAATTTTTTTCAGATCCTGGGCATCTTCCAGGGCCAGCGCCTCATGCCCATTGGGTGAAGCTTTGTCTGATTTCTGCCCAGGTGTCCTATCACCCAGCTTGAGGCATTGTATTTACCCGATTTGAAGATCACATTTTCCAGAAAATAAACCATACATTGGGGTCCCATTTCTTCCAGTTTAAGAAACTTATAATTGAAATAAACTTCCATCTCTGTCATTTAAACAACCTTTCCCACAGTAAACTGGTTTCTATATTTCAGTAATTAAGAAACTATTTGACACGAGAACATAAATGGTAGTTATACTTATATCCATCTCACATGTAAACATATTCACATATGAAAATAATATGAATTAGAACCTATCTTAAAAGTCAGTTTATATTGGGAAGCATAACAATCTTTGAAAAATTCCCAAGACTTTTAAAAAATAAATAGTACAACCATCCATGTTTCTAATTAATTCAAGAATGTAAGCAAACACTACATTCTTGAAAATAAGTATGTGAAAATGAGTGCAGTAATACTTCTATTTTTTAGTCAGAATTCCTGATTATTTCTGCTCAACCTCATCTTCCTAATGTCCCTCACCAGAGATGAGCAAGAGAAGGAACACTTAAGGCAGTGGTTCTCAACCTTCTGGCCCTTTAAATACAGTTCCTCATGTTGTGACCCAACCATAAAATTATTTTCGTTGCTACTTCATCACTGTAATGTTGCTACTGTTATGAATCGTAATGTAAATATCTGATATGCAGGATGGTCTTAGGCGACCCCTGTGAAAGGGTCATTCAACAGCCAAAGGGGTCGCGACCCACAGATTGAGAACCACTGACGTAAGGCATAATAAAATGTCTTTATAGTGTAAAACAGTATTCACTCTGGTCCATTCTGATTTCTCAATAATTTCCTTTGCACGGCAAAGTTTTTTGGCCCAAATTGTTCTACTAAGTTTTATAAAACTGCAAACAAAACTTTTAAGAATGTAATTGCATTTATAGTGGCAGCCCCTCCCCTTTGCCCATGGCTCCTTTGAAAAGAGACCCTGGGAGGTCTGAGGACTCCAAGAGGGAGGGTTCTGGTCCACCTGAGCATAAAGTGCTACCTGAGCTACGTGATTTTTCTCCTCTGCATAGAACCAACAGCCAATACACAAAGTTTAGTTGTGTCGGTTTTTTTTTCTTTCCTGAAATACATGGCTTAAGGTTTACTCTGCCTTTTAGCAGGTGAGGTGAGTCCCACACAAAGACTAATTCTGTTGCAACTTGGGATATCTGATGGGTTTACCCTACAAAACTGCCTCCTGTCAGGTGCCTTACTGAAGTGAGAGAGCTTTTTACTCAAGCCAGGAGAGCAAACTCCCTAGGCCAGAGTTCAGAGCGCATTCTATGTTCTCTCTTAAAGAGGGGAATTCTCCCCAAGAAAACTACAAGGCCACAGTGTTCACTTTGTACCAAGCGGGCATTCGTGTTAGGAGTGTTAGCGCCCTCTAACTTTTCACAGAAGCAAGCAACTGAGTCTAAATTGTTTTTAATTCTTAGATGGGTTTGTTGATGTTAGAAAAGGTGGAGAACAAATGCCAGACATTAACTTTATGGCTTCTCTAAATTACAGAAACGGAATTTTTGGACTGGAACAAGTGGTGTTCCCCTGGGCAGGATTGTTTCCCGGATTCTTTGTCCGTGGGATGCGAAGAATGAATCCATGGATGGAAGGTGCTATAGCCAAGGTGGCAATTTATTGAAGAACAAGTACAGACACCCACATGAGGAAGGGGAAAGAATCTTACAGCACAGACTCCCACGTGGGGAGGGGAAAGGTCCCACTGGGTTCCTTTTTCTTATGGCTTATAAAGGCTGCGGATCATGGTGCCTTGATAACCCCTCAGATTGGTCACTATTCCCTTGATTGGTTCCTATAGTAACTTATGAGCTCAAAGGTTGAACCTCACATGACAAGTGAGGTTTCCACCCCTTCCTTCTTTATTGTTTTCCTCTTCCCTTTGGGGTTTCTTCTTCTCTTTCTGAATGCAGGACTTCCTTCCCTTTATTTTGTAAATATAGACCTTCTGCTATTTTCAGCTTCCTCATTCCATGGAAATGTACCTGTTGTAGCTTTTCAGCTTCCCTATTCTATGGAAATATACCTTCTGTTGCTCTCTAGCCCTGTGCTTCCTCCATGGTCCTCTTAATTTCTAAAAATGTCCTAAACCTGTCTTTTCACCCCCCCAAATTCCTGTTTCAGTACAAAGAAGTTACAAAAATATTTTTCAAAATAGAATTTTACCTAATCTACTGTAAGATTATTTTTTAATAATATTTTAGTTAAGGAAGTGAAATTTTTTCAAATTCTCAATTTTCAGTGTTCTTGTTTTTAATTTGATGGCTGAGGTGGTATAGACATATGTGTAAAGACTTTATACTATAGATTTTTGAAAAATAATGGTGGAGTAAGTGGAAGCTACTCTGACACTCTCCTGGAATTACAACTAAAATACAGTAAAACCACCTTCAATAATCAACTGAAGACTAGCTGGAGAGAACCCCAATAACCAAGGATGGAAAGAGGGCTTGCAATGATGGTGAACCTATGACACGTGTGTCAGAGGTGACATGCGAACTCATTTTTTTTGGTTTATTTTTCTTTGTTAAATGGCATTTAAATATATAAAATAAGTATCAAAAATATAAATCTTCTTATACTATGGTTGCAAATATAAAAAATTTCTATATGTGAAACAGCACCAGAGTTAAGTTTGGTTTTTTCAAAATGCTGACCCGCCGAGCTTAAAAGGTTCACCATCACTGTATAAGTGGTAGGATATATATCTCTTACCTCCTGGCCATTTTTTATCAAGCCACTTAAATATGTTTAATAATCTTAAAAAATTAGTACTTATCATCCCGCCAGTGTTGCTCAGTGGTTGAGCATTGACCTATGAACCACGAGTTTATGGTTTGATTCCTGGTCAGGGCACATGCCAGGGTTGCTGGAAAGATTCTTGGTAGGGAGTTGTATGGGAGGCAGGTGATAAATGACTCTCTCATCATTGATGTTTCTCTCTCTCCTTCTCCCTTCCTTTATAAAATCAATAAAAATTAATATAATAATAAATGACTATTTATGCTATTTTTCTACTTTAGTATGAAGGCTGTAGATGAGTAATTGTATTCCAAATCATAATAAGTACAACTTTACATCAATGCATTTGGTATGAAGTTTTAACAATAACATTTGATTATCTATGACTAGTACCCTGGTTCCATAGTGAAACAGGAATTTTGGGGGGTGAAAAGAC
The DNA here is from genome assembly GCF_000327345.1 of Myotis davidii. NCBI lineage: Eukaryota > Metazoa > Chordata > Mammalia > Chiroptera > Vespertilionidae > Myotis > Myotis davidii. Next base: position 111,119 of record NW_006299271.1, on the reverse strand, counting down.
AGGTTTTAGGAAATTTTAGAAATTAAGAGGACCATGGAGGAAGCACAGGGCTGCAGAGCAGCGGAAGGTATATTTCCATAGAATAGGGGAGCTGAAAAGCTGCAACAGGTACATTTCCATAGAATGAGGAAGCTGAATATAGCGAAAGGTCTATATTTACAAGAAAAAGGGAAGGAAGCCCTTCACCCAGAAGGAGTTACTATAGTAACCAGTCTAAAAGAATAGTGACCAGAGGGAATATCAAGGCACTAGGATCTGCAGCCTTTATAAGCCATAGGGAAAAAGAACTCAGTGGGCATCTTTCCCTTCCCCCACATGGGAGTCTGTACTTGTTCTTCAGTAAATCTCCACCTTTGCTATACCATCTTCTGTCCATGGATTCATTCTTGACTCCGGCAGATGGATCCAGTCCAAAAATTCCATATCAATAGTTACCCCTACAAATGGAGAAGTATCTGCATACATTTTAGAGTCTAATAAGCTAGTTTCTAAGGCGATGGAAGTCAACTTTTTTTTTTTTGAGGGGAAATTATGGACATTAAGCGGTGCAAAGAATATAATGAAAATCTTTACTTTCCCTAAAGGAAAGGAGGTAAAGCTAAAGCTAAGTGTTACTCTGCATCCTTTCTGGAGCATGTACACAAGATGAGGAGTCTTTAAAAAATCCAATGACCTAAAACAGGAGAAACATTTGCTCATAAACTTGAAGGTGCTTATTCATATTTCAAGAACACACGCACACCCACGGTGGTCTCCACCTGGTTACTCACAGGCGTCCCGGCCCAGCAGCAGCAGCACTTGGAGCTCAGCAGACACGGACCTCAGGTCAGTTGTGGTCCTGAGCCTGGAATCCAGGGCTACCGCGCTCAGACACCTCTTCACCTTTAATGAGCCCTTACCTGGTAGCCAGAGGGTTTGATTCATGTTTGTTTAAGAACCTTTAAGTAGTTGTATATGCTTTAATGTTTTAAACAAAGAAAGAATATGAGAAACACAAAGCTATTTTTGCTTTCTTTAGAAGTTATTTCTATGTGAAACATTTGAAATTGTAAAAATATTCCACTGAGAGCATTTTCTACTCAGAGTACTGTGTGTATGTGATGTTAAAAATATACTACAGAGAGAGAAATCAAATGTATATATCATGAGTTCTACTGTATGAAATATTATTCAAATGATGGCACTGTGGGTATTTTAAAAAAATAACGAATCTGGCTCCCAATACACTGAAGGAATAGTGTAAAACTAGGGTAGAGGAGACTGAAAGGGCGAGGGCTACGCCCCCCATCTTGCCCTGGACCCTCCATTTTTGGGCAGCAGCCATTAGCCATGTGCTCAGCAAGGAGCTTCTTCCCGGAAGCCCAAGCCTCTGCTAGCCACACCTAGGATTTCTTTAAACTAACCAATGGAGATCAAGGGAAGTGCGCGCCATAGATACGACCACATCCTGTGTAACAAGACCCCGACTTGCGCCTGGCCAATCGGCAGGGCCCACAGTCCTCTCTCCTCCCCTTATTCCAACCCCCCTATAAAACCCCTCTCCCCACAGAGCTCTCTTTCTTCTCTGCCTCCTGCCGCTGCGTCGGCGAGTGTGGTGGATGGGGAGCTTGAGCTAGCTCGAATAAAGGCTCTTTTGCGTTTTGCATCGGACCTGGCTCCCTGGTGGTTTTTGGGGACCCTGAACATCGGGCATAACAGAGACACTATAATGAGCCATGATTTTCTGCAGAACTTAAACCTCAACCCCCCACAGGAATCTTTCTGACGGTCATAAAAGCTAAAACAACTCTGCACAGGTTAGCCTGGTTACAATAATATTAAAAGTAGGTGAAAATATTTTAGTAAGGAATGCAATTCTGACAGCACACTCACACAAGGACATTTTTTAACAAGGCAGCACGCAATGCAGACAGCAAGCAAGAGCTGCACAAGTACATCAAGATGAGAAGGACTGAAAAGTTTAAGAAACATGTTTAATTTACTGTCTCTTCCTGATGTGAAGACACTTATACACACAGGTGCCAACCACTGCAACACCAAGATCTATAAGAAACCAGAAGACAAATGACATGTAACTCTAAAAACTAATACCAAGTTTCAAACCTAGCAGAAGAAATTACTGTTGGTTACACTTCAGTGGGCAGAAATATTATTTTATTTAAGCCCACATACATTCATATTCTATCTGGACTCTTCACTGTCTAAATGTAGTTCCCTGGAATCAGTTAGGGTCTGCAGCAAGCCAGAGAAGTGTCTGTGCTTAATTTAGAATATTACTCAAAGCATATTTGGGATATTTAGGATTTGTTACTAAGTGGATGTATAGCATACAAGAGAAAATACAATCACCAACACAAGGTAGAATATCAGATAATGGATATGGTATTTCTAGACTGGGTTACTTAATTTTAAGCTATAAACACTGTAGAAACGAAAAAAAATAACTATAAATGCACTTGTACACATTAATATTTTGATATAAGTGGCATCCAAGTTTGGGACACTTACCTACTGCAAGAACAATCACGGCAATGAGTCCTCCATCTGAGAAAAAAATAAAACCAGTTTGAAGGTAATTGAGCACACGTGGGTCTCCATAGTTGACACACTTTAATTTTGATCAGATCATCTATAAACTACAGCAAAGAAAATGTTCATCCGTCTAGTTTAGTGTGACTGCTAGTGCATCCAGCTCATTTTGATCACAGAGCCCTTCTAATCTGATTCCAGGCTTAGGGTCCAACTTGTGAAACTTTTAATAGGACCTCATTTGTCATTGTTTTGTGCTGTAGTAGCCCCACCACGTTACAAAAATTGGAATAATTATTAAAATTAGGAAATATTATTATAAAAATTAGAATTTACTACATTAGAGAAAATCATTTTAAGAAGGTATTTTCCCATTCCAGTTGGTTTAATTCAGTATTCAGTCTATTATTCCATGATTTTGTTAGAAATTTCATTTACATTGTTCCCCAAATGTGAGTGTGGAATAAGTCATTAAGGAAGTTCTATTAATTGATCACATCGACCTATTTTGCAGTTTTCACAGACAATACATTATTTTATCAATCCTTCCTCATGCAACCCCATCCCCAGATAAGACACAATTTTAATTACCAAGAGTATTTTAAGAATGCAAATGAAACACCATGAATAAATTATGCATAGAAACTTAAACATGCATTTTTTTTACTGTCCAGAAAGCAATCTAATCTAATAATAGACAAACAGGGTAATTGACTGTACTTTCGCTATGCCTCCCATTGGCTAATCAGTGCGATATGCAAATTAACCGCCAACAAAGATGGCGGTTAATTTGCATATGTAGGCTCCAAGCGGTGGTGGAGGGAAGACTGAAGGCAAGCTGGAGCAGCGAAGACGGAAGACGGGAGACGGCTCGGGCCAGAGCAAAGGCCTGGGTCCTGGGTGCTGAGGAAAACTGGTGCCCGCAGCCAGGAGAAGGGAAGGCCTATTGCACGAATCTCTTCATGCAACAGGCCTCTAGTAAATAATACTACAAAATCTTAAATCTTAGAAATATTTGGTAGTACCTCTGCTCCCGAACTGCCATTATTTTTATTAAATTTTATAGGTCAAATTATACATTGGCATGTTTACCTTTGCTCTTTATATTTCATCAAAAAATTATCAAGTGTTTAATGAATGAAGGTGCTTTGAATTTACTGGCACACTGACAGTTTGACCACAGTGTTCAGAGGGGAAAAACTGACGTGCATTTTATAACAAGACTAACCTTATTAAACTAGCCTAATGTAAAGAAAAGTAATGCTTACTTTTCTTTACTCACTCATCAAAAATTTCATGTAACTGCCACAACCATATTTGATCCTTTCCTTCAACATATATTGTGTGAACTCTGTGAGCCTATATAAAGTGTGATACACCAGCCTGTTAGAAAAAAAACACTAACTAATGCTTGTGTATACAAGGTATAAATAGAAAGAATATTTATTTACAAATTGCCATTACAAAATAGCACTATCATATGGAAAGCAAGTTAGGTTTTATATATTTTAACCTACATATAAACACAGCAATTGATAAAGTTACCTCAACCTACTAGGAATTTGAATTTGAGGAACCTCTTAAAAACTGTGTTATCTGCCTGTGTCTACACATACTACTGCTTCCATCTGTCATGGTATCTGCACATAAAATGAAATACAAATGTCAATTATCACATGACAGGTTGTTTCTTCCTGAATCACAGATAATTGAAATATGATATTTCCATGGAGAACTCTAAGGTCCCATAATTGAGGGTTTTTAATAACCAAAATAATACCTCAGTTATCAGCTCTAGTTGGTGATTTATCATGGGCTGGAATCTCCTAGAACAACAACAAAAAAATAACTTTAAAAAGAAGTAAAAAAAATAGTAAAGCTTACAGATCCTAAATTCAAAGGTTTGGATTTTTTTTTGGTCTTCATACAAAATCTCTTATAATTTTATTTTCCTTATATAAATCATATTAATGTTTTTCATTTAAAGTAGTACTATACATATTATAAATTAATATTCAGTCATCAGCATTCTTCTTCCTCTCTAGTAACATTTCCTGTGACTATATTCTGTGGTACAGAATGCAAATTTGTCATTACTGTAGACTCAATATTAGCCTATATATTAAATGAGATTCTACTTATAATTAAATGATACAGGAGGGCTTAATAAATGATTTAGAGGTTATTCTGTAATGCAGAGAAATTTCAGCATAATAAGGCCCATTTATGACAAACCAATAGCTAACATCATACTCGATGATGAAAGACTAAAAGTTTTCCCCTTAAGATCGGGAAGAAGACAGAAAGACCATGTTTGACATTTCTATTTAGCATAATATAAAAAGTTATAATCAGAGCATTTAGGAAAGGAACAAAAAAGCATCCAAATTGGGAAGGAAGGAATCAAATTACCTCTGTCCAGATGACATAATAGTTTAAGCAGAAAACTGTAAAGATTATGCACATACACATGCACACACACTCACCTGTTGGAACTAATAAATAAATTTGGCAGAGTTGCAGTTTTCAAAATCAACAAGTAAAAATCAGTTTCATTTCATTACACTAACAATGAGAAAACTAGAAAGAAATTGAAAATAATTCTATTTACAATAGCATCAAATAAGAGTGGCTCAGTTGGTTGGAGCATCGTCCCATACACCAAAAGGTTGTGGTTGGATTCCTGGTAAGAGCTCATACCTAGTTTTCAGGTTTGATCCCCAGTCAGAGCATATACAGGAGGGAGCCAATCCATGTTCGTTCTCTCTCTCTCTCTCTCTCTCTCTCTCTCTCTCTCTTTCCCCCTCTCTCTCTCTCCCTGAACCAAGGATATGTTTATTGATTTCAGACTCTCTAAAATCAATAAACATATCCTTGGTTGAGGATAAAAAAGAAGTAAAATACTTAAAGAAGAAACTTAACCAGGAGGTGAAACACTCCTACACTGGAAATTATAAAACATTGCTGAAAGAAATAGAAGACAATATAAACAAATGAAAAGATATCCTGTGCTCATGCATTGGAAGAGATGATATAGTTAAGATGTGAATGCTACGCAAAGAAACCTACAGACTGTATGCAATCCCATCACCATCTTGAATATGCTTTTTGTGGAAATAGAAAAATGCAAAATAAAATTCATATGGAACCTCAAGGGACTAGGTACAGCCAAGACAATCTTAAAATGGAAGAGCGAAGTTGAGAGAACTTACATTTTCTGATTTTAAAACTTACTCAAAAGCTACAATAATCAAAATCACAGTGCTACAGGCATAAACACAGGCAGACCAGTTGAGTAGAATACAGAGACCACAAATAAACCTGTGCATGTATAGTCAAATGATTGTATGGAAGGGTGCTAAGAACATTTAATGGGGAAAGGGCAATCTTTTCAACAAATGGTTCTTGGAAAGCTGGATATCTACAAATAAAAGAATGAAGGTGGATCCTTATCGTACATCATATACAAAAATGAATGCAAAGTGGATCAAAGAACTATATATAAGAGCTAAAACTATAAGATGTATAGAAAAAAACAAAGAGGACAAGCTTCATGATGTTGAATCTATGATTTTTTGAGTGTGACACCAAAAGCAAAGGCAACAAAGGAAAAATAGATAAATTGGATGGACTTCAGCAAAATTAAAAACTTTAACAATGGTCATTATCCACAGAGTGAAAAGGCAATCCATAGAATAGGAAGAAATATCTGCAAATAATATATCTGAAAAGGGATTAATATCCAAAAACACATAATGAACTCCTGAAACTTAGTGACAGAAAAAACCCAAATCAAAAATGTGCAAAAGACTTGAAGAGACATGTGTCCAAAGAAGATATACAAAACACCAATAAGTACATGAAAATATGATCACTAATTATTTGGAAATGAAAATAAAAACCACAGTGAGATACTACTTCATATACATTATGATTACTAGTATATATAAAAAAACACAACAAACCCAAGTATTGGTAAAGAGGTGGGTAAATTGGAACCTTCATGCCTCACTGGCGGGAATGTGAAATGGTGGTTCAGTTTATCTGAAAATGATTGCTATACATTTTTACACATAAGAAGTGCCAGAAAACAGAAATTTAGACACCTGTGTGACGTATGTGTAAAGACCCAATGAAAACATAAATTGTATGTCATACCTCTGTCATGGAAATGAGCAGTTACTTTAAAAAACTGTTTCTTTTCAATTATTCCATATCATTGATATTTAATGTCAAAGAAATAAAATCTAAACAAAAAAGACACAAAAAGACCCCCTTTGTACCTTCAGTACATTTTGGGATCTTAGGCTCCCAAGTACTGTCGGCTCCACAGACAATAGTGCGGCTGCCTTCAAGGTAAAATCCCTCCTTGCATTGGAACGTAACCTCCGATTTGTACTGAAATTTTCCCTTTTCAAGTGTTGACACCAGTCTCCCATTCTCCAGCGCTGGATATTCACATGTGACCACTGAAAAGTGAAGAAATTCCAGAATTAATGGAAAGCTCTTTTAACAGGGGAAAGAAAAAACTAGTGCAAATTAGTAATTTCCCCTGGGTACAAAGAGGCAAGAAATGGAAGGCAGAATGTTAATTTAAAACAATACTTTATTTGTGCATTTTAATTCCAGGTAAACAGACATAGAGACATCTAATAACCTTTTCCCACCAAGAACAGATTGACCAATATACATTATTGGTTTCCTATAAGTTTTCCCATTACTGACACATTTCGAGAAAGGTCTGATCACCACATACAATTGTGAGATAAGTACAAAGGCAACTTTGGATGTTCTTTTAGCTCTAGGAATTTTTAAAATTTCAGGCTGACACTAATTTAGTACCCTGATCATCTAAAAAGGCAGGAGAAGGTCTTGTAATAAGGTAATGCTTGAGCTCAAAGGTAAAAGTTGAAAATAAGCTAGCCATGCAAACAGAAAGAAAGTTATCAGGTATCAACAACATGCAAGAACTGGAAACGTGCAAGAAATAGAAAGGCCAGTGAACTTAGGGCTGCGTTTTCCAAATATTTTGGACTGGAATTCAGAGATCAAACCCCACTTTTTAAAAAATATATATTTTGTTGATTTTTTTACAGAGAGGAAGGGAGAGGGATAGAGAGTTAGAAACATTGATCAGCTGCCTCCTGCACACCTCCCACTGGGGATGTGCCCGCAACCAAGTTACATGCCCTTGACCGGAATCGAACCTGGACCCCCTCAGTCCGCAGGCCGATGCTCTATCCACTGAGCCAAACCAGTTAGGGCCAAACCCCACATTTTATAATGTAATCTCCCAGGTCTGAGATAAAGTTAAAACTTCATAGTTAGTCTTGGTACCCATGTACTCAGGTATTCCCCATTCTGTTCTGCTTCTTACAAAGTAAAGTGCTGGGTATGATCCTCTAGATTGATTTCAGGATCCAGACATGCGTTTCACAGAAATTGGAAAAATCAAAAAACAAAACACTGGGCTGGGCAGTACACGCAAGAAAACACCTTCTGAGGTAAAATCTGAGCAATGCATAGGGCCCATAATGCACTGCTTTTCAACCAGAAGGGTGCTCTTTCTCCTCGCACGGGGACCTGAATGTCCATCAGGATCTTGTCCCTTCAGCCTGAAGAACTTCCTTTAGCAATTCTTGTAGTGCAGGTAGGGTGGTGACAATCCTCTTAGCTTTTATCTCAAAATATTTTTTTTTCCAAATCCTCACCTGAGGACATGTTTTTGTTTGTTTGTTTTGTTTTAAAATTTAGACAGAGAAGAAGGGAGAGAAGGATACATTGATGTAACAGAGCAACATGGATCCGATGCCTGCATAGGCACCTCAACAGATGACTAAACCCACAACCTGGGTATGTGCCCTGACCAGAAATCAAACCCGCCACTGTTTGGTCAATGGGACAATGCTCAAACCAACTGAATCACACTGGTCAGGTCTTCAAATATATATTTTTAAATTTTACCTTCAGTTTTAATAAATTTCTCCTTAGTGGAGACTTTTGCTGCCTGCTTTATTTTTATTGCAGCACATTATCAGGTATTTTTAAAAATTTATTTACCCTCCTAGGGTCACTGAATTTCCTAGACTTAGGTGGTTGTGGATGGTTGTTTTGGATCAAATGTGGATAGTTTTTGGACATTATTTATTCACATAACTCTATATTGTTGTTTCTCCTCTTTATCTGAAACTCCATTAACATGTATATTTGTCTGCTTGCTACTCTCTCCCAGGTTGCAAGTCTCTCCCTCTTAAAAAAATTGTTTTTCTTTCAAATCATCTTGGATTTCTATTGTTTTGACTTCCGGTTCACTGATCTTTTCTATGTTGTACTAAAATGCTCTAAATCACAGTAATAATTTTAAGTCAGGTTTACTGGATATAGTTTACATACAGTAAAACTCACCATTTTAAGTGTACAGCTTTATGAGGTTTAATAAATGTAAACACTAATCACGTAATCACCACCACTATAGACATAGAAGAGTTTCATTATTCTCCAACATTTCCTGTAATCAACTCTCCCCACAGCCACCTCCAACCGCCTTCCCCAACCAGCCAACCATTCATCTGTTTTGCATCACCAGCGTTTCTTTTCCAGAGTGTCATAATGGGATCACAGCCTCTGAGTATGGCTCATTTCACTTAGCATAATGCATTTGAGATTCATTTCTGTCATTTTGTGGATTAGAAGCTTATTCCTCTTTATTGGGGAGTATTATCTCATTATATGGATGCCCCATGGTTGTTCATTAACCAACTGAAAAATATGTGGCTATTTCCAATGTGGGGTGATTGTAACAAAGGCTGCTATGAATATTCTCCTATAGGTTTCTATGTGAACATGTTGTAATTTAGTTGGATTGCTGAGTTGTATGGAAGTATATGTTTGACTTTATAAGAAATTGCCAAACAGTGTTCCAAAATGGACATGCCACTTTGCATTCTTAACAGCTATCTATGAGGGTTTCAATTGCTCCATATCATTGCCAGTAGATGATATTCTTAGGTTTTTTTTTCTTGTTTTTATTTTCAGCCATTCTATAGGAGTTGAGTGATAGCTCATTGTGGTTTTGTTCTTTCTGTTTTTTTCAATCCTCACCTGAGGACATGAGAGAGAGAGAGAGAGAGAGAGAGAGAGAGAGAGAGAGAGAGAGAGATCAGTTGTCTTCTGCACTTGCCACAAACCCACAGCCCGGGTACATGCCCTGGCCTAGAATAGAACCTGCAACCTTTTGGTGCATAAGACAAAGCTCCAACCAATAGAGCCATACTGGCCAGGGATTTGGCTCATTTTTTAAGACCTTTATAGTAATGTCTTTTGAGAGCAGCAGCTTTGAGTTTTTAAGAATTCCAATTTATTAACTTTTTTTTTCTTTAAAGGATCATGGTTTTGTATACAAGGAATCTTTGACTGATTCATGAATATGTTCTATGTTTTCAAGTAAAAGTGTTATTATAATTCTGAATGTAAGGCAAGTCTAAGATCTATTTTTAGCAAATGTTTACATATGCTAATATGGGTTGTGGTTCCCTTTTATGGCATATTGATGTTCAATTGTGCCTGTACTTTTGCCATTTTCCACGGAATTGTTTGTACATGTGTGCTAAAATCAACTGGAGACAGTTGAAAGGCTCTACCCTAGACCCTCTGTTCTGTCCCGTTGTTTTCTATGGCCATCCTTTTACCCATACCACACAGTCTTGACTATTCATTAAATAGTATGCTTTCTAATAAGTCTTGACACCAGAGTCCTCTAATTGTTTCTCAAAATCATTTTGACTATTCTTATTCTTTTGTCTTTCCAAATAAATTTTAGAAACAATTTGTCAATTTCTTAAAAGACTTCTGGTGGAAAATTTATTGGGATTATACTCATTTATACATCAGTTATAGAGGATTGACATTTTTGTTATATTGAGTCTTGAAATGCATTAGCAATGAATTTTTCTGTATTTATAAATGCCTTCTTTAATTTTTAAAAAGTTTCCTTGTTTTAACTATTCAAATATTGCACATGTGTTGTTAGATTCACTCACAAATACTTTGCATTACTCGGTGTTGTAAATGGTACTTCGAAAATTTAAATTTTTAATTGTTTATTGCCAGTGTATAGACATACCATTGATTTCTGTACATTGAATTTGTGTCTAGCAACCTTGGTAAAACTAAAGTCTTTCATATTTTCCACACAATCATGTCATATTGAACAAAGTCTATTTTATTTCTTCCTTTCCAATATGTATGCCTATTTCTATATTTTGCCTTATTGTACTGAATAGGACCTTCAATATGATGATTAATAGGGCAGGATGAGTAGACATCCCTGTCTCATCCTTAGATCATTGGGAAATATTTTATCATTAAGTGTCATGTTAGCTGTGCAATACTTATAGCTACCTTCTGTCAGGTTGAGAGAATTAGGTCCCGTCTATTCCTAGTTTGCTAAGAAGTTTTCTGTCAAATGCATTTTTTTGCATTTATTAAGATGATCATGTTTTGTTGTTGTTTTATAGTCTCTTCGTATGGTAAATTACACTGATTAATTTTTAAATATGAAAAAAACCTTGCCTTCATGGAACACATCCTACTTGATTATGATATAGTATTCTTATTTTCATAATATGACAGGATTTTACTTGCTAATGTTTTAATAGTTTTGTTAGAGTAGGCAGCTAGAAACATATGAGCTGGAAAAGACAGTTGGGATGTAGAGGGGATATATGTGAGAGGTGACAAGCAAAAAATAGACATATATATGTATATATATATATATAATTTCAGAGAGGAAGGGAGAGGGAGAGATATATAGAAACGTCAATGATGAGAGAGAATCATTGATAGGTTATCTCCTGCACGCCCCACATTGGAGATAGAATCTGCAACCTGGGTATGTGTCCTTGAACTGCAACCTCCTGGTTCATAGATGGATGCTCAACCACTGAGCCATGCTGACCGGGTTGTCTGCAGAATATTTAATGATGTTCTCTTTTTCATTCTGGATATTGGTAAGTTGTGTCTTCTACTTTTTCTGTCACACTGGCTATAGGTTTATCCATATTATTGATCTTCCCCAAGAACCAGGTGTTGGTTTCAATGATTCTCTCGACATGTTTTTTTCAACTTTACTGATTTCTATCTTTATCATTTCTTTCTGCTTTCTTGTTCTGTATTCAACTTGCTTTTCCTTTTTAGTTCCTTAAAGTGAAAGCTTATATTCTTGAGCTGAAATTTTTCTCTTGTTCTAATGTGTGTATTTCATGCTATGAATATTCTTCTAAGCAATGTTTTTGCTCTATTCTGCAAATTTTGATACTTCAATATATTGTGTATTCATGTTCATTCAATTCAAAACATGTTCTAATTTCCCTTGTGAATCCTTTTATTCATGGGTTAGTTAGAGGTGTCTTTATAATTTTTAAATATTTTGGAATTTTATAGATATCTTTGTTTTGATTTCTGCATTCATTCCATTGTAAAGATATTGTATTGTAAATAATTACATTTTTTGAAATTAAAAAATTTAAAGATATTGCCTAGAATATGGTTCTAAAATTATTACATATGCACTTGAAAAGAGAACATATTTTCCTGTTTTTCAGTGGTTCCTTTTGGTCAAGAGTCAAATACTTTCCAGTCTGTTCTACTTTTGGTCATGCTCGAATGCCTTAGGCATTGTTTTTTAAGTATAGGTAAACCTCTGAGTAATTTCAGGTTTGTTTCAGGCTACAACAATAAATGAGTATTGAAGTAAAGAAGGTTACAGTTGTTTTGCTGGGTTATGGTATTCAATTCTCAAAATACAACTCAACATGTGTGAAGGGCAATAAAGCAAAGCACAATTAAGCAATGTAAGCCTGCATGCTTTGCCTTTATCAATCTGATTGGTGAGAGGGTTAATCTCTTACAATTTATTCTACCATTTTGGCTAGCCAGAACTGTCAAACTTCTTGTATTATGAGATACAACTTCCTTAAAGCCAGTGTGTGTTTTTTGATGCTTTCTAGCCAAAAAAATTTAACTCATGCATATACGTAGTAATTAACAATGTATAAACAGGAATGTCAAGGACATACATGGTGAACAGTGGGAAACTCTTCAAGCAGAATTATTTTTATTCTAGTTCACTCATAAAATTATATTAGAAACAAATATAACAGGAGGAACAAGCATATATGGCTGTTTTTGTTGTTGTTTGTTTGTGTTTTTACTTGTTGGCCAAAGTATTGAAAAGTTGGTAAAAGTTTCCACACTGTTTGCAAACGGGAGGGAAAGAAATGGAAATGTTATATCACCTTTACACTCAGGCGGGTCACTACTCCATTGGTTAAGCCCAATACAAACAAGCCTGCTCTCTCCAACAAGGGAATATTCGTCTGGTCCCTTTGAAGGATTGCAACTATAAATAACTTCTTCATTATATTCAAATATATCCTTGTGGCTGTTGGTGAATCTCCCATTTGGTATTTGTTTAGGTGGTTTACACCAAACCTCTTAAAAAGAGAGAGAGAAAAAAAAAGGACAGGAAAGGCAAAAGAAAAAGTAAAAGATTAAGACGGCATTAGTAGTGTCCTATGAACTGCCCTCAATAGTTCATTATCATATGATTTCTACATCTAGTAGCAAATTCAATAAACATTTAAAAATGTATAGAAAGAAATGTATTATCCCAATTCAAACTATTAATAGAGAATTGAAATTTTAGAATAAAACCCATTTTCTTAAATACCCATAGAGATACCTGTATGAAAGACTTGTGTGTATCTGTAAGGCCATGTTAAGTTTTTTCTAGTCATAAGAGATGCTGACAATTTAATGAGAAAATTTGATTTAGTAAAACTCAGTGCTAGTTGAGAAATGCTACATCCATTCCTGAATCAGTGGTTCTCAGGTATGCCTGATTTTGTCTTTTCTCACTGTCACCCTTAGAGTGGACAGGGACATTTTCCAATGGCCTGAGACTGTCTGATGAGCCTCAGGATGAATGTGGAGCTCTTCCTTTAAGCCAGATACTGAAGAGATTAGAAAAACGTAAAGCAATGACACCCTTCCCACTGTTTTGGAAATGTTTGATCTTAGGACAAAAATATGCTGCATTTATTAACATGTATTGAGATTATTGTTCTTAAAAATGAATTAGTAAATAATTATTTAAAATCTTCTCTGTTTTAATCCCAATATAAGGAATATCAATAGCACTAACCCACCTGCAGAAAAGCGCTGTGGGGTCTTGGTTAATTGTAAAGCATATGGGGGTCTCCAGGCCAAAAAGTTTGAGAACTGCTGCTCTAAATTCTAAAGAGAGAATGTACTTACCTTCACAATGTGGTGGAGCATCACTCCATTCCACATAGTTTCCAGAAAGTTCACAATGTAGAATTTTTGTTCCATGTAAATAGTAACTAAATGAGAAAAGAAATCATTATTGTTTTCTTTATCACTTAACAGGAACACATAATAATGAAGAAGTTTTTATATGGTTGTTTTTTGGCACTACAGTAGCTTCAGGGAGTTTTTGAAGTGACAAGTATAGAATGTGTTAACTGAATCTGCAATGTAATTAAATGCAGAGATTCTTCATATGAACACACGTTGGCCTAGAGCAAAGTGTCTAAATAAACCTGTCACGCCTGACAGTCTGGTGATTGCTAGCTCTGGCAGGCACAGCACAGTCACATCTGTGTCCTTGCTCATGCCATTCTGCTCTGTCAGGGCAATGACTCAGCAGCCAGATCTGGCCCCAGCACTGACCTGACTGCATTCAAGCCCCAGCTCCAAGACTGACTTGTTTGTTGAGCTTGGACAAGTTGCTTAATGTTTCTCTTTATTTTTTAATTTTTTGTTAACTCGCACCTGATGATATCTTTTCAATCAATTTTTAGGGACAGTTGAAGGCAGGGAAGAGAGAGAGAGAGAGAGAGAGAAATATGGATGTGTACGAGACACATCAATGTATGTGCCCTTGCTCAGAATAAAACCTGGGACCCTTCAGTCCACAGTCTAGCGCCCTAAACTTTGAGTCAAACTGGTTGGGCTGGTTCTTTTTCTTAAATTCCCCATCTGTGGAAAGGTGTATATGACATGGGGTGGTTTTGAGTAGCAGGTGAATTATCATCAGAAACATTGGAGTGCTAGGCACATTTTTGGTGATTAGAGTGGCTTCCTAGGTAGAGCTCAGAGAGACCCCTCCTCGTTGGAATCTCTGATGATTGTAATTCACAGAACTCTCTCCTCCTTCTGGACTCTCCTTATAAGGATCATGAACAAGTCTATTTCTGTAGTACTTACTGTTTGCTATTTTCCTTGGACACCTCTGTATATATTGTGCTTCTCAATGAAGCTAACTTCTCAAAACTTCTTTGAGAATATCTATGTCAGCCATTTTCAACCTTTTTCATCTTTTGCCTGCACGCCCCACACTGGGGATTGAGCCAGCAACTCAGGCATGTGTCCTGACCGGGAATTGAACCGTGATCTCCAGGTTCATAGGTTGTTGCTCAACCACTGAGCCATGCTGGCCAGGCTTGCCATTTTTTTATTTGACAATCTAAGGGAAAAGCGGTCAGTGACCCAACTAAATAGCAGATATCTCATCAGGAGCCTGGGGCCAGAAGACATTGAACTAATAGACTCAAAGTGATAGAAAAAAAAGTTCAATCAAAAATCCTTTCTATAGCAAAACTGTGCTTCTATCGTGAGGGAACTATTAAGACTTTTTAAAAATAAAAGGTAAGAAAATTTCCTACCACTATACCTTATATGCAAAAAATGCTTAAGGGTGCTCTAAAAGGTGAACTTAAAGGACACTAGAGAATAATGTTACCTGGACAGTCAGTCCTTGCACTGGGGAGCCAAGATGGTACTGGGGTTGATTCTTACACTTAGGGCACCAAAAGCTCTGAAGATGAATGGACAGGACCCGAGTTGCCAAAAGCTAGCAAGATAATTTCATAGGAAAATATCCTTCCCCTCCCTATCCATATAAAATCTGGGTGCTTGGACAAGAAGCGGGGGAGGTCTTTGAGCTGGGAATTCGAGATCTTGGGGCATCTGAGTAAAACTTCTTTTCTTTTGCACCAGCACCTGCCTCACAAGTTTGGTTTCCCTGCAGCAGACAGCTGAACCTATGTTTTTTTGGTTACATTAAGTCATGCCTTATGGATCAACATCTCAGTGTGGGTATATTCACGGGCAATTATTAAATCTAGTATTATTATAACAATGGTTTGTAAATGTATTTTTATGTTCTATGTGATTTAAGAAACTAACCTTACAATGAAAAGAAATGGTATAGAAGCCAGTATTTCAATTATTATTTGGATGGTAGTATGACATTAACAACCGAAAAGGATGGGGATGGAGCTGATAAGGATCCATGATTATAATTTATTGAATTTAAGTTGCTATAAATTCAAATTATAATGTTATATGTCTAGGATGTTAAATGTAATCCCCCTGGGAACTGGAAACAAAATCACTATAGAATATACACAACAGAAAATGAGTAGGGGATTACAACATTTCATTATAAGAGTTAACTTGCAAATGAAAAGAGAATTGCATGAAAAGAGGGGCAAAAAAAGCTTTCAAAAAGAAATAGCTTCCTCCTTGTCCATAATTATTTTGAATTTTTAAAAATATGTGTTATTTTATTTTAGAGAGAGGGGAAGAGAGAGGGGGAGAAAGAAACATCAATGTGAGAGAGAAACACTGATCAGCTGCATCCTGCATGTCCCTCACTGGTGATCAAGCCTGAAACATAGGCATCTGCCCTGACAGGGAATAAAAAATGTGTCTTCCTGGTTCACAGTTTGACACTTAATCACTAAGCAATTCTGGCCGAGCAATAATTACTTTAAATTTAAATGGATTAAATTCCACAATCTAAAGGCAGACATGGGCAGAATGGATAAAAACAAAAGATCCAACTATATGCTGTCTACAGGAGACTCACCTGAGATTCAAACAGATGAACAAGTGCAAAGTGAACGGATGGAAAAAAAATCTTCCATGCAAATTGTCACCAAAAGAGGGTAGCATCACTATACTAATTCAGGCAAAATAGACTTAGAATCAGAAAAGGTTGTAAGACACAAGCAGCATATTATATTTTAATCAGTTTCACATACTGCAAGAAGATATAATAATTATAAACATTTATGCACAAAATAAGAGACCTTCAAAATACATGAAGCAAAAGCTGGCACAACTGTAGAGAGAAATACACATTTCAATGAAACGGGCATTTCTCCAGTAATAGTTGGAGACTTCAATATCCCACTCACAATGATAGATTGCACAACAGACTGAAATAAGTAAGACTGAAAAATAGAGGACTTCAACAACTAGATCTCACAGACATAGAGCATCATAGAACAGAATTCAAATTCCCCTCAAATGCACATGGGACATCTTCCATACTTTGAGCCACAAATTAATATTAACTAATCAATAGGTTTAAAAAATATATATATCATGTAATGTATTTTCTCTAACCACAAAGTGGATAAAGTTGTGAAACAAAACCCTTCACAGCCAGATTTTCTGAAGGAACAGGTTTATTGACTAGCCATATGGCCACCAGCAAAACCAGGTCCGGGGCATGCAGTCTAAACCAGCAGCAGCAGGGAGATGAAGGCAAGCATTTCCGCCATCCTGGTTTAATGGGGTTCTTTTACAGCTTTGAGCAGAAAGATGTAAGTTATTTTGAAGGAATTCACATTGTCTATAGATAAGGGGGCAGAAGAAGGGTAAGTGGGGCTAGTTCTGGGATAGGTGTATAGTCTGTAGGAAGAAGTGTTTGCTGCTTTTGGATTATTTGTTGGCAACAGCGTGAACATTCATGTGGAAGCAGGATGCGGTGAAATCTGGTGGTCAGCTACCCCTTAATGAATAGGAGCTATACTAGCTCTTATATTCACATTATTCTGAAGTACCTCTGGAAGTTCATTCAGTTTCAACACATATTTCATTAATTCCTGCCCTTCCTTCTGTTAACTGATTAATTCCCCATCTCTCTTTCCACCCTTTGATCTATTATAGTTTAATGTAGGACCATGTCATCACAGTTACTACATTTTTAATGACTAAAATAGCCTTATCATTATTTACTAGAGGCCCGGTGCATGAAATTTCGTGCACTGGGCGGTGTCCCTCAGCCCGGCCTGTGCCCTCTCACAATCTGGAACCCCTTGCTCCTTACCGCCTGCCTGCAGTGGAGACAGGAGAGGCTCCTGCCACTGCTGCTGCACTCGCCAGCCATGAGCCCAGCTTCTGGCTGACTGGTGCTCCCACTGTGGGAGTGCACTGACTACCATGGGGCAGCTCCTGCATTGAGCATCTGTCCCCTGGTGGTCAAGTGCACATCATAGCGACCGGTCGTTCCACTGTTTGGTCAATTTGCATATTAGGGTTTTCTTATATAGGATAGTATGATACAATTTTGTCTTTCTTTAATTTAAATTTCTTTCTATTTATTGCACAGCTTTTCAGTCTCCATAAAAAGCCCAAGGGTTAATTGGCTGTAAGTATAACTTGTTCCACAGAAAGCAAGATGAGATCAACATAATGGAAATGCTTGAGAAGAGAACCAAACCAAAAATGGAACCAGCAACATTTACCTTCTTTCTCCAAGGAGCAGCTCACTTACCCCTCATTACAACTATACTGAGCTTCTGAACCAAGCTCCAGATTTTCATTCTTGTACTTTATTTGTCCATTTAGTAGTTCTTCTAGCTGTGGACATGACTTTTCTAAAAGGGAAATTTTCACATTTGTTTATACCCATTTCAAAACCGATTTGAATCAAAATACAAATTCTACACTGCACTATTAAATTGATAGAAATATTTTTCTTCTTATTTATTGTTATTACATTTATTGGGGTGACACTGGTTAATAAGCATACGTAGGCTTCAAGTGTACATTTCTATGATGCATGATCTGTACATTGCTTTGTGTGCCCACCACCCAACATCAAACCATCTTCTCTCACATAAATTTAGTCACCCTTACCCTGTACTACTTCCACAAACCCCCCTTCTCCCCCCTGGTTACCACCAAACTGCGGTCTGTGTCTATGAGTTTCAGTTTTATATCTCACATATGAGTGAAATCATACGGTTCTTTTAACTTTCTCTGACTGACTTATTTCGCTTAGCATAATATTCTCGAGGTCCATCCCTGTTGCCACTAATGGCCAAACTTAAGATTCACATTTACCCAGAGCGTTAACAGCCAAATAAAAAATTGCCAGGAGACTTTCAAGGCCTGCAAAAATACAGTGCTACCTAAAATCTACATCCACATGAGAAAGCCATCATGGCAATAGTGGAATACGGAGTCTACAATGTGTGAAAATCTTTAGAGCAATAAAAATAAAAATGTTGCGTACTTACTTGTACAGGCCTCCTGGAGAGGTGCCCATGTGTTGTCAGGCTGACAGACAGCAGAGATGGAAAGAACAGGAAAACGATGCTTGTATCCTGGGCGACACTCATATTCCACTGTGTCCCCGGGATGATAAGGGGGTTCAGGATAACCCTTGGGTTTCATAGATTGGAATGTTAGTAGGTCATCACAGGCATCTGGACACAACAAAAGAAGAACATGAAAGTAAAGTATTTCCTCTTTTTCACCAGTCACAGATTCTGGCCTTCCAGAATAAACGGAAGGTCCTTGGCAAGATTTTAAGTGATTGTGCCAGGCTTTTTACCAGATGAGGTGTTGTGCTTGCTTTAAAGAACATCCTATTAGCTTTTGGATTTTTGGGGCATAAGCTGAATATTCTTTCAACAGTAAATTGAAGAGACAGCCGCAATATTTTTGGTTTAATATATATTTATAGATATGCATCTTTCCCATTTTTTTTGCTGAGTTCATTTCACATTTACCTCTCCCCTAAGAAGGCTTTACAGCCCTTGATCAAATTACTCTTCCACAGTTTGAAACACAAACTTATGATGGCTTGTTCCTTCAGGCTCAGTCTCCTCTCAGGAGGCACGTTCCTAGAGGTCAGGGACCATAGGCCTTCTTTTCCTACTACACTCTGTGCCCCCTGTGTGCTCAAGACATGCTATGGTAAGTGCTGACTCTTAAATAAGCATCGTGGATTTCATAGGTCAAAATACATGTGGACTAAACTATTTTAAAATTGAAGACTTTCATGTCATATGTTTCACATTAGTGAGTTGATTAAAGGTCAATTAAATGTCAAAATTTATAATTTAACATTATTTTAAATACAATCTATTCTTCCTTCACTAATCAATGGATCATGTTTGGCCACAAAAGTTCTGAGGTTGCTGTTTAAGCTGTGTTCTATATTGCTATGCTGTTAGAATTTTTTATTTCTGGATTTTTTGGGTAGTTTTCTTCTTCCTAGAATAGTATCATTTCTACGTCAGCCACTCCTCTTCCTTTTAATTGTCTGTGGGCTTGAAAACCTAACAGATCTGATAGAATTAGTATATAAAATAATGTGATGGAGACACATCAATAAAATCCTGAAGTGCTAAAAGCATGCAGAGGTCCCTCCTATAAGATTAAGGATTAAGAAAGGAGCTAAATCTATGCTGATCTCTGAGGACCCTCTCTTTTCTTATTCCCTGGATTGGCCTTATGTCAGGTTGATGTTAAACTTTACACACACACACACACACACACACACATACACACACACACACACTTCTACCAAAGAACAAAAAATATGTGACTGTTTTTAAATTAAATGTATTGGGTTAACACTGGTTAATAACATTATGTAAATTTCAGGTGCACAATGTTGTAATAGGACATCTGTATACGCTATTGTGAAGTTTAGTCTTCTTCCTTCACTTCCTTTTATTCTCTTCCTCACCACCATGTTACCATTTGTGAGTTGTTTGTTTCTTTGCTTTTTTCATTTGTTGCTTCAAAA
>NW_006299271.1:87565-90378 GCF_000327345.1 Myotis davidii | reverse complement strand
TTAGAGCACTGGCTTTGTGGCCTGGGTCCTGTCCGCCAGTCCCAGTACATTTCTGTAAATCTTTATTGATTGCTACTGTGTGCCTGACACTGGGGATCTAACAGTGAGCAAAACACAGTCGCTGTTTATGTGTGTTTGTGTGGAAGCAAATAGTGAAATAAGGATCATGAAAACAGGAATGGCTTGTTATTGGTCACCAGTGTGTCCCCAGAACCAGCACAGGGCCTGGCTCATACAAGGCAAATCTTTATTGAATGAATTCTCCTAAGGAGAGAATGCAGCATACAAGTTGTATATGTAATAGGATCCTAAAAATCACTTGTGCATAGAAACACATGGCATATAAAGAGAGTTTGAAATGCATCAAAATATAAAATGGTTGTCCTTTTATTGTGTATGTTTTATAGAATATATATTCAGTGAAACATGAATCAAACTTAGTGGATGGTCTCCAGCTACAGGGGAAAAGCCTATTGATGTTATTTATTGCTTATTTATTCTGATTCAATCCTCACTAGGTTTTGCTACCAGTATTTTCTTGGTTGCTTCTAACTTCCCCTCAAACAGGCCCCAAACTAATGAACAAAAGAAAACACATTGCCCTAAGGACATTTGGGAATAGCATATGATATTATCTATATTGCATAAAAATTAGAACATGACACCATGGTTTAAAAATAAAAAAGCAACAGCCTGCTAACCAATACCTATATGATTTGGGGGCAACAAGCAGCCTGTTACCTTTTTGTACAAAAAGCACTGCGTGTCCTTCCCAATCCTTCTAAACCCCAGGCCCGAGCTCTCACTCTCACTTAAGGGCTCTCTGGGTAACATGTGCTCCCCAAACCCCATACAAAGCAAGCAGTGAGCTTTCTTGCCCCACACCCTGCACCTCTGGCCCGGACCCTTCTGTAAAGCATATGCCTGGTAACCTGGCCTGGGACCCTTCTGTAAAGCATATGCCTGGTAACACCTGGCCTGGGCTCCCCCAGCCCAACCCAGTGGGGCGCAGCACCCCACTCACCAAGGCTTCACTAAGCCCAGGGGGCACAGGGCAAAGCCTCCCCCGGGCCCAGCACTGGCCCAAGCAACACCTCACACACTGGGCACTGAGGAGCAGGCCCGCACCTTCAGCACCTGCTCAAGGCTTCCCATCTCGTTTTAATTGTTGACAGTATTATTAGTTGTTCCTCATTCTGCCGCTCTTCTGCCCCCATCCATCCTGCCCCCGCCCCACTCTAGGCATTCCCGTGTCCGTGGGTTATACATATATGCATATATGTTCTTTGTTAATCTCTGAGCATCTTGATTAGCTTAGTCCTCAAACACCTGCAAGCTTTTGCTAGGGACACAGCTTGGCTCCAGACAAACACTGGCTGCACCAAGCACTTGGCAAGGCTCTGTACCTACCACCGTAACCCCCCTCACCGAGGGCCCTGTGGTGTCCCCACCCTCCTGGATCCCCCACAGAACAACCCGGAGGATCTGTGGCTAAGGCTTCTACCCTGAACGCGCATCACCTGGGTCCACCAAGCCCTGAGCCTCCTCCCCCACACACCAAGCAAAGTTCCCTTTGCCCTCCGCTCCTGTAGACCAGCTCCCCTACCCGCTCTAGTTTCCCTCCAGAGCTGACACCCTTTCCCTTCCCTACCTGAGCATGTGGGTAGCAGGAGCTCTAGGGCCAGCACTAGGATCCCCAGGAAGCCCCAAGAAAAGGGACTCTCCAGGCGGCAGGAAGATGTCCTGCGCTGCTTGTAAGATGCCCTCATTGTCCTGGACTTCGGCGGGAAACTTGAGAGACAGGGAGTTTTTGTGGTTTTGAGGGCGGCTACCAGACACAACAATCCCCAGACTCAAAAAGTGTCAAGTGTGTTGCCGTTAGTGGGCGTGGTCTGGTCCATTGCGTCACGCTGGGGCGGGGCCAATGGCAGGCCCAGGGCTGTGTGTTAGCCCAGGAGGGAACGGGGCGTGGCCTGGCCAAGGTCTCATCCAACAGGGTCCACTGGCAGCTCAGGCTCCCGCTGCTGGAAGCAAGGCCAAGGTTTCCTAGAAATGGGGGGCCAGTGCCTGGTCCTTAACCAGGCAGTTAGCACCCCACTCAAGAAGGATGGAAAGGATGGAAAAGAAAGGAGAGCTGGCCCAGCCGTCCTCGCTTCTTGCCAGGACGCCAGGATCTAAGACTAAAGCGCATGGACCTGAAAATAAAAGCCCAGAGCCCGGACAGCAGGTTGGGTAGGTGCCAGCACCCCTACGGTTCCACTTTTGTCCTGAGGCCTCCAGATCTAGTCTCAGAAAATTCTTTTTCTCGAGATATCGTAAAGACCCAACCCTGAGCCCCCAGTGGGAAAGGGATTCCCCTCTTCCACTGGTGGACACCCCACTTCCACAGATCACAGAGCCAGGGCCTTTGCTCAAATTTGGCATTAATCAGGCATAATTAGGGACAATAGTTGAGATTTCCGTGGTTGAAGGTCTGCCACTGAATCCTCTCGAGGCCTGGTAGATTTCACAATCACCAAGATGGCTTGGCCACTGCACCCCCAACCCCAATATAAATGCCTCTGCCCCTAGTCCCTTGAGAGGCCCCTGGGAAGGTACATTATTAAACACCGTGCCATTAAGGGTATTGGGTCTCAACCTATAGGACCCTTGCCATTTTGGAACTAAATGTTTTATTGAAGACAAAATACACGTTTGGAAAAGGGTAAGGACAGGGTGTATCAAGTGTCAAATTCCTGAGTGTGATTAATGCCATGACTGGCGGGATGAGTAGGAATTGATAAGAGGGAGAACTTTTGTGGTGAAAAATTCTG
>NW_006299271.1:77025-87364 GCF_000327345.1 Myotis davidii | reverse complement strand
TAACTTTGTTGTATGTTAAAAAAGTTTTACAACGGACATGACTTTTACACCACCACTTCTGTTTAGAGTTTATCTCAAAGAAATTATCAGAGCTGTGAGCAAAGATGTAAAATTTTGGCAACATATAAAATGCTAACTGTCTGGTAACAGTAGTGAGGAATTTATGGGAATCCTATGCAGCATGCAGTGTTAAAATACAAATGTAACTGACAGATTTGCAGACTCCAAATCAGCATGTGGCCTTTGGCATTTCCTTTATAAAACAGTCTGTGTATTGGAACACATGAAAGAGATTAGTTGGAAATATACCAAATTAACTTAGTTGAAAGGATTATGCACATTTCATTTTCTTGGTGCTTTTTCATTTTCTCTATAAACACAAGTTACATCTGGAATTAGGTAATAAAATTGTAATAATCCAGTTTCTGTATCCACATCTATTTTGTTCATAGAATGATGCAGATAGAACCTCTATCACATAGGGTAAGGAATGAGAGGCTGGTGAGGAAACGGAAGCTCTCAGTACAAAACTCAAATGTTCCTTCTGGAATTACAAAACTCCATATATATTTACACAGTTCTGCATCTGAGATGTACTGGGTTCAATAAATCATGGAATTTACTGTTCCTCCCTGAACAACACAATGTTTTGATTCTTAGCTGAGCATATAAGTCACTCGGTGAGGAGGTGATGTGTAAAACTGTTGACCATGAGAAAACTCTACCTGCCCCAAAGGACTCCTTGCAGTTAATTGGGACCCAATTGATAACCAGAATCTAGCAGCCATTGTTTACAGAGGCACCTCTTGCATTCTGCATTGCAGGAGGGTCCAACTACCCAGATGCATTTGCTGATAATCACAGTGCTAGCCTTACACATAAATTACAAGTTCACTAGAATGTTTTTTTCCTGTGGTTGTGGAAGCTATGCAGGACATAAGACTGTGTGGCATAAATTAAAGTACTGAGTAGATAAGAGAGATTGATGAGTATTACCTAACCATTCCCCACTTCTTCTTTTGTCAAAGGAAAGGTGTTCTCAGAAGGGAGCAACTAAATAAAAAGAGTCTTATTCCAGAAAACCCACAGGTCCATTTAACTCACAAAATTGTTCCTTCAGTCCCTTTTCTGAACCATGGCTGTGGCAGGGGAGGTAAACAGGATCCAGTAGTTTGGAGGAGGCTTGTTGTCCTGCACTGAACCCAGTCAAGACTGAAAGGAGCATTGCATAGTCTAGGACAGCCGTTCTCAACCGGTGGGTCGCAACCCCTTTGGGGGTCGAACAACCCTTTCACAGGGGTCGCCTAAGACCAGCGGAAAACATATAATTACATATTGTTTTTGTGATTAATCACTATGCTTTAATTATGTTCAATTTGTAACAATGAAATTGGTGGTCACCACAACATGAGGAACTGTATTAAAGGGTCGTGGCATTGGGAAGGTTAAGAACCACGGGTCTAGGGGTGTCCAAATGCTTCCTTGGCCAGAATGAAGCCTCCCCTCTTTCTTAAGGTCAGGAACACTGTCCTTCCACCAAGGCACAGACCCCTGATGGGGCTATCAGTTCACCTGACACTCCAAGCAATTACTGCCGCCCGATCCCTCATCATTCTCTATCTCACAAGACTTCCCAACATCATCTGACACTTACATCACCATTGAGAATTCTCATGTCCTTCAACATGTGATTAAGTCTTTGTAGTCTGTTTCTTTGGACACATCTTGAATCTGGTATTTGAGGCCATGGTCTCCAAGTAGATAGAAAATGTTTTGTCAGCTCTAGGTCCCTCTTAGATAAGATATACCATATGGTTGGCTATAGGTTTGTAAGTGGGAGGGAGTATTGGATGGAAGGCACACTGGGGCCTTGTGCAGGCTGTACTGGCAATAATTCCCACCTGTGGAAATAAAGGCTGAGGAGTTCTTAATAAGCCTGAGACAGCAGAGCTGAGCACAACCTTAGATGAAATAATGTGTTAAGTCTCGAATCTGGTAATTCCTCACATGAGGTGTTGGCCCAGGCCTCACTGAGAAGCTGTCATACAGTTTCAGGGGGGCACCAGAAAGACTAGTGTGTCCATATTTTGAGGAAGCTAGTTTTCCTTGGACACAAGAAAGCTGTATTTTGGATTTATTCTGATGTGATGGTTCCTCCCTACATTTTGAATAGATTCACCCAAGGAACCTTTATAGAGTGATGCGTAGCCACCACCCTTACAGGTTCTGGGAATGGGACCTGGGCATTACCGTTTGCTGTTTGTTTTAAACTCACCCCGGGTGATGCTAATGCGTATATCCCAGGAGTAGCCAGCGTTGAGAACCACTTGTCTATACCTTGCTTCTACAAGGCTTCACTCCTCAAAGTGTATTCTGAGGACCCACAACATCGGTGACTCCTTGAGGCATAATTTCCATATATCATTGTATAAATTTAAGACATACAGCCTAATGATTTAATAATGTGTATATTGTGAAATAACTACCACAGTAAATTTAAAGTAACATTCATCACCTCACATACTTACCAAAAACATGTTTCTTCCCTGTGATCAGAGTATTTAAAATCTATTCTCTTGGCAACTTGCCAATATACAATACACTATTGCTAATTATAGTCATCATGTCCTACATTACATTCCAGTACCTGCTTAATTTATAACTGTTGACCAACTTCATTCAATTTCCCCGGTCCCCTAACCCTTGGCTCTGGCAACTACAAATATTTCTTTTTGTATGAGTTTGGTTTTCGGATTCCTATCTGTGAGGTCAACAGTATTTGTCCTTCTCTGTATGACTCAGTTCACTTCACATAATGCCCCCAAGGTCCAGCCATGTTGTTGCAAATGGCAGGACATACATAAATAACCTTTCTTTACCTAGTCATATGTCAATGGACACAGGTTGTACCATGTTTTCGTTATTGTAGATAATGCTGCACTAAACAGGGAGGTGCAGATATCTATTCTTCCACATAGCAACTTCATTTGCTTGGGATATATTCCCAGAAGTGGAATTGCTGGTCATCTGGTAGTTGTATTTTTAATTTTATGCGAGTCCTCCATATTTTTTTAAAAAAATTTTAGCTACACAAATTAACTGCTTATTTTAACAGATGAAAAGATAAACTGATACACTGGATTGGGAAACCATTTAGTGTGTCTGTGGTGCTGGGGTGGTTGATTTATTCTGCTAAGTGCTGTGTGTAGCAGTGACCTCTGTTTCCCTACGAGGCAAGGTAAAGAGACTGCATCAGAGACAAACATAATTAAGAACAGAAATTAAATTCCAGAAGCCTGTTTAGAGAATGGACAATGGAAAAGAGACCATTGAGCCCTGAACTAGAAAGAAATCATTCTTTTTAAGTAATTTCAATGGTTAACTAGTCTTATTCTTCTATACTGTGTTGTATTTTTTATTCCATGTAAACCAAGAAATAGAGAGCTGCTACATTTAAGCACTTAGCACATGTTTTCTCATTTTAATTTAGTTCCAATGGGAAAGACTGGAGAGAAACATGTGCTTTCCTAATATCACAATTTAAAATCTGGCTCTAAGATAAAATTTTAAGATGGTACCAATTTCAACAATATTCAAGTTCAGTAATGCCTCATTTACCCCCATTGTGAGGGAAATCATGTGTTCTGGCAAGAGATCCTCCTAAAAACCTAAAGTTGACATTGCCCTTTAGTTGTAACAATGGGCATCTTTCAAAAATCTATCATTCTAGTCCAGCGCTGTCCAAGACATATAATGAGTCACCTGGTTAATTTAAATTTTCTAGAAGCCACATTTAAAAAGTAAAAGAAATGGGAAAGTGAATTTCAATATATTTTACCTAACCCAATATACATGCAATTTACATTTTCTTACCAACTCTGAAATCTGGTGTGTAGTTTATACTTGACAGCACATCTTTTGCAGTCCTGATTGGATTATTAACTATTAAATTGGCATGGTTAACTATGAATAACCACTAAATTGGAAAATGCAGCCGTATTCCCTGCCTCAGTGAATGCACCATCACAGACAGACTAAAGCTAAAATGGCCCAGCCAGCGATTCATGGTTTGCTCCTCACAGCAGGTACTTCAGGGACGCCTCCCAGTGCAAGGGCTCCAGGTTGGTTTGCATATTAGACTATTTCTCTTGGTGGGAGGCCAGCTCTGTGAACCACCACTGTCACAGGACTGCCCTTGGGACAGAGCCAGGTCCTGAGGGCTGCGGTGGGGAGGGAGGCGAAGGGTAGGCCTGTCACTGAGTTCTCCAACACCACTTCCTTTTTCTGTGTTTCACAGTCGATTCATTTGATTTTCTATACTAGTAGAACCTTTTTATTCAAATCCATTTTAAAATAGAAATCTAATATATATAAAAGAGATAAATAAGCCCGGATATAAATTTTAAGAAACATTTATTTGATAAAACAATGAAGCTATTTGAAGACAAAGAAAATCTAAAACGGAATTTCTCACGACAGTAATTTTATATTAACCTCAGCATTCATTAAAATAACCATGAGAGCTTCGGATATCTTGAAACTCATAACAGTCTGAAAACTGGTTGGTTTAGGCTCAAGGAATCCCAGAGATCAAGCAGGTAAGAGAGGACTGGGAGGCCCTGACTGCCCTTCTCCTAGGAACCTTTGCCCCTGAGATAAAAGAAACCGCTTTGCTTTTACCAAGAAATTGCCTTTCCCATTGGCCGGTGTAGAATCTGCTCCCAAACTCTTGATTGTAACTTAGAATGAGTAGCTCCCCATATGATACGTGGTAGGGTAGATATCTCTTACCTCATGGCCATTTTCAATAAGTGATTTAAATGTGTTTACTAATCTAAAAATGAGTCCTTATGCTAATTTCCTACTTTAATATGAAGGTGGTAGACGGGTAATTTTATTCCAAATCATCAGAAGTACATCAAGGCATTTGGTACCAAGTTGTAACAGCAATGTTTGCTTCTCTATGCCGAGTACCCTCCTTCCAGAGTTACCCTCAGGAATAAGGAAGCATCTGTATATATGTGAGAATCACATAAATTAGTTTCTAAGGCGATGGCAGCCATTTATTTATTTTTTGAGGAGAGATTATGGACACCAAACAGTGTAGAGATATAATACAAATCCTTACTTTTCCTAAAGAAAAGCAGGTAAAGCTAAGTGTTACCCCACCTCCTTTCTGGAGCATGTACACAATGACCTAAAACAGGAGGAACATTTGCTCATAAACTTGAAGGTGCTTATTCATATTTCAAGAACACACGCACCCACGGTGGTCTCCACCTGGTTACTCACAGGCGTCCCGGCCCAGCAGCAGCAGCACTTGGAGCTCAGCAGACACGGACCTCAGGTCAGTTGTGGTCCTGAGCCTGGAATCCAGGGCTACCGCGCTCAGACACCTCTTCACCTTCAATAGAGCCCTTACCTGGTAGCCAGAGGGTTTGATTCAGGTTTGTTTAAGAACCTTTAAGAATTCTGATGCAGTGATGTTTTAAAGAAAGAAAGTGAGGAACACAAAGCTATTTTGCTATGTTTAGAAGTTATTTCAACATGAACTGTTTGGAATTGTAAAAACATTCCAACAGAGAGCACTGCCTACTTAGATTTCTGTATATATGTAATGTTAAAAATACACTACAATTAGAGAGTCATGAGTTCTACAGGATGATATAAGATTCAAATGAAGGCACTGTGGGTATTTAAAAAAAAATAAACAATAATATAAAAAAGGGTTTTAGCCTTTTATGGGTGAAGAATGTACTCTTATGACATAGCTCAAAGCCAATGATTAATATGAAAGAAACATATATGATAAAACCACACATACAAAAAGTCTTAAAAAATATTAGTTTGATCTCAAAACTATCTCCAAAATGACAGGGGAAAACAAATGGCTGAAAGTCAAATATATCAGTCTTGATCTAGACTTGAGGACTTATTCTAAGTCTTTTTATTACATTGCAAGTTATTTAATTAAAATTTAAGTGTGATGCTTACAAATTCTATTCTCCTTAGAAAAAAATATATCTGTACATTTTTTTTTCTATTTGAAATTCCTCACTTTTTCATTTTTATAGATAAAAAGGCAGGTAAAGTTAATGAGTGCCTTGGTAATTTACCCCTCTCAGCAATTTCATGTTTAACCTTGAGCTTTACTGCAACCTAGTTAAGTAGGAGAACATAAGAGGAAAGTCCAACAATATTGCTTTTAATTCCCCGGTTTAACATGTACAAATAACAACTCTCAATGAAAAGAAACCAAATTGGGGATCTGAATAAGACACCTACAAAACTTCTTACAACGACTTCAGCTATACAGACAAGTGGAAGCTTTTATCCTAAAAATTTCAGTGAATAGAATTGTCAGTTTCTACAGTGAACTATTTTAAATTTAGTCCTAGCTTCCAATCCACTGTGGGAATAGAGTAAACCTAGGGTAGGGGAGGCACTACAATGAGCCATGATTTTCTGCAAAACTTAAACCTCAACCCCCCGCCCCCCCAAAGAATTTTTCTTACAGTCACAATAGTTAAAATGAATCTACACAGCTCAGTCTTATTACAATCATATTAAAAGTAGGTGAAAATATTTTAGAAAGGAAATGCAGCACATCCATGCAAGCACACTGGAAACAAGGCAGCAATACAGAGTGCAAACAAAACCTGCACAAGTACATCAAGAGTGAGAAGCAACAGTAAGTTCAAGAAACATGTTTAATGTACTGTCTTTTCCTGAGGTGAAGACATTTATATGCACTGGTGCCAACTACTGCAACGCCAAGAACTACAAGAAACCAGAAAACAAATGACATGTAACTCTAAAAACTAATACCAACTTTCAAAATCCAGCAGAAGAAATGGATGTTGGTTACATTTCAGTGGGCAGAAATATGATTTTATTTAAGCCCACATACATTCATATTCTACTTGGACTCTTCACTGTCGAAATGCAATTCTCTGGAATCACTTAAGAAGTGCACAGTAAGCCAGAGAAGAGTCCTTGCTTAATTTAGAAAATTACTCAAAACATATTTGCGATATTTAGGATTTGTTACTAAGTGGACCTATAGACTACAAGAGAATATAAATAACCAAACACAGGGTAGAATCTATAATAATAAAAGCATAATATGCTAATTAGACCGGACAGTCAAACGAACTTCTGGACGTCATTCTGGACATCCTTCCGGACAAAGCAGTGGCAGCGTGGGCCAAAGGAAGAGGCGGTTAGGGGCGATCAGGTAGGTAGGTGAGCAGTTAGGGGCAAACAGGCAGGCAGGCGAGTGGTTAGGGGTGATGAGGCAGGCAGGTAAGCCAGCAGTTAGGAGCCAGTGGTCCAGGATTGCGACAGGGTGCAGGCCAGGCTGAGGATCCCCTCCCTCCATGCACGAATATCATGCACTGGGCCTCTATTATCATATAAAAGGTCAGGGATTTCTAGACTGGGTTACTTCATTCTAAGCCATAAATACTATAGGAACTAAAAAAATAATTAGTGCATTTATACACATTACTATTTTGATTTAATGATATCCAATCTGGGAAACTTACGTACAGTAAGAACCACCACTGCAATGAGTCCTCCATCTGAGAAAAAATAAAATCAGTTTGAAAGTTATTGAATGAGAGAGAGAAAGAGAGACAGAGAGAGAGGAGAGAGAGAGAACACTGGGTCTCAAATAGTTGACACATTTCAATTTTGATGAGATCATCTATAAACTACAGTGAAGAAAAAGTTTATCAATCTAGTTTATCCAGCTCATTGTGACCATAGAACCTTTCTAATAGATTCCAGGCTGAGGGTCCAACTTGTGAAACTCTTAATAGGGACCTCAGTTGTTACTGTTTTGTGCTGTAGTAACTGCACCAGGTTACAAAAATTGGAATATTATAAAAATTAGGAAACATTATTATAAAAATTAGAATTTACTATATTAGAGGAAAATTATTTAAAGAATATATTATACCATTCTAGTTGGTCTAATCCACTATTCAATCTATAATTCTTATGATTTTGTTAGAAATTTCATTCACATTGTTCCCCAAAAGTGAGTCTGTGGAATAAGTCATTCATGAAGTTCTATTAATTGATTACATAGATCTATTTTGCACTCTTCACAAATAATACCTTATCTTATCAATCCTTCCTCATGCAACCCCACCCCCAAATTAAGACACAATCTTCATTACTAAGAACATTCTAGGAAAGGAAATGAAACACCAGGGCACATGGATAAATTATGCATAGAAACATGAACATGCATTTTTGACTGTCCAGAGAGCAATAAATAATTCAATAAAATCTTAAATCTTAGAAATGCTGTTCAGTAGTCCCTCTGCTTCCACACTGCCATTATTTTTCTTATATTCTTCTAGGTCAAAGCATATGTCATGTTTACTTCTGCTCTTTTTACTTCATAAACAGATTATTAAGTACTTAATAAATTAAAAATGGCTTTGAATTTACTGGCAAAATGACCCTTTGACAACAGTGTTCAGAAGGAAAACTTAGCGGACCGAAGGTGCCTTTATAAAAAGACTAATCTCATCGATGTTTCTGACTCTCTATCTCTCTCCCTTCCTCTCTGTAAAAAAGAAATCAATAAAATAAATTTAAAAAAAAAAAAAAAAAAAAGACTAATCTTACTAAACTAGCCTAATGTGAAAAAAGTAATACATACTTTTCTTCATTTATTCATCAAAAATCTTTATATTACATGTAACTGCCACAACCAAATTTGATCCTTTCCTTTACAGCGGTTCTCAACCTGTGGGTCGCGATCCCTTTGGGGGTCGAACGACCCTTTCACAGAGGTCACCTAAGACCATCGGAAAACACATATATAATTACATATTGTTTTGTGATTAATCACTGTGCTTTAATTATGTTCAACTTGTCACAGTGAAATTGAGGGTCACCACAACATGAGGAACTGTATTAAAGGATTGCGGCATTAGGAAGGTTGAGAACCACTGCTTTAACATATATTGTGTGAACTATGTGAGCCTAAATAAAGTATGATACACCAGCCTATTATAGAAAAAAACTAGCCCAACTTATAGTAGGTTAAGGCTATGAATGGCTACAAGATATGAATAGAAAGAAAAATTATTTACAAATTGCCATTACAAAAATAATACTATCACATGGAAAGCAAGTTAGGTTTTATATATTTCAACCTACAAATAAACACAGCAACTGAGAAAGTTCGATTTGAGGGACCTCTTAAAAACTGTACTATAGCCCTAGCACAGTGGTCGGCAAACTCATTAGTCAACAGAGCCAAAGATCAACAGTACTTCTTCAAAATAGACTCACCCAGGCCGAAAATCCTTCCTCTCTGAAATCAATAAAAATATATTTAAAAAAACACTGTATTATCTGCATGTGTCTACATATACTACTGCTTCCATTTGTCATGGTATCTGTGCTATTAAAATAAATACACATGTCAATTATCACATGACAGGTTGTTTCTTCTTGAACTTTACATAACTGAAAAATGATAGTTCCATGGAGAATTCTAAGGTCTCATAATGGAGTATTATTAAAAACCAAAATATTACCTAAATCATTGGCCCCAATTGGTGAGTCACCATTTTCTTGGAATCTTCTAGAAGAAAAGAAATAATTTTAAAAAGTAGTAAAAAATAGTAATGCTTACAGACTCCTAAATTCATTGGTTTGGGTTTTTGCCTTTGTACAAAATCTTATAATTTTATTTTCCTTATAAAAATGATATGAATATTTCTCATTTAAAGTAGCATCATAAATATTATAAATTTATATTCAGTCACCAGCATTCTTCATCCTCTCCAGTAACAATTCCTGTGACGATATTCTGTGGTACAGAATGCAAATTTATTATCAGTGTATCCTCAATATTAACCTATGGATTCAGTGTGATTCTACTTTTAATTAGGCAATACAGGAGAACTTAATAAATGGTTTTGAGGTTATTCTGTAATGCTGAGTAATTTCAATATAATAAGGCCCATTTATGACAAACCTATAGCTAACATCATACTTGATGGTAAAAGACTGGAAGTTTTTCCCTTAAGATCAGGAACAACACAGGATGACCATGTTGGACATTTCTATTAAACATAATATCAAAAGTTATAATCAGAGCATTTAGGAAAGAAATAAAGCATCAAAATTGGGAAGGGAGAAATAAATTACCTCTGTCCTAGAAGATGACATGATTTTTTAAACTAGAAAACTGTAAAGATTACACACACAGACACGCACACACACTCACCTGTTGAAACTAGTAAATAAATATGGCAAAGTTGCAGTGTATAAAATCAACAAGTAAAAATCGGTTCCATTTCATTACACT
>NW_006299271.1:72960-76825 GCF_000327345.1 Myotis davidii | reverse complement strand
GGGGGTGGGGTGTGTATGGGGGAGAGACACCCTCTCTCTCTCTCTCTCTCTCTCTCTCTCTCTCTCTCTCTTTCCTTCCCCTCATTCCAAAATCAATAACATACCCTTGATTGAGAATAGAAAAAGAAGTAAAATACTTAAAAAGAAATTTAACCAAGGAGGTGAAAGATTTCTACACTGAAAACTACAAAACACTGCTGAAAGAAATAGAAGCCAATAGAACTAAATGAAAAGACATCCTGTGTTCATGCATTGGAAGAGATGATATAGTTAAGATATTGATACTACACAAAGCAACCTACAGACTGTATGCAATCCCGTCACCATCTTTAATATGCATTTTTGCAGAAATAGAAAAACCCAACATAGTTCAATGGAACCTCAAGGGACTAGGAATAGCAAGGATAATCTTGAAATGGAAGAGCAAAGTTGAGAGAACTCCCATTTTCTGATTTTAAAACATACTCAAAAGCTACAATAATCAAAACACAGTGGTACAGGCATAAATAAAGGCCAACCAATTGAGTATAATACAGAGCCCACAAATAAACCTTTGCATATATGGTCAAATATTGTATGGAAGGGTGCTCAGAACATTCAATCGGGAAAGGGCAATCTTTTCAACAAATGGTTCTTGGAAAACTAGATACCCAAAAAAGAATGAAGGTGGATTTTTTTTTTTTCACATCATGTGCAAAAATGAATTCAAAGTGGACCAAAGAACTAAATATAAAGCCATAAAACTCAAAGTGAAAAAACAAAGGACAAGCTTCATGATGTTGGATCTGACTATGATTTAAATAAATTACCTCTGGGTGTGACACCAAAGCATAGGTAGATAAAAACTTTTCTCAATGGCCATTATCAACAGAGTGAAAAGCAACCCATAGAATAGGAGGAAGCATCTACAAGTAATACACCTGGTAAGGGATTGATATCCAAAACACACAATGAACTCCTAAGATTTAGTGACAGAAAAAGCCCCAAGTCAAAGTGTACAAAGGACTTGAAGAGACATTTGTCCAAATGAGATACACAGAACCCCAATGAGCACATGAAAATATGGTCACTAGTTGTTAGGAGATGAAGATAAAACCACAATGAGCTATTACTTTATCTACATTAGGCACCAAAAGGTTGCGGGTTTGATTCCTGGTCAGGCCTCATACCTAGTTTTCAGGTTTGATCCCTGGTCGGGGCATGTTAATGGGAGGGAAGGGGTGTGACACCAAAGCATAGGTAGATAAAAACTTTTCTCAATGGCCATTATCAACAGAGTGAAAAGCAACCCATAGAATAGGAGGAAGCATCTACAAGTAATACACCTGGTAAGGGATTGATATCCAAAACACACAATGAACTCCTAAGATTTAGTGACAGAAAAAGCCCCAAGTCAAAGTGTGCAAAGGACTTGAAGAGACATTTGTCCAAATGAGATACACAGAACCCCAATGAGCACATGAAAATATGGTCACTAGTTGTTAGGAGATGAAGATAAAACCACAATGAGCTATTACTTTATCTACATTAGGATCACTAATATGAAAAAAACACTGACAAGCGTTTTTAGAAGTAGCTAAATTGGAACCTTTGTGCGTCACTGGTGGGAATGGAAAATGGTGCCACTGCTGTGGAAGACAGTACGGCTGCTCCTCAAAAAGTAAACACAGATTTGCCACATACCCAGCCAAGCTGGGTGTATACCCCCCAAATTGAAAACAGGCCTCAAACAGTTACTCAAATGCCCATTACCAGAGAAGCATATTCAGAATGGCCAAAAGTTGGAAATAAACCCAAGTATCTGTCATCAGGTGAATGGATTAAAAAAAAAAAAAAAAGGTGGTAACTACAGACAATGGAATATTACTCAACCATAAAAAGGGATGAAATTCTGATACATGCTACAAGGCAGATGGACCTTGAAAACGTGATGCTAAGTGAAATAAACCGAAAGTAATTCCACTTCTATGAGGTATAGTCAAATTCATAGAAAACTGAATAGCAATTGCTGAGGATGGGGAGAGAGGGAAATGGAGAGTTGTTGTTTAATGGGTACAATGTTTCAGTTTGAGATGAAAAAGTTTTGGATATATAGAAGTGATGATTGCACAACAATGCAAATGTATTGAATGCCACCAAAATGTACACTTAAAATGGTTAGAATGGTAAAAATACAATGAAAGTTCATGTACAAAAATCAGCATAGAGTGGCTTGAACATTTCTGAAAAGGAAGTGTTCTTCCAGATATTAAAACATATCATTTTTAGTTTGATATAGTCCCATTCATTGATTTTTGCCTTTACTTCCCTTGCCTTTGGGTTCAAGTTCATAAAATGTTCTCTACGACCAAGGTCCATAAGTGTGGTATCTATATTTTCTTCTATGTAACTCATTGTTTCAGGAATTATATTTAGGTCTTTGATCCATTTTGAATTAATTTTTGCACACAAAAACAAACTGTAATCCAGTTTCATTCGTTTGCATGTGGCTTTTCAGTTTTCCCAGTACCATTTATTAAAGAGACTATTTTTACTCCATTTTGTGTTTCTCTTCTTTTGCCAAAATTGATTTGTCTGTATATTTGTGGTTTTATAGCTGGGCTCTCTATTCTGTTCCATGGATCTATGTGTCTGCTTCCCTGCCAATACCATGCTGTTTTGATTATTGTAGTTCTGTAGTATAATTTGAGGTCAGGTACAATTTTTCATTTTGAGATCAAAAAGTTTTGAATATATAGAAGTGATGATTGCACAACAATGCAAATGTATTGAATGCCACCAAAATGTACACTTAAAATGGTTAGAATGGTAAAAATACAATGAAAGTTCATGTACAAAAATCAGCATAGAGTGGCTTGAACATTTCTGAAAAGGAAGTGTTCTTCCAGATATTAAAACATATCATTTTTAGTTTGATATAGTCCCATTCATTGATTTTTGCCTTTACTTCCCTTGCCTTTGGGTTCAAGTTCATAAAATGTTCTCTACGACCAAGGTCCATAAGTGTGGTATCTATATTTTCTTCTATGTAACTCATTGTTTCAGGAATTATATTTAGGTCTTTGATCCATTTTGAATTAATTTTTGTACACGAAAACAAACTATAATCCAGTTAAATTCGTTTGCATGTGGCTTTTCCGTTGTCCCAGTACCATTTATTGAAGAGACTATTTTTACTCCATTGTGTGTTTCTCTTCCTTTGCCAAAATTGATTTGTCCATATATTTGTGGTTTTATAGCTGGGCTCTCTATTCTGTTCCATGGATCTATGTGTCTGTTTCCCTGCCAATACCATGCTGTTTTGATTATTGTAGTTCTGTAGTACAATTTGAGGTCAGGTAGCATGATAAATCCAGCTTTGTTCTTTTTTATCCTCAGGATTGTTTTGGCTATTGGGGTCTTTTATGATTCCATACAAATCTGATGATTTCTCATTCTATTTCTAAAAAAATGAAATTGAGATTTTGATAGGGATTGCATTAAATTTGTATATTGCTTTGGGTAATATGGCCATTTTAACTATGTTGATTCTTCCAGTCCATGAACATGGGATATTTTTCCATTTTGTTGTGTCTTTTTCAATCTCTTCTAATAATGCTTTGTAATTTTCAATATATAGGTCTTTCACATTCTTTGTTAAATTTACTTCTAGGTATTTTAGTCTTTTTGTTGCAATTGCAAAAGGAAATGTTCTTTTTATTTCTTTTTCTGAAGTTTTGTTGTTAGTATACAGAAAGGCAGTGGGTTTTTTGCACATTGATTTTGTATTCTGCAACTTCACTGTTATTGATTGTTTCTAATAGTTTTTTGGTGGGTTCTTTAGGGTTTTCTAAATACAGGATCATGTCGTCTGCAAAAAGTGACA
>NW_006299271.1:69436-72406 GCF_000327345.1 Myotis davidii | reverse complement strand
CTAGGTCTTTCATGTTATTTGATAAATTTGTCCATAGGTATTTTATTCTCTTGGTTGCAATTGCAAAAGGAATTGTTTTGGGTTTTTTTTTTTTTTATTTCTTTTTCTGAAGTTTTGTTGTTAGTATACAGAAAGGCAGTGGGTTTTTTGCACATTGATTTTGTATTCTGCAACTTCACTGTTATTGATTGTTTCTAATAGTTTTTTGGTGGGTTCTTTAGGGTTTTCTAAATACAGGATCATGTCGTCTGCAAAAAGTGACAGTTTTGACTTCTGCCTTCCATATTTAGATGGCTTTTATTTCTTTGTCTTGCCTATTGCTCTGGCTAAGACTTCCAGCACTATATGTTGGAAAAAAGTGGTGAGTGGACATACTTGTCTTGTTCCTGATATTAGAGGAAAAGCTTTCAGTTTTTCACCATTGAGTATGATATTATTTGAGGGTTTATAATATATGGCCTTTATTATATTGAGATACTTTCCTTCTATTCCTATTTTATTATCAAACTAAAAAGCTTCTGTGCAACAAAAGAAACTGACAACAATACAAAGAGGCAGCCAACCAGTTGGGAGATGATATTTGCAAACAGTAGCTCCGACAAAGGTTTAATATCCAATATTTTAAAGGGCTCATAAAATTCTACACCAAACAAACAAACAACCCAATCAAAAGCAGGCAGAGGACCTGAAAATACACCTGACTTTAGAAGACATATGAAGAGCCAATAGATATATGAAAAGATGTTCCATCTTACTAGCAATTAGGGAAATGCAAATCAAAACTGCAATGAGATACTACTACACCTGTTAGAGTGGCCACATTCAACAAGACAAGCAATAAATCTTGGAGAGATTGTGAATAAAAGGGAACCATCATTCACTGCTTGTGGGAATGTAGAACCACTCTGGAAAGTAGTGTAGTGATTCCTCAAAATATTAAGAATAGAGCTACCATATTACCCAGCAACCCCTCTCCTGGGTATATGCCCCAAAATCTCAAGATCATGTATTGGCAAAAATATGTGCATCCCTATGCTCATTGTCCATCTTACTAGCAATTAGGGAAATGCAAATCAAAACGGCAATGAGATACTACTACACCTATTAGAGTGTCCACATTCAACAAGACAAGGAATAAATGTTGGAGAGATTGTGAATGAAAGGGAACCGTCATTCACTGCCTGTGGAAATGTAGAACCACTCTGGAAAGTAGTGTAGTGATTCCTCAAAATATTAAGAATAGAGCTACCATATGACCCAGCAATCCCTCTCCTGGGTATATACCCGAAAATCTCAAGATCATGTATTGGCAAAGATATGTGCACCCCTATGCTCATTGCAGCATTATATTCAGGGTGGCCAAGACATGGATACAACCAAAGTGTCCTGCAATAGAGGAGTGGGGAAAGAAGGTGTGGTACATATACACAATGGAATACTACTCAGCCAGAAGAAAGGATGAAATACTGTCATTTGCAACAACAACAGGATGGACCTTGAGAATATTGTGCTAAATGAAATAGGTCAGTCAGAAAAAGCTAAGAATCATATGATTTCAATCATATGTGGGATATAAAAGTGGAACTCGTGAACACACACAGCAGTGTGGTGGTTGCAAGATGGAAGTGGGTAGGGAGAGGAGAAGGGGGGGCCTAATATAAGGTGACAGAAGAATACTTGCCTTTGAGTAACAGTCACATGGAGCAATAGACCGATCTTGTTACATAGAAACCCACACCTGAAAACCACAGGATCATATTGACTAGTGTCAGCCCAATAAATTTAATAAAAATTTTAACATATCACTGCAATACAGTGAAAAATAGAAGATCTGTTGTTGGGACAGGAATGGACAGAGTTCATGGGAACAGAGAGACAACTATAACTCCTATGAATTTACTGTACGTTAAAAACTGGCACTTCAAACAGTTGGAGAGAAGACATTAGATGTATATACCAAGTGATTTAAATGTAAAGAATGCAATCAGAACATATGGCTGGATTTTTTATATAATTTCAGCATGGGGAAGACCTACAACTTTTGTAATAAAGGCACAACACACATAGCCATTGGAGAAAAAAATTAATACATTCAAGCACTTATTAATGTAAAACTTCTGCACATATAAATGATCACTGATAGGAAAATAGTTAAATAAATATGGTATACATTATAGTCATCATTAAAAGGATAGGAATAAATCTAAATGCAATCCCAATCTAAGACTATAAATGTAAAATGTGAGAGTTAAAAAAAATATGAACAGCATGATTCCAACTCTGGTTAATAACAACAAAACATGCTAAAATATGTATATCTACTCATATAATGATATTAATGTACCGTGACAGATAAAAAGACAACTAAACTGTTAAGTGATTAATTCAGGAATTGAAGTAGAGAAACAGGAGACTAATGTTTTTCTCTGTACACTTTTCTGTAATATTTGAAATTGTACTAATCTATATTTGTATACTACTTATCCTATATGATAAAAGCCCAATATGCAAATTGACTGAACAGTGGTATGACTGAAGTGACCGGTCACCATGATGTGCACTGACCACCAGGGTGCAGATGCTCAATGCAGCAGCTGCCCCCAGCTCACAGGCCCCAGGCTGGCCAAGGTGGGTGGCAGCGGGGGGGCCCCCCCTGATCGCCTCACTGGTCAACCCACAGATCAGCCCTAATTGCCAGCCCGGGACTCTAGTATAAGTTATAAAGCACAATCTATATCCAACCATATAAAATCTTAAAAGGAAACAGAGCCCTGCCAGAGTTGCCCAGTAGTTGAGTGTTGCCATATGAACCAGAAGGTAAAGGTTTGATTCTGGATCAGGGCACATGCCCGGGTTGCAGGCTCAATCCCCAGTAGGGGGCCTGCAGGTGGCAACTGATCGATGATATTTCTATCTCATCAATGTTCCTCTCTATCCCTCTCCCTTCCTCTCTAAAAATCAATAAAAGAA
>NW_006299271.1:68689-69419 GCF_000327345.1 Myotis davidii | reverse complement strand
TAAACCTATATTAAAATGTATGTAAACAGAAAGTTACTAAACCTGAGACTAGTAATTGTAGGTTTTGTACTGAGAGGTATTGACACTGAAAAATATATAATGAAGATGAGACCAACTACTTGATAATTTCTACATTTTTTTTCATTTATATGATGAATTATGCCTTTAGATCTTAATCTTTTTAGATAAAAATTCCCCTGATTCAATGTTCTCTGAAAAATGATTGCTATACATTTTTACACATAAGAAATGCCAGAAAACAGAAATTTAAACACCTGTGTGATGTACATAATATGTGAAGACACTATGAAAACAAATTTAAGTCCCACTTCTGTCATTAGAATGAATAGGAGATAGTGTTAATTACAAAAACTGTTTATTTTTCATTATCCCATATCATTTAATGTCCAAGATATAAGTTCTAAACAAAAAAGACCCCCCCTCCCCCACTTTGTACCTTTAATACATTTAGGGATCTTAGGCTCCCAAGTACTGTCGGCTCCACAGACAATAGTGCTGCTGCCTTCCAGGTAAAATCCCTCCAAGCACTCAAAAGTAACCTCCGATTTGTACTGAAATTTTTTTCCAAATCCTGACGCCAGTCTCCCATTCTCCAGCGCCGGATATTCACATTTGACGACTGAAAGGTGAAGAAATTCCAGAATTAATGGAAAGCTGTTTTACAGGGGAAAGAAAAACTAGTGCAAATTAGTAATTTCCCCTGGGAACA
>NW_006299271.1:32618-49466 GCF_000327345.1 Myotis davidii | reverse complement strand
TATAAAATCTTAAAAGGAAACAGAGCCCTGCCAGAGTTGCCCAGTAGTTGAGTGTTGCCATATGAACCAGAAGGTAAAGGTTTGATTCTGGATCAGGGCACATGCCCGGGTTGCAGGCTCAATCCCCAGTAGGGGGCCTGCAGGTGGCAACTGATCAATGATTCTCTCATCATTGATGTTTCTATCTCTTCTTTTTTCTCTCTGAAATCAATAAACCTATATTAAAATGTATGTAAACAGAAAGTTACTAAACCTGAGACTAGTAATTGTAGGTTTTGTACTGAGAGGTATTGACACTGAAAAATATATAATGAAGATGAGACCAACTACTTGATAATTTCTACATTTTTTTTTTCATTTATATGATGAATTATGCCTTTAGATCTTAATCTTTTTAGATAAAAATTCCCCTGATTCAATGTTCTCTGAAAAATGATTGCTATACATTTTTACACATAAGAAATGCCAGAAAACAGAAATTTAAACACCTGTGTGATGTACATAATATGCGAAGACACTATGAAAACAAATTTAAGTCCCACTTCTGTCATTAGAATGAATAGGAGATAGTGTTAATTACAAAAACTGTTTATTTTTCATTATCCCATATCATTTAATGTCCAAGATATAAGTTCTAAACAAAAAAGACCCCCCCTCCCCCACTTTGTACCTTTAATACATTTAGGGATCTTAGGCTCCCAAGTACTGTCGGCTCCACAGACAATAGTGCTGCTGCCTTCCAGGTAAAATCCCTCCAAGCACTCAAAAGTAACCTCCGATTTGTACTGAAATTTTTTTCCAAATCCTGACGCCAGTCTCCCATTCTCCAGCGCCGGATATTCACATTTGACGACTGAAAGGTGAAGAAATTCCAGAATTAATGGAAAGCTGTTTTACAGGGGAAAGAAAAACTAGTGCAAATTAGTAATTTCCCCTGGGAACAAAGAGGCGAGGCATGGAAGACAGAATGTTAGCTTAAAAAACAAACAAACACACACTTTATTTGTGCATTTCCTTCCTAGGTAAACAGATATAGAGACATCCAATAACCTTTTCCCACCTAGAACAGACTGCCATTATAGATGATTGGTTTCCTATAAGTTTTCCCATTACTGACAAGTTTTCAGAAAGATCTGATTACCACATACAATTTTCAGATAGTTCAAAAGCACTTTTGCTGCCTTTCAGTGCTAGGAATTTTTTAAATTTCAGGCTTACACTGACTCAGTACCCTGATCTTCTAAAAAGGCAGGAGAGGCTCTTGTAATAAGGTAATGCTTGAGCTCAAAGGTAAAAAGTTAAAAAGAAGCTAGGCATGTAAACATGCAGAGAGAAAGTTATCAGGTATCAACAACATGCAAGAACTGGGATGTGCAAGAAACAGAAAGGCCAGTGAACTTAAGGTCATGTTTTCCAAATATTTTGGACTAGAACTCAGGGATCAAACCCCACATTTTATATTGTAATCTCACAGGTCTGAGATTAAGTTAAAACCTAATAGTTGGCCTTCGTACCCATGTACTCAGGTATTTCCCATTCTGTTCTACTTCTTACAAAATAAAGTGCTGGGTATGATCTTCTAGATCAGTGGTTCTCAACCTTGGCTGCACATTAGAATCACCTTGGAATCTTTTTAAAATCCTGATTTCCGGGTCTCATCCTCCGGAAATTCTGTTTCTTTGTTATGGGGTGGGGCCACAACATTAGTAACAAAGAAACAGAATTTCCAGAGGATGAGGCCCAGAAATCAGGATTTTAAAAAGAATCCCAGATGATTCTAATGTGCAGCCAAGGTTGAGAACCACTGATCTAGATTGATTTCAGGATCTAGCAATGGGTTTGGCAGACTTGGGGGAAAATCACAAACAAAAAACAAAACAAAACAAAACAATGGCTGGGCAGTACATCTTTTGAGATTAAATCTGAGGAATACATAGGGTCCATAATGCACTGCTTTTAAATCAGAAGAGTGCTCTTCCTCCCTAAATGTGGACCTGAATTTCCATCAACCTGGCTCACACTCTTTGCTCTTCCCTGCTGATTCACTTAAATTCCACCCCACAC
Organism: Myotis davidii; assembly: GCF_000327345.1. Lineage (NCBI taxonomy): Eukaryota > Metazoa > Chordata > Mammalia > Chiroptera > Vespertilionidae > Myotis > Myotis davidii. Next base: position 47,402 of record NW_006299271.1, on the reverse strand, counting down.
AATTTGTACCCCAATTTGCAAACCCAAACAGTTTGCAGTGACTTTTCCATATGGATCACCTGTCCTGGCTCAGGCTTCAGACTTTCCTATAATCTCTCAAACAAGCAGCAGCTGGTGTCAGCAGGCCCCATACCCCTCAGTAAGAGGCCCCAGGCCTGCCATTGGCACTAGCATGACTTGCTTTACATCTTGGCTTCTTCTGGGCATTTCAAGCCCAACACAAGTAGCAGCCGTATGAAGATTGCTCTGTAGTTCCTGACTGGTGGCTGACTTCGCACCTTCATGGGACCCCCAGAGCCTGTGCACCCAGTAGACAGCTTCATACCATGCCAGATTACAACTCTACACATCCACAAGCAACACTCTCAAGGATCAGACTCAGTGAGAACCCAAGCCCCACAGAGGCAAGTCCTGCTCCATAGGAGTGTCTTCTGCACAGCAGCTATTCCACTGTATTCACAGCTGGTCCTTACAGCCAATTGGCCTGGGGGCAGTTTGTCCCAGTGGTACCAACAGTAATCATGTCTCAACTACAACAAGACAGTGCACATAGCCCTCACAGGGGCACACATAGAGTGCCCAGCTCAGGTGACTGGGGAGACTGAGCCACTGGGCCCTACAGGACACCTATTACACAATGCCACTCTACCAATTGCAGGAAACATAGCAGCTTTATCTAATACATAGGAAAAAAAAAAACACAGGGAAGAAGCCAAAATGAGGAGAAAAAGAAACATGTCACAAATGAAAGAACAGAGGAACTCTCCAGAAAAAGAACTAAATGAAACGGAAGCAAGCAAAACACTAGATACTGAGTTCAAAACAATGGTTATAAGGATGTTTGAGGATCGTAATGATAGCTTCAAGGGACTTAGTGAGAATTTCTCAGGAAATTACTGAAAACATCAAAGAATGAAAAAGGATGAGGCAGAAATGAAAGGATACATGATCTGAAATGAAGAATAGTTTATAGGAAATCAATAGTAGGGTAGAGGATGCTGAGTGATTTGGAATATGAGGAAGCAAAAAACACCCAATCAGAGCAGCAAAAAGAATAAAAACATATGTAGATAGTTTAAGGAGCCTCTGGGACCATCTTCAAGCATACCAACATTCACACCATGAGGGTGCCAGAAGAAGAGAGAGGAAAAATTATTGAAAAGCTATTTGAATAAATAATGACAGAAGACCTTCCCTACCTGGTAGAAAAAAAATGGACTTACAAGTCCAGGTTGCACAGAGAGTCCCAAACAAGATGAACCCAAAGAAGTTCACATGAAGACACATCATAATTGAAATGTCAAAGGTTAAAGACAAAGAAGGAATCTTAAAAGCAGTTAGTTACGTATAAGGGAGCACATATATGACTATGAGCTGATTTCCCAACAGGAACGTGGCAGATCAGAAGGGAGTGACAGGAAATATTCAAAATGATGAAAAGAAAGATTCTACAATCAAGATTACTTCACCCAGAAAAGCTATCATTTAGAATTGAAGGTCAGATAAAGAGCTTCCCAGAGGAAAAAAAAAAAGTAATATAATTCATCACCACCAAACCAATATTACATGAAATGTTGAAGGATATTTCACAAGAAGAAGAAGAGGAAAAAGAAGAAGAAGAAGAAGAAGAAGAAGAAGAAGAAGAAGAAGAAGAAGAAGAAGAAGAAGAAAAAGAAGAAGGAGAAGAAACAACTAAATGCCAATAATTACATATCTATCAACAATTGGAACTAAAAATGAAAATAAACAATGAATTGTGAGGAAAAAAAAAACGATGAATAAAATAGAACCAGAGGTATGGAAACATGGAACAGATGGTAGAATCTCAGAGGGAAGGAGGGAGGAAGTGGGCAGAGAGAGAATAACCAAAGAACTTACATGCATATATGCATAGCCCATGGACAGACATTAGGATGGTGAAAGCCTGGGGTGGGGTGGGAACTGGGTGAGAGGGCAACGGTGGGGGACACAGGGGACATCTGTAGTATTGTCAACAATTAAGGTTTAAAGAAAAATGAAGGATAAAACTTCCTTAAAGCCAGTGTGTGTTTTTTGAGGCTCTGAAGGCAAAAATAAAAAATGTTAATTCATGTATATACATAATCATTAACAATATATAAACAGTTATGCCAAGAACATGTGGAATGAAGAGTGAGAAACTCTGAAAGTAGAACTAGTGTTTATTATTTGACATGCATAAAGTTAAATTAGAAACAAATTAGTTTGTTTTAATTTTTTTATATGTTGGCCAAGTTATTTAAAAGTTGGTAAACCTTTCCACACTATTTACAAATGGGAGGGTAAAAAGTAGAAATATTATCACCTTTACACTCAGGAGGGTCAGGGCTCCATTGGTTTCGCCCAGAACAAACAAGCTTGCTCTCTCCAACAAGGGAATATTCATCTGGCCCATCTGAAGGCTTACAACTGTACGTTACTTCTTCATTATATTCAAATATATCTTTGTGGCTATTGGTGAATTCTCCATTGGGTATTTGTGGAGGTGGTTGACACAAAATCTCTTAAAAAGAGAAAAAAAGAGGACAGGAAAGACAAAAGAATATGTAAAAGATTAAGACGGCATTAGTAATAGCCTGTGAACTACCTTCAGTAAGTTCATTACCATATGATTTCCACATCTAGTTGCAAATTCAATATCCATTTGAAACAAAGTTTAGAGAAAGAAGTATATTATCCCAATTCAAACCATCAATAGAGAATTGAAAACTTAGAATAAGCCAATTTTTTTAAAATACCCATAGAAGATACCTGTATGAAACACCTGTATTTATCTGTGAGGCCACACTAAGTTTTTCTAATCATAAGAGACACTGACAATTTAATAAGGAAGTAAACTTATGACTTAGGAAGACTCAGTGCTAGTTGAGATATGCCACAACCATTCCTCAATCAGTGGTTCTCAGGTATACCTCGATTTTGTCTTTTCTCACTGTCACCCTTAGAGTGTACAGTGACATTTTCCAATGGCTTCAGACTGTCTGATAATGCCACAGAATGAATCTGGAGCTCTTCCTTTAAGCCAGTACTGAAGAGATTAGAAAAACTGTAAAGTGTCCGGCCAGCATGGCTCAGTGGTTGATCATCAACGTATGAACAAAGAAGTCACGGTTCGATTCTCGGTCAGGGCACATGCCCGGTTGCATGCTCGATCCCCAGTGGGGGGCGAGCAGAAGGCAGTTTATCAATGATTCTCTCTCATCATTGATGTTTCTGTCTCTCTCTCTTGCTCTCCCTTCCCCTCTGAAATCAATAAAAAATATTTTTTTAAAAAATGTAAAGGAATGACAGTCCACTGTTTTGGAAATGTTTGATCTTACAAAAAAAATATATATTGCGTTTGTTAACATGTATTGAGCTTATTGTTCTTAAAAATGAATTAGTAAATAATTATTATAAATGTCTCTGTTTTAACCCCAATGTAAAGAATATAAATAGCACTAACCCACCTGCAGAAAAGCTCTGTGGGGTCTTGGTTAACCCCTTCCCCAATAATTTTTTTGTTAAAAACGTTTCTTTTTCAGACTAATTTTTTTTATTTTGGTTCTATATAGTATTTTTGATGCTGGTTATGAAAACAGTTTGTAATTATTTTTTCTTCCCATTTTTGTGGTTAAGAATAGTATTTCCTCAGAAAGTTTCTAGATGAAATTATTTAGAATGGTACGTATGTAGCTGGTTTTTGAAGGTAAAGTTTTTAGACGAGTATACTCGTCGACGACTGAAAAAAGAACATTTTGTGAAAACGTGTATACACGTTTCTGCCGGGGAAGGGGTTAATTGTAAAGCAAACGGGGGTCCCCAGGCGAAAAAGTTTCAGGACTGCTGCTCTAAATTCTAAAGACAGAATGTACTTACTTTCACAATGTGGTGGCTCCTCACTCCATTCCACATCGTTTCCAGAGAGTTCACAATGTAGAATTTTTGTGCCAACTAAGGAATAACTAAATGAGAAAAGAAATGATTATTTTTTATCAGTTAACAAGAACACATAATAATGAAGAAGTTTTTATTTGGTTGTTTTCCGGCACTACAGTAGCTTCTGGGAGAAGTTTCTGAAGTGACAGGGATAGAATGTGTTAACTGAATCTGCAATGTAATTAAATGCAGAGATTCTTCATATGAACACACGTTGGCCTAGAGCAAAGTATCTAAATAAACCTGTCACACCTGACAGTCTGGTGATTGCTAGCTCTGGCAGGCACAGCACAGTCACATCTGTGTCCTTGCTCATGCCATTCTGCTCTGTCAGGGCAACGAACTACTCAGCAGCCAGATCTGGCCCCAGCACTGACCTGACTGCATTCAAGCCCCAGCTCCAAGACTGATTTGTTTGTTGAGCTTGGACAAGTTGCTTAATGTTTCTCTTTATTTTTTAATTTTTTGTTAACCCACATCCAATTGTATCTTTGCAATTAATTATTAGGGAGATTTGAAGGCAGGGGAGCGACAGAGAGAGAGAAACATGAAAGTGGGGAAGACACCTCTATGGGACTGCCTCTTGACCGGGGCTGGAGATCAAGTCCCCAACCCAGGTATGTGCCCTTGATCAGAATCAAACCTGGGACCCTTCAGTCCACAGTCTGGCGCTCTAACCTCTCAGTCAAACCGGCTAGGGCTAGTTCCCTTTCTTAAATTCCCCACCTGTGGAAAGATATATATACTTTGTGGGGTGGTTTTGAGTAGTAGGTGTATTAGCATCAGGAACAGAGGAGTGCTAGGCAAGTTTTTTAATACTCTTCAGATTAAGAGTATCTTCCTTAGTAGAGCTCAGGGAGACCCCTACTCCATGAAATCTCTGATGATTGTAATTCACAGAACTCTCTCCTCCTTCTGGACTCTCTTTATAATGAGCCTGAATAAGTCTATTTCTGTGGTAAATCCCACTTAATATTTTATTGGACACTATGTATATAATGAGGCTAAAACTTCTTTGAGAATAATCTATGTCCACCATTTTCAACCTTCTTCATCTCATGGCACACATAAAATAATTACTAAAATTCTGAGGTACACCAAAATATATATTTTTTGCCCATCTGGCAAAAAGAATAGGTATAATTTTGATTCATTCATTCCGTTTGGCTATTATTGTGTTGGCAGCTGTCAGGTTTTATTTGAAAGTCTAAGAGGTGAGTGCGTCAACTAAATGGTCAGGTATTGCATGTTTTAAAAATTTTGTGGCACATGGGTTGAAAATTGCTGGTCTCTGTCCTAACCTTTTGGTAGTTCGAAAGGTAGACTTTTGAGCGGAGGCCAAAGCCGGCTCAGGGCAGGCGGGAAGCTTGGCTTCCTCCATCACCCAGACAACCAAGCCTCCTGCTTGGTGCAGCTCTGTGTCTGGCAGCTGCCATCTTGGTTGGGTTAATTTGCATATAGTCGCTCTGATTGGCTGGTGGGCGTGGCTAAGGGTGTAGCAAAGGTATGGTCAATTAGCATCTTTGTCTTTTATTAGTGTGGATTAAATGACTAGTCGCCCAGTGTGCACATTGAAAGGAAATTAATTAGCAGAAATATTTTAATATCGCTATTCTCCCTTTCTCTATAATAAAAATGTGAACCAAATTTACAATCCACAATGACAGATGGAAACATAGGCGTGCGATTTGCGCCAGTGAGAGCTTTATATGTATCACGTATGCACCAGTCAACTTAGGCTTTTATAGATATAGAATAAACTTCCTTAATTAGACCTATTTCCTAAAAAGTTAGCTAAACTTTTTCCAGCCCAGTGAAGCACCCCAACTCTCTTTCAGGTAACTGTCAGCAACACAGCAGTAAATATATCAAAACAAAGCAGATTATTATTGTAGATCACACAGGGAGAACAAAGGGTTAAATATTTAACTGCAGCAGTGTTGTTGTTTTTTAAAATATTTTTTTTATTGATTTCAGAGAGGAAGGGAGAGGGAGAGATAGAAACATCAATGATGAGAATGGATCATTGATCACCTGCCTCCTGCATGCCTCCTACTGGGGATTGATCCCACAATTAAGGCATGTGGCCTTGGCTGGAATTGAACCCAGGACCTTTCAGTCCACAGGCCAACACTGTATCCACTGAACCAAACCAGCAAGGGCTGCAGCAGTGTTTGACTATATTCTGCACAGTGAGAAAGCCTGAAGTCATTTTCAAGGTCCACCATTTCTTCTTTTCAATCGGATCAAGTTTCTAAGCTTTCTAAATCTCCATTTCCCGGCTAATGAAAAGAAAATAGGATTCCACTGAGTCTCCTATCCACCTATGCTAGGACTTCTGTGAGGATCAAATGAGATGAGGCTCGGGAAAACGCTTCACAGACATTTGGTTACAGTGTAAAATGTTTCCACCTGGGTGTTCCTGGGCTGAACAAACTGTAAGGACGCTAGTGGTCACTAGGGAGAGGAAGCTGGCCGTTGCTACATGACATCATTACCCCATGGTCAAACACTTAGCATATTAGCCTTTTTTAAAAAAATATATTTTATTGATTTTTTACAGAGAGGAAGGGAGAGAGACAGAGAGCTAGAAACATTGATGAGAGAGAAACATCGATCAGCTGCCTCCTGCACATCTCCCACTGGGGATGTGCCTGCAACCCAGGTATATGCCCTTGACTGGAATCGAACCTGGGCCCTTTCAGTCCACAGGCCTACACTCTATTCACTGAGCCAAACTGGTTTTGGCAGCATATTAGCCTTTTATATAGATCAGTGGTTCTCAACTTGTGAGTCGTGACACCTTTGGCAGTCCAACGACCTTTTCACAGGGGTCGCCTAAGACCATCCTGCATATCGGATAGTTACATTACAATTCATAACAGTAGCAACATTATAGTTATGAAGTAGCAACGAAAATAATTTTATGGTTGGGTCACAACATGAGGAACTGTATTTAAAGGGCCAGAAGGTTGAGAACCACTGATATAGATAGATACAATTGTGCTTTCCTTCAATTTAAATTTCTTTCTATTTGTTGCACATCTTTTCAGTCTCCAAGGGTTGATTGGCTATACGTACAACTTGTTCCTCAGAAAGCAAGATGAAATCAACATTGTGGAAATGCTTGAGAAGAGAACCAAACCAAAAATGGAACCAGAAATATTTACCTTATTCCTTCAAGGAGCAACTTACCCCTCATTACAAGCATAGTGAGCTTGTGCGCCAAACTCCAGAGTTTCACTAATGTAGACTATTTTGCCATTTGGAGGTTCTCTTGGCTGTGGACATGACTTTTCTAAAAGAAAAATTGCAAATTTGTTGTTTTATACCCATGACAAAACATATTTGAATCAAAATGAAAATTCTACATTGCTCTATTAAATGCATGGAAATATTTTCTTATTTTTATTACATTTATTGGGGTAACATTGATTACAAGCGTATATAGGTTTCAAGTGTCTATTTCTAGGATACATGATCTGTATATTGCATTGTGCTCCCATTACCCAAAGTCAAAACATCTTCCGTTACATATGTTTGGTCCCCTTTACTCATTGCTACCCATGCAAATCCCCACCCTTCCCTCTGGTAACCACCAAAATGTTGTCTGTGTCTCTGAGTTCCAGTTTTACATCTCTTTTATGAGTGAAATCACATAGTTTTCAGCTTTTTATGACTGACTTATTTCACTTAGCATAATGTTCTCACGGTCTATATCCATGTTGCCGTTAATGGTCAAACTTAAGATTCACATTTACGCATAGCATCAATGGCCAAATAAAAAATTTCCTGGAGATTTTCAAAGCCTGAAAAAATAGATTCTAAATTTACATCCATCTGAGAAAACCATCATGATAATGGGGGAATAGGCCATCTCAAATGTGTGAAAATCTTTAGAGCAATCAAAATAAAAAGTCTTGTGTACTTACTTGTACAGGCCTCCTGGAGAGGAGGTGCCCAGGTGTTATCAGTCTGACAAACAGCAGAGGATGGAAGAACAGGAAAACGACGCCTGTATCCTGGGCGACACTCATATTTTACCTGGTACCCAGGATTGTAAGGGGGTGTAGGATCACCCTGGGGTTTCATAGATTCAAATCTTGGCAGCTCACAACAGGCATCTGAGCATGAGAGAATAACAACGTAAAACTAAAGTATTTTCTCTTTTCCACCAGCCAGGGAGAATGGCTGGCAGCAGGCAGGTTATACGGAATAAATGGAAGGCCCTTGGTGAGATTTTAAGTGATTGTGCCGGGCTTTTACCAGATGATGAGCTGTGCTTGCTTTAAATACCATTCTACTAGCTTTGGTTTCTTTGAGATTAACCTGAATATTCTTTCAACAGTAAACTGAAGAGACAGCAGCAATAACTTTGGTTTCAAAATACTATTTGCAGGTATGTATCCTTCCCATTTTTTTGTCCCTATAAATGTAAATTAGATTGTTTATTTGGGATTGTATCTATTTCTGAAGGAAGGCCCTTATAGGTATATACTTTCATCATCTGACTGCTTGTGCTGTATCCTATACATTTTGAAAGGTTTTGTTTTTATTTTCATTTTTCTCAAGGTAGTTTTTTGTGTTCCTGTTGGATTTGAATTTTCACTGGGTTGTCAGCCCCCACTTAATATTATGCTTCATATATTTCTGGCACTTATAACAGAATGGTTGTACCAAGGAAAAGAGATTGAGCATTTGCTAACATAAGTGTGACAAGCCACAAAGGATCTCTGCATTCTAGTAGAGCTAGGACAGAAAAGATAGTTTGGGTATAGGGACAACAAGTCAGGGGAATTTGAGCTGGAGTGTGTGGGTCTCTCTGAGATATTTTGCTCAGAGAAGGTGGCTGAGGGGATAGCATCACACTTCAGTTTGAAGGACAAGGAGCCAATTATGCAAGAGGAAGGAGGAGCCTGGGGACAGCAAGTGCAGAAGCCCCAAAGCAGCAGAGTGTGACTTCTGAGCAGAAAAGCCTTCCCTCCCAACAGTCATTTGTTAAATGCTCTCAGAGAAGCATGCTCCTTCCTCCAGGGCACCTGACAGGGGTTATAACACTAGCGTTGTGGTCTGGTTACTGTCCGCCAGTCCCAGTACATTTCAGCAAATCTTTATTGATTGCCTACTGTGCGCCTGGCACTGGGGATCTAACAGTGAGCAAAACATAGTCGCTGTTTATGTTCATGTGTGTGCGTGTGCAAACAGGCAAAGTGTCAAATAAGGATCATGAAAATAGGAATGGTTTGTTATTGGTCACCAGTGTGTCCCCAGAACCAGCACAGGGCCTGGCACATACAAGGCAAATAATTTATTGAATGACTTCTCCTAAGGAGAGAATGCAGCATAGAAACTCTCTCTATAATAGGATCCCAAAAATCACTTCGATATAGAAACACACATGCATACAACGACAGTTGGAAATATAAAGTATTCCATGTTTGTCCTTTGATTGTATATGTTTTCTACAATAAGCATATATATGTATATATGTATTGATTGTATTCAGTGAAACACAAATCAAACTTAGTGGATGGCTTTCAGCTTTAGTTTATCAGAGATAGGGGAAAAGCTTATTGATGTTATTTATTGTTCTTTCTTTTGACTCATCTCTCACTAAGTGTTGCTACCAGTATTTTTTTGGTTGCTTCTAATCTCCCTTTAAATGGGACCCAACCTAGTGAAAAAAAGAAAAAATATTGCCCGAAGACATTGGGGAGTAGCATAACATATTATTGATATTGGATGAGAATGAGAACGGAACTCCAGAGTTAAAAACAAGCAACAGCCTGGAGAGCAATACCAATATGATTGGGGGCAACAAGCAGCCTGTTACCTTTTTGTACAAAAAGCACTGCGTGTCCTTCCCAATCCTTCTAAACCCCAGGCCCTGGAGCTCGCTCTCACTTAAGGGCTCTCTGGGTAACATGCGCTCCCCAAACCCCATACAAAGCAAGCAGTGAGCTTCCTTGCCCCACACCCTGCAACCTCTGGCTTGGACCCTCTGTAAAGCATACGCCTGGCAACACCTGGCCTGGGCTCCCCCAGCCCAACCCAGTGGGGTGTAGCACCACACTCACCAAGGCTTCACTAAGCACAGGGGGCACAGGGGAAAGCCTCCCACGGGCCCAGCACTGGCCCAATAACATCCCACACACTGGGCACTGAGGAGCAGGCCCGCACCTTCAGCACCTGCTCAGGGCTTCCCATCTCGTCTTGTTAATTGTTGACAGTATTACACACGTCCCCCATTTCCCCACCCTTTTGCCCTCATCTACTCAATCCCCGCCCCACTCCTGGCCTTCCCCACATTATTGTCCATGTCCATGGGTTTTGCATATTTGCAAACATGTTCTTTGGTTAATCTCTGACATCTTGATTAGCTCAGTCCACAAACACCTGCAGGCTTTTGCTAGGGACACAGCTTGGCCCCCAGCAAACACTGGGCTCTGCAAGGCTCTGTGCCTACCACCTAACAACCCTCTCTGCAGGCCCGCTGAGTCCCCCCTCACTTCTGGGTCCTCACAGAGCAACCAGGAGGATCTGTGGCTAAGGCTTCTACCCTGAACTCACATCACCTGGTCCACCAAGCCCTGAGCCTCCTCCTCACACACCAAGCAAAGTTCCCTTTGCCCTCCGCTCCTGTAGACCAGCTCCCCTACCCGCTCTAGTTTCCCTCCAGGGCTGTGACCCTTTCCCTTCCCTACCTGAGCATGTGGGTAGCAGGAGCTCTAGGGCCAGCACTAGGATCCCAAGGAAGCCCCCAGAGAAGGGACTCTCCAGGCGGCGGGAGGATGCCCTGCGCGGCTCGTAAGAGGCCCTCATTGTCCTGGACTTCAGTGGGAAACCCGCGGGAGAGTGAGTATTTGCCTCTTGGAATGCCTGTCCCAGACGCAACAATCCCCAGACTCAAAAGGTGTCAAGTTCTTTACAGTTGGTGGGCGTGGTCTGGACCTTGACATCACGATAGGGAGGGGCCAATGGCGGGGTGGAACGGGGTGTGGCTGGCCGAGGTCTAAACCAATCCTGTCCTCTGGCTGCTCAGGCTCTGCCCCGGCCTGTGTGGACCATTCTTCCACCTGCCAAGGTTTGCTGGAAATGGTGCTTCACTGCCATGTCCTTAAAGAGGCAGTTATCCCTAAACACGTAGAAAGGGCGGAAAGGAAACGAGAGCTGGCCCAGTCCTCATTGCCCCTTTCCGGGACACCTGGACGGAAGAATAAAGCGAACTGACCTGAGAATAGAAACTGAGTCCAGAGAGAAGGTTGCCTAGAGACCAGATGGAGTCTCAGAAAATTCTTTTTCTTGAGATATCATAGGACCCGCGGCCCTAAGCACCCAGTGGGAAAGAGGATTCCCCACTTCTGCCAGTGGACACCCCATTTCTACAGATAAGAGAGCCAGGGCCCTTACTCATATTTGGCATTAATCACACATAATTAGGGACAATAGTTGAGATTTCTGTGGTTGAAGGTCTGCTACTGAATCCTCTCGAGGCCTGGTAGATTTCAAAATCACCAAGATAGTTTGTCCACTGCACCACCAACCAAAATATAAATGCCTCTGCCCCTAGTCCCTTGAGAGGCCCCTGGGAAGGTACATTATTAAACACCGTGCCATTAAGGGTTTTGGGTCTCAACCTAGAGGACCCTTGCCATTTTGGAACTAAATGTTTTATTGAAGACAAAATACATATGTTTGGAAAAGGCTATGGACAGGGTGTATTAAGTGTCAAATTCCTGGTTGTGGTTAATGCCATGATTGGTGGGATGAGTAGGTACTGAAAAGAGGGAGAACTTTTGTGGTGAAACCATCTCGATTCTGGAACAGTAAGAATGAGCAAGATTTACTGGTAGAGTCGGGAGTTAAATGTTTTATTGAAGACAAAATACATATGTTTGGAAAAGGCTATGGACAGGGTGTATTAAGTGTCAAATTCCTGGTTGTGGTTAATGCCATGATTGGTGGGATGAGTAGGTACTGAAAAGAGGGAGAACTTTTGTGGTGAAACCATCTCGATTCTGGAACAGTAAGAATGAGCAAGATTTACTGGTAGAGTCGGGAGTAAATCTGTAAGACTGGTTTTTAAAAAGTAAGGAGGGATGTTAAAGAGCATACGAAAGGAGTTGACATTTTGGTCTTTATTTGGAAAAGAATCAAAATGTCAGCAATTGTGAGTAAACGCATTGGGAGCCGCAGCATCCTCAAATGTTTCGTTTTTAATATAACTTTGTTGTACATTAGAAGTTTTACAACGGACATGACTTTTACACCACCACTTCTGTTTAGAGTTTATCTCAAAGAAATCATCAGAGCTGTGAGCAAAGATGTAAAATTTTGGCAAAATATGAAATGCTAGTTGTCTGGTAACGGTAGTAAGGAATTTATGGGAATCCTATGCAGCATGCAGTGTAAAAATGTCAATGTAACTGATAGATTTGTAAGTGGACAAAACAGACTCTAAATCAGCATCTGACCTTTGGCACGTCCTTTATAAAACAGAGTGTATATTGGTGCACATAAAAGAGATTAATTGGAAGTATTCCCAAAGTTAACTAAGAGTTGGTAGGATTGTGCCTATTTCCTTTTCTTTGTGCTTTTTCCATTTTTCTCTAAATACAAGTTACATCTGGAATCAGGCACTGAATAAAATTTTGATAATCCAGTTTCTGTATCCACATCTTATTTTGTTCATAGAATGATGCAGGTAGAACATGTACCACGCAGGGTTAAGGATGGAGAGGCTGGTGAGGAAATGGAAGCTCTCAGTACAAAACTCAAATGCTCCTTCTGGAATTACAGAAGTTCACATATATTTACACAATTCTGCATCTGAGATGGACTGAAGCCTTTCTGAGTTCAACAAACCATGGAAATTCCTGTTCCTCCCTGAACAACACAATGTTTTGATTCTTAGCTGAGCATATAAGACACTTAGTGTGGAGGTGATGTGTAAAACTGTTGACAATGAGAAAAATATATCTGCCCCAAAGGACTCCTCATGGGATCAAATTCATAGCCAGTGTCATTTACAGAGTAAACTCTTGCACTCTGCATTGCAGCATGGCCAACAACTGAACTACCCAAAATGCATATGCTAATCACAGTGCTAGCATTACACGTAAACTACAAGTTCACAAGAATGTTTTCTTGACCTCTGTTGTGGTAGCTATGTAGGATACAAGACAGTATGGCATAACCTGAGGTACTGAGTAGATAAGATAGATAGAGAATAATGAATAACATCACCAATCTCTCTTCCTTCTTTTGTCAAAGGAAAAGTGTTCTCAGAGTTTAACTAAAGAAAAAGAGTCTTATTCCAGAAAACCCACCGGTCCATTTAACTCACAAAACCATTCCTTCAGTCCTTTTCCTGAACCGTGGCTGTGGCAGGGGAGGTAAACAGGATCCAGTCGGGCGTGCATGTACAGTGCGATTGAAACTTCGTGGCCCATGTGCAGAAGTCGGAATTTTGTGGAAGAGCCACACTCAGGGGCCAAAGAGCTGCATGTGGCTCGTGAGCCGCAGTTTGCCGACCACTGGTCTAGGGTGTCCAGATGTTTCATTGGCCAGGATGAAGCCTCTCCTCTTTCTTAAAGCCGGGAACACCGTCCTTCCACCAAGGCACAGACTCCTGATGGGGCTATCAGTTCACCTGACACCCCAAGCAATTACTGCCGCCTGATCCCTCATCATTGTTCTCTATCTCACAAGACTTCCCAACATCATCTGACACATACATCACCATTGAGAATTCTCATGTCCTTCAAAATGTGATTAAGTCTTTGTAGTCTGTTTCTTTTGGACACATCTTGAATCTGGTATTCGAGGCCAAGCTCTCCAAGTAGATAGAAAATGCGTTGGCAGCTGTGTGTCCCTCTTTGCTAAATGATACCATCTGGTTGGCTGTAGGTGTGTAAGTGGAAAGGCAGTGGACTAAGGCATACTCGGGCCTCGTGCAGGCTGTACTGGCAATAGCTCCCACCTGTGGAAATAAAGGCTGAGGCGTTCTTCATAAGCCCGAGACACAAATCTGAACACAATTTAGGTGAAATAATGTGTTAAGTCTCGAGCCCAGTAATTCTTCACGTGAGGTGTTGGCCCAGGCCTCACTGAGAAGCTGGCATAGTGTTCGGGGGTGGGGCTGGGAGACTAGTGTGCCCATATTTGGGGGGAGCTTAAGCGTTTTCCTTGAACACAAGAAAAGTTGTATTTTGGGATTATTCTCGTGAGACAGCTCCTCCCTACCTTCTGATCAGATTCACCCAAGGATTCTGTGCAGAGTGGTGCTTAGCCGCCACCCTTACAGGTGCTGCCTGCACTCCTCCAGCAGCGGGACCTGGGCTTGCTTTTTGCTGTTTGTTTCACACTCATCCCCGGTGATGCTAGTGCGCAGCCAGGGTTAATAACCACCTGCCTGTGGCTCGGCTTGTAGGCGTTGTGCTCACAGCGTGTCCTGAGGACCCACAGCACTGGGGGCTCCTTTCCTGTGGCCGCGGTAACGAGTCACAGCAGATTGGGCGTCACAGTGTCTTCCGGCCTCTAGAAAAAATACTTCAGCCTGGGTAACTGGGAAATAACAGAAACGCGTTCCTCACAGTTCTGGAGGCTGGGAAGCCCAAGATCGAGGCCCTGGCAGTGTGGGCATCTAGTGAGAGCCAGCTTTGTGGTTCATGGACAGGGCCTTCTAGCTGTACGTTCACATGGCAGAGGGCTGAGGGACTTTCTTGGGGTTCTGTTATAGGGACACGAATCCCATTCATGAAGCCTGAGCCCTCTGACCTAGTAACTTCCCTGTGGCCCCACCTCCTAATGCCATCCTCTTGGAGGTTAGGATTTTTTAAAAATATA
>NW_006299271.1:23334-32587 GCF_000327345.1 Myotis davidii | reverse complement strand
TTTGGGTCACTATAAAAAACACTGCAGCCTGGGTAACCGGTGAGCCACAGTTCCTCACACTTCTGCAGGCTGGGAGGCCCAAGATGGAGGCCCTGGCAGTGTTGGCATCTAGTGAGAGCCAGCTTTGTGGTTCATGGACAGGGCCTTCTAGCTGTACGTTCACATGGCAGAGGGCTGAGGGACTTTCTTGGGGTTCTGTTATAGGGACACGAATCCCATTCATGAAGCCTGTGCCCTCTGACCTAGTAACTTCCCTGCTGCCCCACCTCCTAATGCCATCCCCTTGGAGGTTAGGATTTAACGTAGGAATTTGGGAGGAACACAAACATGCACACAGTGTCTCAAAACAACACACATTTATTTTTTTCCGTTCTGGAAGTCATAATACTGAAATCAATATCACTGCGTGAAAATCAAGGTATAGGCTGGGGCACCCACCCAACAGGGGGACTGGGAGAGAATTAGTCCCCTTGCCTTTTCCAGCTTCTGGAGCTGCATTCTGTGTTTTTTGGCTCCTGCCTCCATCCTCCATCCAGCAGCATTGTGCTTGAGTGGTCACATGGCCTTGTGCTGTCGTCACATCTCCCCCTGCCTTCCTCTTAGAAGGAGACTGTGATTACATTTAGGGCCCCACCTGGATAATCTGGGGTAGTTCCCCATCCCAGGTCTAAGCAAGAAAAAAGGAAAGCAAAGAGGGAGGGGAGGAGGTGTGAGTAAGAAAGGTGAAGAGAAAGGAGAGAGAGATGAAAGTGAATTAGAGATGATGGCAAGAGAGACTTAAAGAGAAACCAGCTCCCACTTCTGTTGCCCTTCAAACAACTTCGGGGAGAAGAACATGCAGACTGGAGATGAGTCACTGCAAGTGTTCAGGGGTCCTATTCTTTTTTTTTTTTTTTTAATAAAAAATATTTTATTGATTTTCCACAGAGAGAAAGGGAGAGAGATACAGAGCCAGAAACATCGATGAGAGAGAAACATCGACCAGCCGCCTCCTGCACATCTCCTACTGGGGATGTGCCCGCAACCCAGGTACATGCCCCCGACCGGAATCGAACCTGGGACCCTTCAGTCCGCAGGCCGACGCTCTACCCACTGAGCCAAACCAGTTTCGGCTACTGTGGCATCTTATGCAAATATTCTCTCATAATGGAGTCCCATGTCAAATGCAAATGAAAGAGTATTTTCCTAGGAGCCTTTTCAGGTGGGGATAGATGATCAATGACCAATCATTTCCCCAAACACCATAAATAAGTGCTCATCTAAACGTCAGTAGAAAACAGAATTGAAGGCACATGCCCTAAACCTAAATCCCAGGATAGCAGAGCTGTTGCTTATTTCTGATATTTGGTATAAGGCTTTCTTATTTTAAAATAGAAATCCAGTATATAAGAAAGATAAATAAGCACTAATATAAATTTAAAAAACACTCCTTTGATAAAACTATGAAGCAATTTGAAGCTTTTTTTTTATTTTAGAGCCAGATGAAAATCTAAAAGTGAATTTCTAATTACAAGTATTTTATATTAACTTCAATATTCATTAAATTAATTGTGAGAGCTTCAGATACTTTGAAGCTCATAAGTGTGTGAAAACTGGTTGGTTTCAGCCTCAAGGAATCCTAAGGGATGAAGAAGATAGGACTGGGAAGCCCAGACTGCCCTACTGGTAGGAATGTTTGTCTTCTCCTTTGCCCCTGGGATTAAAGACACCACTTCGCTTTTACCAAGAAATTGCCTTTCCCATTGGCCTTTGTGGAATCTGCTCCCAAACTGTTGATTGTAACTTAGAGTAAGTGCTTCCCACATTATATAAGTTGTAAGATATCTATCTATCTATCTATCTTACTTCCTGGCCATTTTTCATCCTGATGTTAATGTGTTTACTAATCTAAAAATGAGTCCTTATGCTAATTTCCTTTTTTTTTTTTGAGGGGAGATTATGGACATTAAGCGGTGCAAAGATATAATGAAAATCCTTACTTTTCCTAAAGGAAAGGAAGCTAAAGCTAAGTGTTACTCCACCTCCTTTCTGGAGCATGTACACAAGATGAGGAGTCTTTTAAAAATCCAATGACCTAAAACAGGAGAAACATTTGCTCATAAACTTGAAGGTGCTTATTCATATTTCAAGAACACACGCACACCCACGGTGGTCTCCACCTGGTTACTCACAGGCGTCCCGGCCCAGCAGCAGCAGCACTTGGAGCTCAGCAGACACGGACCTCAGGTCAGTTGTGGTCCTGAGTCTGGAATCCAGGGCTACCGCGCTCAGACACCTCTTCACCTTTAATAGAGCCCTTACCTGGTAGCCAGAGGGTTTGATTCAGGTTTGTTTAAGAACCTTTAAGAATTCTGATGCAGTGATGTTTTAAACAATGAAAGAATATGAGACACACAAAGCTATTTTTGCTTTTGTTACAAGTTATTTCAACATGAACTATTCATGAGTGAAGAATGTAGATAGCCCAAACCAAATGCTTACTATAAAAGTAAAACATATTAAACCACAAATAGAAAAAGTCTTTAAAAATATTAGTTTGATTTCAAAACTATCTTCAAATGAATGGAATCTCAGATGGGGCAAACAAATGGCTGAAAGTGAAATATTGCAGCCTTGGTCTATGCTCTAGGA
This sequence comes from Myotis davidii, assembly GCF_000327345.1. Classification (NCBI taxonomy): domain Eukaryota; kingdom Metazoa; phylum Chordata; class Mammalia; order Chiroptera; family Vespertilionidae; genus Myotis; species Myotis davidii. Next base: position 29,956 of record NW_006299271.1, on the reverse strand, counting down.
TTTATTCTAAATCTTTCATTACATTGTAAATTGTTTCATTAAGATTTAAGTGTGGTTGAGCATTGACCTATGAACCAGGAGGTCATGGTTCTGGTCCCAGTCAGGGCATATGCCCAGGTGTGGGCTCGATCCCTAGTGTTGGCCATGTAGGAGGCAGCCGATCAATAATTCTCTCTCATTGATGTTTCTCTCTCTCTCTCTCTCCCTCTTCCTTCCTCTCTGAAATAAATAAAAACATATTTTAAAAAACTTACGGGTGATGCTTACACATACTATTCTCCTTAGAAGATATATATATTGGTACATTTTTTCTATTTGAAGTTTCCCCTTTTCCATTTTTATAGATAAAAAGGCAGATAAAGTTAATGGGGTGAATTCATAATTTACCCCTCTCTTCAATTTAGGTTGAACTCTTGAGCTTTACTGCAACCTAGTTAATTAGGAGAACAAAAGAGGAAAGTTAAACTATGTTGCGTTGAAATCCCCAGTTTAACCTGTATAAACAACAACTCTAAGTGAAAAGAAATCAAATTGGGTATTTGCATAAGACACCTACATAACTTCTTACAATTATTATGTTATACAGACACATAGAAACTTACATCCTAAAGATTACAGTGAATAGAATTGTCAAAGTCTCCACAGTGAACTATTTTAAATTTAGTCCTGGCTGACAATGCACTGTAGGACTATGGTAAACCTAGGGTAGGGGAGACACTCTAAAGATCCATGATTTTCTGCAGAACTTAAATCTCAAACCCCCACAGGAATTTTTTCCAGACATAATACCTAAAACAACTCTACACAGATTACTCTCGTTAGAATAATACTAAAAGTAGATGAAAATATTTTCAGCAAGAAATGCAATTCTGACAGCACAATCACACAAGCATGTTTTTAACAAGACAGCACGCAATCCCAAGTGCAAGCAAAAGCTGCATAAGTACATCAAGATGAGAAGCAACAACAGATTCAAGAAAGATGTTTAATTTACTCTCCCTGATGTGACGACATTTATACACAGGTGCCAACCACTGCAACGCCAACAACTACAAGAAACCAGAAAACAAATGACATGTAAGTCTAAAAAGTAATGCCAAGTTTCAAAATCCAGGAGAAGAAATTAATGTTGGTTACATTGCAGTGGGCAGAAATATTATTTTATTTAAGCCCATATTCATTCATATTCTATCTGGACTCTTCACTGTGTAGATGCAGCTCCCTGGTATCAGTTAGGTAGGGTCTGCAGTAAGTCAGGCAAGAGTCCTCGCTTAATTTGAAATATTACTCAAAGCTTTTTTGGGATATTAAGATTTGTTACTACATGGATATGTAGAATATACTATACCAACACAGGATAGAATCATATAAAAGGTCAGGTACTTCTAGACTGGTTTACTTAATGTCAAGCTATGAAAACTATAGAAACTAAAAAAGGCGTTAAAATGCACTTGTTCACATTAATATTTTGATTTAAGTGGCATCCAAGTTTGGGACACTTACGCACAGTCAGAACAATCACAGCACTGAGTCCTCCATCTGAAAAAAAAGCCAGTTTTAAGGTAATTGAGCACACGTGGGTCTCGACATAGTTGATATATTTTAATTTGGATCTGATCATCTATAAACTACAGCAAAGAAAAGTTTATCATTCTAGTTTAGTGTGACTGCTAGTGCATCCAGCTCATTTTGATCACAGAGCCCTTCTTATACAATTCCAAGCTTACGGTCCAATTTCTGAAACTCTCAATAGGACCTGACTTGTTTTTGTGCTGTAGTAACCCCACCAGGTTCTAAAAAATTGGAATTATTGTAAATATTAGATAATTATTACATAAATTATAATTTACTACATGAAAGGGAAATCATTTTAAGAACGTATTATCCCTTTCTAGTTGGTTTAGTTCAGTATTCAGTCTATCCTTCTTATGATTTTGTTAGAAATTCCACTTATATTGTTCCTCAAAAGTGAGTCTGTGGAATAAGCTACGAATGGAGTTCTATTAACTGATTACATAAACCTATTTGGCAGTCTTCCCAAACTATTCATTATTGTAAAAATCTTTCCTCATGCACCCTCACCCCCAAGTTAAGATCTTAATTATGAAGAACTTTCTATGAAAGCAAGTGAAACACTGGGGCACATGGACAAATTGAGCATGGAAACTTCAACATGCATTTTTGATGGTGTAGAGCAGCGGTTCTCAACCTGTGGGTCGCGACCCCTTTGGGGGTCGAACGACCCTTTCACAGGGGTCGCCTAAGACCATCGGAAAACATCTATAATTACATATTGTTTTTGTGATTAATCACTATGCTTTAATTATGTTCAATTTGTAACAATGAGAATACATCCTGCATATCAGATATTTACATTATGATTCATAACAGTAGCATAATTACAGTTATGAAGTAGGAATGAAAATAATTTTATGGTTGGGGGTCACAACATGAGTAACTGCATTAGAGGGTCGCGGCATTAGGAAGGTTGAGAACCACTGGTGTAGAGAGTAATAAGAAATACTACAAAATCTTAAATGTTAGAAATGTTCAGTAGTACCTCTACTCCCAAACTGCCATTATTTTTATTAAATTAGGTCAAAGCATACAATGTCTTGTTTACCTCTGCTCTTTTAATTTCATTTTAAAAAATCAAGTGTTTAGTGAATTTAAATGGATTTGGATTTACTGGCACAGTGAACCTTTGACAACAGTGTTGAGGGAAAGCTTAATAGGCCCAAAATGACTAAACTTACTAATCTAGTCTAATGTAAAGAAAAGTAATACATATTTTCCCTCATTTACTCAACAAAAATCCTAATATTTTATGTAACTGCCACAACCATACTTTATCCTTTGTTTTAACATATATTGTGTGAATTACATGAGCCTAAATAAAGTGTGATACACCAGCCTGTTCTAGAAGAAAACTAACCCAACTTACACTACGTTAAGGTTTGTGTACACAAGGTATGAATAGAAAGAAAATTTATTTATAAATTGCCATTACAAAATAGCACTATCACATGGAAAGCAAGTTAGGTTTTATACATTTCAACCTACAAATAAACATAGCGATTGAGAAAGTTCCCTTCCCTACTAGGAATTTGTATTGGAGGGACCTCTTAAAAACTGTATTATCTGCATGTGTCTACACATACTACTGCTTCTATTTGTCATGGTATCTACACATAAAACTAAATACAAATGTCTATTATCACATGACCTGTTGTTTCTTCTCTAACTGCAGATAATTGAAATATGATATTTCCATGGAGAACTCTAAGGTCTCAGAATGGAGGGTTATCAATATCCAAAATAATACCTAAATCATCAGCTCTATTTGGTGATACTGTAGTGGGTGGAGAATTTTCTAGAAGAAAAAAAAAAGGAATAATTTTAAAAAGAAGTAAAAAAATAGTAAAGCTTACAGATTCCTAAATTCATAGGTTTGGGTTGTTTGTCTTTTCACAAAACCTTTTATAATTTATTTTCCTTATATAAATAATGTTTCTCATTTAAAGTAGTATCATAAAAATTATAAATTAATATTCAGTCATCAGCATTCTTCTTCCTCTCCAGTACCATTTCCTGTGACAATATTCTGTGGTACAGAATAGAAATTTATCATCAGTCTATCCTCAATATTAGCCTATGGATTCAATGGGACTCTACTTATAATTAAAAGATATAGGACAGCATAATAAGTGATTTAGAGGGTATTTGTAATGCAGAAAAATTTCAACATAATGAGGCCCATTTATGAAATACTCATAGGTAACATCATACTCAAGGGTAAAAGACAAAGTTTTCCCCTTAAGATCAGGAACAAGGCAGGATGACCGTGTTGGACATTTCTTTTTAACATAATATCAAAAATTATTATCAGAGCAATTAGGCAAGAAAAGAAAACATTCAAATTGGGAAGGAAGAAATAAAATTATAGTTCTGTTCTAGATGACCCGATTTTTAAAAATATATATTTATTTTATTTTATTGATTTTTTTTACAGAGAGGAAGGGAGAGGAATAGAGAGTTAGAAACATCGATGAGAGAGAAACACTGATCAGCTGCCTCCTGCACACTCCCTGCTGGGGATGAGCCCACAACCAAGGTACATGACCTTGACCAGAAACAAACCTGGGACCCTTGAGTCTGTAGACTGACGCTCTATCCACTGAGCCAAACCGGATAGGGCAAGATGACCCGATTTTTTAAGTAGAAAACTGTAAAGATTACAAAAGTACACATGCACACACACTCACCTGTTAGAGCTAACAAATAAATTTGGCAAAATTGCAGTCTAAGAAACCAAGTAAAAATCAGTTGCATTTCATGACACTAACCATGAGCAAACCAAAAGGAAATGAAGCAAACTATTCTATTCACAATAGCATCAAAAATTAGTAAAATACTGCCCTGACCAGGTGGCCCAGTTTTTTGGAGCATAGTTCCATACACCAAAAGTACGTGTGTCATTCCTGGTCAGAGCACATAGTCTAGGACTCTGATTTGATTCTTTTTCAGGGATACAAAAGAGGTAAAATATATATGAAAAGAAACTTCACCAAGGTGGTGAAAGGCTCCTACACTGGAAACTACAAAATATTGCTGAAAGAAATAGAAGACAATATGAATAGATGAAATGACATCCTGTGTTCATACATTAGAAGATTTGCTATGGTTAAGATGCTGATATTACACAAAGCAACCTACAGACTACAAGCAATCTCCATCACCATGTTGAATATGCATTTTGCGGAAATAGAAAAATCCAATGGAACCTCAAGGGACTAGGTATAGCCAGGATAATCTTGAAATGGAAAAGTTAAGAGAACTCCCACTTTCTGAGTTTAAAAATTACTCAAAAGCTACAATAATCAAAACACAGTTGAATAGAATACAGAGCCCACAAATAAACCTGTGCATATGTGCTCAAGTGGTTGTATGGAAGGGTGCTAAGAACATTTACTGGGGAAGGGCAATCTTTTCAACAAATGGTTCTTTGAAAACTGAATATCTACATACAAAAGAATGAAGTTGGATCCTTATCTTACATCATATACAAAAAGGATCTCAAAGTGGATCAAAGAGCTAAAACATAAAACTTATAGAAAAAACCACAGAGGACAAGCTTCATGATGTTGAATCTATGATTTTTTTTGAGTGTGATGCCAAAAGCATAGGCAGCAAAGAAAAAATAGATAAATTGGATGGACTTCAGCAAAATTAAAAACTTTTATCAACTGTCATTATTAATAGAGTGAAAAGGCAACATATAGAATAGGAGGAGACATCAGCAAATAATACATCGGATAAGGAATTAATATCCAAAATACATAATGAACTCCTAAATTTAGTGACAGAAAAAAAACACGTGCAAAGGACTTCCAGAGACATTTCCCCCAAGAAGGTATACAAAATACCAATAAGCACATAAAAATATGATCACTAGCCCTAACCAGTTTGGCCCAGTGGATAGAGTGTTGGCGTGCGGACTGAAGGGTCCCGGGTTCGATTCCGGTCAAGGGCATGTACCTTGGTTGTGGGCACATCCCCAGTAGGGGGTGTGCAGGAGGCAGCTGGTCGATGTTTCTCTCTCATCGATGTTTCTAACTCTCTATCCCTCTCCTTTCCTCTCTGTGAAAAATCAATAAAATATATTAAAAAAATATGATCACTAATCATTAGGAAATGAAATAAAACCACAATGAGTGCTACTTCATATACATTAGGATGCTGAGTATAAAAAAACAAGTATTGGTAAAGCGGTGGAGAAATTGGAATCTTCTTGGGTCATTGGCAGGAGTGTAAAATGGTGCAGCTGCCATGGAAGACAGTATGGCTACTCCTCAAAAAGTAAACATATAACCCAGCAGCTCTACTCCTGGGTGTATACCCCCCAAATTGAAAAAGGCCTCAAACAGTTACTCAAATGTCAATTTTCAGAGAAGCAAATTCAGAATGGCCAAAAGTTGGAAACAAACCAAATGTCTATCATCAGGTGAATGGATTAAAAAAAAATAAAATAAAGGAGGTGGTAACAACAGACAATGGAATATGATCTACATGAATAAAAGACAAAGATGCTAATTGACCGTACCGTTGCTATGCCCTAAGCCACGCCCACCAGCCAATCAGAGCAACTATATGCAAATTAATCCAACCAAGATGGTGGCAGGAAGCCATGGAGCTGGAGCAAACAGGAGGCTTGGTTGCCCAGGGGATAGAGGAAGCCAAGCTTCCCTCCTGCCCTGAGCCAGCTGTAGCCTCTGCTCATGGCAACAAAGCTTCAATTATAGAAGACAAATAAATCCCAGATAACTGCTTCCAGCCAGCCTCCACTGGGAGCTTGGGTGGCTGGGGGTTGTGGCCAACCTTCAAACAGCCATCAGCACCTCACCCAGGCTGGCCATACCCTCATGGGGTGAGGGTCCCCGCTGGGGGGCTTGGCCAGACTGAAAACTGTAATCAGCCACTCACCCAGACTGTCCAGGCACCCCAGCAGGACCCCCCTCCCCAGGGGGTGTGTCCAGCCTGAAAACAACCATCAGTTCCTCACCCAGACTGGCCAGGCACCTCAGGGGCAACCCCTACCCTGAAGGGGCTATGGCCAGCCTGC
>NW_006299271.1:15833-22959 GCF_000327345.1 Myotis davidii | reverse complement strand
AAGGGATCCCACTTCTATGAGGTACCTAAAAATAGTCAAATTCATAGAAAACTGACTAGCCATTGCCATAGTTGGGGAGAGAGGGATATAGAGAGTTGTTGTTTGATGGGTACAGTGTTTCAGTTTTGGATATATAGAAGTTATGGTTGCACAACCATATTAATGTACTTAATGCCACTGAAATGTACACTTAAAATGGTTAAAATGGTAAAAATAAAATACAATAAAAGTTCATGTACAAAAATTAGCATAGAGAGTGGCTTAAACATTTCTGAAAAGGAAGTGTTCTGCCAGATGTTAAAACATCATTTTTAGTTTGACAGAAAACTTCCCCTACCTAGTAAAATAAATGGACTTACTAGTACAAGTCTAGAAAGAACAGAGAGTCCCAAACAAGAGGAACCCAAAGAGGCCCACACCAAGACACATAATAATTAAAATGCCAAAGGTTAAAGACAAAGAAGGAATCTGAAAAGCATCAAGAGAAAAGCAGTTAGTTACCTACAAGGGAGTATGCATATGACTATCAGCTGATTTCACAACAGAAATTTTGCAGGCCAGAAGGGAGTGGCAAGAAATTTTTAAAGTGATCAAAAGCAAGGTTCTACAACCAAGACTACTCTCTACCCAGCAAACTATCATTTAGAATTGAAGGTCAGAAAAGATGCTGTCCAGACAAAAAAAAAGTAATGGAATTCTTCATTACCAAACCAATATTGCATGAAATGTTGAAGGATATTCTAGAAGAAGTAACAACAACAACAACAACAACAACAAGATGAACAAGAATCTCATATAATAAAAGGCTAATATGCAAATCGACCGGACAGCAGGACGACCAGTCGCTATGACATGCACTGACCACCAGGGGCCAGATGATCAAAACAGGAGTTGCCCCCTGATGGTCAGTGCTCTCCCAAAGGGGGAGCGCTGCTCAGCCAGAAGCCCTGAGCTGGGCTCACAACTGGCAAACGCAGTTGGGTGGCAGGAGCCTCTCCCACCTCAGCAGCAGCACTAAAGATGTCCACCTGTCATGGGAAGCGGGCATAATCCAGCAGTCAGACATTCCCTGAGGGCTCCCAGACTGCTAGATGGCGCAGGCTTGGCTGAGGGATACCCCCCCAACAGTGCACAAATTTTGTGCACCAGGCCTCTAGTAATAATAATAAGAAGAAATACAATAAATACATATCTATCAACAATTGATACTAAAAATCATATTAAATGAACAAGGAATCTAATGAAAAAATAAACTGATGAATAAAATAGAACCAGAGGCATCAAAACATGGAACAGACTCAAGAATCTCACATGGAAGGGGGGAGGTGGGCAGGAAGAGATTAGCCAAAGAATTTATATGCATACTAGATGCCCAGTGCACAGATTTGTGCACCAGTTGGGTCCCTTGTCTTGGCCTGGCCTGTGGGGATCGAGCCAAAACCAGCTCTCTGACATCTCCTGAGGAGTCCTGGATGCAAGAGGGTGGTTCTCTGGTGATGTACCCCAGAATCGGGCTCTCTCCTCTCTGGTTCCAGGTGTGTCACCCGAGAACCACAGCTGACAAGTCACCATAGCTCCGCAACTCCTATGTTGAGCATCTGCCCCCTGGAGGTCAGTGCACATCATAGCCACCAGTCAGAGTATCTGCCCCCTGGTGGTCATTGGGCATCATAGCTACTGGCTTGTTGGCTGGTCACTTAGGCTTTTACATATATAGACTAGAGGCCTGGTGCATGAAATTCATGCACGGGCAGGGGTCCCTCAGACCAGACTGCACCCTTCCCAATCTGGCACCCCTTGTGGGATGTCTGACTGCCATTTTAAGTCTGATCCCTGCAGGATGGGGCCTCAACTGGCAGTTGGACATCCGTCTTGTAATCCGGGACCACTGGCTCCTAACCACTCATCTGCCTGCCAGCCTGATCCCCCTAACTGCTGTTCCCTGCTTGCCTGATCGCCCCTAACTGCCTCTGCTTTGCCCTGCCAACATGGCTTTGTCCAGAAGATGGTCGGGAAGATGTTTAGTATAATTAGCATATTACCCTTTTATTAGTTTAGATATGCATTACCTATGGAAACAAACAATAGAGTGGTGAAAACCTGGGGTGGGGTAAAAACTGGATGGATGCGGGCAATGGAGCAAAAAAGGGGGATATCTGTAATGCCCTCAACAATTAAGATTTAAAGAAAAAGGAAGTAAAAACTTTCTTAAAGCCAGTGTGTGTTTTTTGATGCTCTTAAGCCAAAAAGAAATTTTTAATTCATGCATATACATAGTAATTAATAATGCATAAACAGCAATGCCAAGAACATGTGGGGTGAACAGTGGGAAACTCTACAAGTAGAACTATTTTTTGATTATCTAATTATAAACAATTAGATTAGAAACTACTTAACAGGGAGAACAAACACATATGGAATTATTTTTTGTTTTGTTGTTCAAGTGTTGGCCAAAGTATTTAAAAGTTGGTAAATCACCCTAGCTCGTTTGACTTAGTGGATAGAGCATCGGCCTGTAGACTGAAGGATCCTAGGTTCCATTCCAGTCAAGGGCATATGCCCATGTTTTGGGCTTGCCCCAATAAGGGGCATGCAGGAGTCAGTCAATGATCCTATCTCATCATTGATGTTTCTATCTCTCTCTCCCCTCTCCTCTGAAATCAATAAAAATATATTTTAAAAAATAAAATAAAATAAAAGTTGGTAAATCTTTCCACACTATTTACAAATGAGAAGGAAAGAAAGGGAAATGTTATTACCTCTACATTCAGGAGGCTCACTACTCCATCGGTTATTCGCAGAACAAACAAGTATGCTCTCTCCCACAAGTGAATATCCACCTGGTCCAGAAGGCTTACAAGTATAAATAATTGTAACATTATATTCAAATACAGTCTTGTTGCTACTGTTGTATTCTGCATGTGGTTTATACGGAGGTGGCTGACACAAAACCTCTTAAAAAGAGAGAAAAGAGGAGAGGAAAAGAAAAAGTAAAAGATTCAGATAGCATTAGTAATGTCCTATGAACTGTTTTCAATAAGTTCATTAGCATATAATTTCTACAATCTAATTGCAAATCTAGTATTCATTTGAAACTTAGTTTCTATGAAAATATGTATTATCCCAATTCAAATCAAAACTAGAAAAATAAAATTTTGGAATAAAACCCATTTTCTTAAATACCCATAGAAGATACCTGTATAAAACACCTGTATTTATCTGTGAGGCCACACTAAGTTTTTCTAATCATAAGAGACACTGACAATTTAATGAGAAAATAAACTTATGACTTAGGAAAACTCAGTGCTAGCTGAGAAATGCTACATCCATTCCTGAATCAGTGGTTCTCAGGTATGCCTGATTTTGTCTTTTCTCACTGTCACCCTTAGAGTGGACAGTGACATTTTCCAATGGCCTGAGACTGTCTGATGAGCCGCAGGCTAAATGTGGAGTTCTTCTTTAAGCCAGATACTGAAGAAATTAGAAAAATGTAAGGCAATGACACTCGTCCTACTGTTTTGGAAATGTTTGATCTTAGGGAAAAAATATGCTGATTTGTTAACATATATTGAGATTACTGTTCTTAAAAATGAATTAGTAAATAATTATTTTAAAACTCTGCTTTAATCCCAATGTAAAGAAGATCAGTAGCACTAACCCACCTGCAGAAAAGCTCTATGGTGTCTTTGATAATTGTAAAGCATACAGGGGTCCCCAGGCTAAAAATTTGGGAACTGCTGCTGTAAATTCTAAAGAGAGAATGTACTTACGTACACAAGTTGGTGGTTTATCGTTCCATGCCACGTTATCATTTGTACCAGAGATTTGACATGTTATAATATTTGCTCCAAGTGTGTAATAACTAAATGAGAAAAGAAATGATGATTGTTTTCTTTACCACTTAACAAGAATACATAACAATGACGAAGTTTTTATACGGTTGTTTTTCTATATTACACTAGCTTCGAGGAGAAGTTTCTGAAGTGACAGTATTGAATGTGTTAACTGAATCTGTAATTTAATGAAATGAAGAGATTCTTCACATCGGCCTAGAGAAAAGTGTCTAATCCTGTCATGCCCTAGCTGGTTTGGATCAGTGGACAGAGTGTTGGTCTGTGGACTAAGAGTCCTGGTGTCCATTCCAGTTAAAGGCTCAGGCCCAGGTTGCAGGCACGATCCCCAGTTTCTTTCTCATCATTGATGTTTCTATCTCTCTCTCCCTCTCCCTTCCACTCTGAAAACAATAAAAAAATTTTAAAAAATAATAACTAATAAAGAAACAAACAAATAAATCTGTTTTGCCTGTCAATCTGGTGATTGCTACCTCTGGCAGGCACATCACATTGTCACATCTATGTCCTTGCTCATGCCATTCTGCTCTGTCAGGGCAACTGCTGAGCAGGGAGATCTGGCCCAAGAGCTGACCTGACTGCATTTGAGTACCAACTCTATTACTGACTTTGCTTGTTGAGCTAGGAAGAGACCCTGAATGTTTCCCTTTCTTAAATTCCTCCTCTCTGCAAAAGTATATAGGTTGTGGGGTTGCTTTAAGTAGTAGGTGAATTGGCATCTAGAACAGAGTGAGTCCTAGGCAAGTTTTTGATGTTATGAATACTCTTCAGATTAGAGTATCTTCCTAGATAGAGCTCAGGGAGACCCCTCTGCGATGAAATCTCTGATGATTGTAATTCACAGAACTCTCTCCTCCTTCTGGACTCTCCTTAAAATGATCATGAATAAATCTATTTCTGTGGTCCTTGGAAACCTCTCTCTCTATATATATTTCGATTCTCAATGAAGCTAAAACTTCGTTGAGCCATTTTTAACTTGTTTCATTTCATGGCACACATAAGATAATTACTAAAATTCTGAGGCCCACCAAAATATATATAATGTTGTCCATCTGGCAAAAAAATGGTATAATTTTGATTTATTCACATGGGATGGCTATTATTGTATTGGCAGTAGCTATTTCTTTCATTTGAAAATCTCAGAGAAAAGAGGTCAGGGTCCCAAGTAAATAGTCAGGTAGTGTAAGTCTTAAAAATTCTGTGGCATACCAGTTGAAACTCTTTGGTCTATGTCCTAACCTTTTGGTACTCCACAAGGTACCTAGCAGGCTCTCTAGAACTATTGACTGAATATTCTCACTTGATCAAGTTAAAATATAGTCAGTAAAACTGCCTGTACATGCTTCTAGCTGACTTTTCCTCCAAGGCTAATTAATTGACTTATAATGTACTAGAGGTCCGGTGCACAAAATTCATGCATTTGGAGGGGAGTGGTCCCTCAGCCTGGCCTGCGCCCTCTCGCAGTCCAGAATCCCTGGGGGGATGTCTGACTGATGGCTTAGTGGGCCTAAGCTGTCAGTCAGACATCCTTAGCATTGCCACGGAGGCGGGAGAGGCTCCCACCACTGCGGCTGTGCTTGCCAGCTGTGAGCCCAGTTTCTGGCTGAGCGGCACTCCCCCTGGGCGAGCACATTGACCACCAGGGTGCAGCTCCTGCATTGAGTGTCTGCCCCCTGGTGGTCAGCCCACATCGTAGTGACCGGTCATTTCACTATTTGGTCACTTGCATATTAACCTTCATATTATGTAGGATATACTGTAGATGAGGCCCCCTAGAACCATAAGTAATACAAAAAATTCACTGTTAACTCATTCTTGAATTGCTCCCACTTAAAATCAAATTGCCCCCCTGTAGGGCATGTGCTGCCCCTTGGGAACCACTGGGCTTGACATCTTTCCTCTCTGAGCTTCATTTCAGAATACATACGCATATACCATTGCAATTATAATCTCTTCTCCGCCTACCTCACTGGGTTGTCATGAGGAGGTTCTGAGCTAATAAACCTAGAAATGTTTCATCAAGGAAGTGATGTCTACATGGGAAGGAATTGTAATTTTTAAGCTCATGGGTACCCTTGCAGGTAGCAGGCGCTGATTAGGGGAGGAGGGCATGATTGTTTCCTGGGACTGTAGCTATGGAAGCTTTGCAGAGGGTTCCAAAGGCCTCAGAGGGGTGGGCTCTGGCCAGCAGCCCAGTAGCGGTGGTTGTACCTGGAGGCGCTGGTGGGGGGAAGGTCATCAGAGGAGTGCTAGGCGGGTGGCGAGGCCGAAGGGGGAGTAATTGTCAAACCTTACCACCTGGCGCCATTCTTTAAATTGTACGAAGCTGTTCCACAGCTGTATCTGCTCAGGGCAGGGCTCCAATCAACTGGAGTCGGGTGGGGGCCAGGCCAGGGTAGTGCCAGGTGGGCTAGGAGGTTCAGCGTGCTTCCACTGCTGAGACGGTGCTGCTGCTGTGGGGGGGCCTGTGGGGGGCCGCTCAGACCTGCCTCCACCCAGGTCTGGAGTTGTAGGGAGGAGAGGTGTGCCCTATCCCATTGGAGGGGGCCCAGCAGTGGCGGGCTGTGGGCCCTGGGTGCCTCAAGGGCGCTAATGGGTGGGCACCAGTGTGCTATTGTGGGCACCCCTGGTGGGGGTGGTTAGAGAAATGATTGGGAGTCGGAGGTACAGGCTACAGCTACCCCTGAGGCTGTGTCTTCACCCTATCTGGTCAGCTTCCCCAATCCCCTGAGGGCAAGGTTGTGAAACTACACAGGGGTACAGTCCTGATACCTGGGTCAAGCCGAAGCCCCATTTGCAGCTCTCCCTAGTGCATAAAATGCCTGCTTCCTCCCCAATTCACCGCTGACTCTTTCTCGAGTCAGACCACCTGCACCCAGGTGCCTGGAATAAATATTATTTTGATTACACTGAGCCCCGAGTCTGTTCTGTGTGACCTGGCCCAACCCTGGACCTTTCAGGGACAAGTAGAGGGAATGTGCATGCCCAGAAGAAGTCTCAGTTTACATGTCAGGCTGATCCTCAGCACAGAGACACACTTCAACAATCAAAAAACAAAACAATAACATAACATAATAAACTCTAGGAAATGGTGAGAATTTGATATTTAGAGTTACCTCATTATCCTATATAATAAAAGGGTAATATGGAAATTGATCCTAACAGCAGAATGACTGGGAATGACTGGTCACTATGACACACACTGACCACCAGGGGGCAGATGCTCAGTGCAGGAGCTGTCCCTTGGTTGTCAGTGTGCTCCCAAATGGGGAGGG
>NW_006299271.1:15215-15500 GCF_000327345.1 Myotis davidii | reverse complement strand
GCAAACTTTTTGACTCGAGGGCCACAATGGGTTCTTAAACTGGACCGGAGGGCTGGAACAAAAGCATGGATGGAGTGTTTCTGTGAACTAATATAAATTCAAAGTAAACATCATTACATAAAAGGGTACGGTCTTTTTTTTTTTAGTTTTATTCATTCCAAATGGGCCGGATCCGGCCCACGGGCCATAGTTTGCCCACGGCTGTTAGACTAAAGACTTGAAAATAGTCAGTGAAGCTGCATGTACATCTTACGCAGGCCCTCTTGGGGACAGATGTGCAGTTTT
>NW_006299271.1:5930-14563 GCF_000327345.1 Myotis davidii | reverse complement strand
GCAAATTCACCATCAAATAGATTTTTTCCTTTTTTTAAAAAAAAAAATTACAGGTATGGAAGCTTTCAAGGTGAAATGCATTGACTAAAACAGCGGATCTCAACCTGTTGATGGCAAGACTCCTTTGGGGGTCGAACGACCCTTTCAGAGGGGTCACATAAGACCATTGGAAAACACATATATAATTACATTATGATTCATAACAGTAGCATAATTACAGTTATGAAGTAGCAACAAAAATAATTTTATGGTTGGGGGTCGCCACATCATGAGGAACTCTATTAAAGGGTCGCGGCATTAGGAAGGTTGAGAACCACTGGTATAGGGAGAGATTCTTACATTAAGCACACCAAAAACTCTAAATGTGAAGGATATGACTCAAGAGTGCCAAAAGAATATAAAGCCCTCCCTTCCCTAACTATATAAGAGCTGCGGGCCTGAGCAAGAAAGTGGGGTAGTGGTGTTTGATCTGGGAGTTCCTGGTCTCAGGGCACCTGAATAAAACCTCTTTCCTTTTCCATCAGCACCTGCCTCACCAGTTTGGCATTCGCTGCAGCAGGCAGCCGAACCCATGTTTTTTGGTTACAGTAAGTCATACTATATGGATCAACATCTCACTGTGGGTATATACATGGGCAATTATTAAAGCTAGTCTCATTGTAACAGTGGGTTGTAAATGCATGTTAATCTTCTATGTAAATTTAGAAACAAAGCATACAATGAAAATAAATAGTGTAGAATCCAGGATTTCAATTATTATTGTAGATGGTAGTGTGAGACTAACAACCCAAAGGGGTGAGGATAGAACTGATAAGCATTCATTACTGTAATTTATTGAATTTAAGTTGGCATAAATTCAAATTGTAGTCTTATAACTCTAGGATGGTAAGTGTAATCCACGTGGGAACCAGAGACAAAATCACCATAGAATACACGCAAAAGGAAATGAGAAAGGTATTCTAACACTTTATTAGAAAAATCAACTAGCAAACAAAAGTAGGAATGTGCATAAGGGGGGGGGGCGCGGGAGAAAGCTTTAAGAAAACAAATAGCTCCCTCCTTGTCAGAAATTACTTTAAACTTAAATGGATTACATTCTATAATCAAAAGGCAGAATGGCTAAAAACAAAAGACTCTACTCTATTCTGTCTACAGGAGACTCACTTGAGATTCAAAGGATCCAATAAGTTCAAAAAGAAAGAATGGAAAAAGATCTTCCACGCAAATGGTAACCAAAAGAGGGTGGCGATGCTAATCCAGGCAAAATAGAATTTGAATCAGAAAAGGTTGTAAGAGACAAGAAGCACATTATATTTTAACTAGAGGGCCGGTGCACAAAAATTTGTGCACTTGTGGAGGGAAGGTCCCTCAGCCCAGCCTGTGCCCTCTCGCAGTCTGGGACCCCTCAGGGGATCACCACCTGCTGGCTTAGGCCCGCACCCCGGGTGATTGGGCCTAACCTGACAATCAGACATCCCTCTGGTAGTCCAGGAGCCCTCGGGGATGTCCACTTGCCAGTGGGGAGCAGGCCTAAGCTGCTGTTGGACATCCTTAGCGCTGCTGAGGAGGCAGGAGAGGCTCCCACCACCACTGCTGTACTGGCAGCTGTCAGCCTGACTTGTGACTGAGCAGAGCTCGCCCTGTAGGAGCTCACTGACCACCAGGGAGCAGCTCCTGCATTGAGCGTCTGCCCCCTGGTGGTCAGTGTGTGTCAAAGTGATCAGTCATTCCCAGTCTTTCTGCTGTTAGGGTCAGTTTGCATATTACCCTTTTATTATATAGGATAGAGGCCTGGTGCATGGGTGGGGGCTGGCTGGTTTGCCCTTCAGGGGTGGGGTCCCCACTGGGGTGCCACTGGAATGCCTGGCCAGCCTGGGTGAGGGGCTGATGGTTGTTTGCAGCAGGTCACACCCCTTCAGGGTGGGGGTCCCCACTGGGGTGCCTGGCCAGCCCAAGTGAGGGGCTGATGGCTGTTTCAGGCTGGCCACATCACCTTTAGGGTCGGGGGGTCCCCAGTGGGTTGCCTGGCCAGTCTGGGTGAGGGGCTGAGGGCCATTTTCAGGCTGGCCAAGCCTCCCTGGCAATGGAAGCTCCCAGCCTCTCCTTTTCTTCTTTTTCTTTTTTCTTGGATTTATTTACCTTCTATAATTGAAACTTTATAGCCTGGAGTGGAGCTCAGAGCTGGCCAGGGCTTGGCTTCCTCCATCGCCAGGGGCAACCCAAGCCTCCAGCTACATGGCCACGGCCAGCTGAAAGCCGGTATCTGGGGTTTATTTACCATCTATAATTGAAACTTTGTTGCTTCAAGTGGAGCTCAGAGCCAGCAGCGCTGGGAAGCTTGGCTTCCTCCATCACTGGGGCCACCAAGCCTCCTGCTAGCTCTAGCTCTGTGGCTGCCTGCTGCCATCTTGGTTTGGTTAATTTGCATATAGTCTCTCTGACTGGCTGGTGAGCGTGGCCTAAGACATAGTGAAGGTACAGTCAATTTGTATGTTTGTCTTTTATTAGTGTAGATGTTTCACATACCGCAAGAAGATATCCTATATAATAAAATATGCAAATTGTCCCCTCGACTGAGAATTAGACTAGCAGTTTGACCGATCACTATGATGTGCGCTGAATAACTGGGGGGGAATGGAACATGAAAGGTGTCGGTGACGCGGTGGTACCAGTGGGCAGCACTGGACGTGCTGATGGCCTTGATGGGCCCTAACAGGAGCAGGACCATGGAGGGATGGTGGAGCAGGTGAGTGCGTGGTGCCAGACCCAGGGGTGTGTGAGCAGGGCCCATTGCAGATGGCAACCAGTGACAGCAGTGGGGGACAGGGCCGCCGCCTGGATTCCAGGCACTGAAGAAGCCAGGAGGGGCCCGATGACTCAGGTGGAGGGGGGGGTTGCACGGGGCTCCAGAGCCCATGTGCTGCTTAGGGCCCAGAGGTCAGCTGGGACCTACCTTTCCATGCCAGGCACTCGGCTTCCATTGCCAGGCAGGCTTAGGGATTGCACCTGTGCATGAATTTCGTGCACCAGGCCTCTAGTAATAATGATAAACATTAATGCACCAAATAACACACCTTCAAAATACATGAAGCAAAAGCTGACAAAACTATAGAGAGAAATACACATTTCTCAGCAACAGGTGTTTCTCCAGTAATAGTTGGAGACTTCAATATCCCACTCACAATAATGGATAGTACAACAGACTGAAGATAAGTAAGGAAGTAGAGGACTTCAACAACACAATCAACTAGATCTCACAGACATAGAGCACCATAGAACAGAATATACATTCACTTCAAATGCAGCTGACCACAATGGGATAAAGTTGTGAAACAAAACCTTTTGCAGCCAGATTTTCTGAAGGAACAGGTTTATTGACTTGCCATATGGTCACCAGCAAAAAGAACCAGGTCAGGCGCATGCAGTCTAAACCAGCAGCAGCAGGGAGATGAAGGCAAGCATTTCCGCCATCCTGGTTTAAGGGGGTTCTTTTACAGGTTTGAGTAGAAATATGTAAGTTATTTTGAAGGAATTCACATTGGCTATAGATAAGGGGTAGGAAGAAGGGTAAGTGGTGCTAGTTCTGGGATAGGTGCATAGATGGGAGGAAGAAGTGTTTGCTGCTTTGGGCCAGTTTGCTGGACAGTCTGAAAAGTTCCTGTGGAAGCAGGATGCAGTGAAATCTGGTGGGGAGCTAGCCCTTATTGAAAAACAGCTACACTATTAGCTCTTATATTAGTATGATCCTCAAGTACCTCTGGAAGTTCATCTAAAGTTTCAACACACATTTCATTAGTTTTTGCCTTTGGCTTCTGTTAACTGATGAACCCTCTGTCTCTCTTTCCCACCCTCCTGCTTCTTATAATTTAATTTAGGACCATGTCACCATGATTACTACATTTTTAATGACTATGATAGGCTAATTGTTACTAATCACATGATATAATTTTGCTTTCCTTCAAGTTAAATTTGTTTCTATTCATTGCACACCTTTTCAGTCTCCATAAAAAAACCGAAGGGTTGATTGGCTGTAGGTATAACTTGTTCCACAGAAAGCAAGATGAAATCAACATTATGGAGAAGCTTAAGAAGAGAACCAAACCAAAAATGGAACCAGCAATGTTTACCTTATTCCTCCAAGGAGCAACTTACTTACCCCTCATCACAAACATACTCAACTTGTGAACCAAGCTTGAAAGGTCCATTATCGTGGATTAGTTTGCCATTTTGGAGATCTTGTAGCTGTGGACAATAGACCTCTAAACGTAAAATTTCAAATGTGTTGTTTTATACTAATGTCAAAATAGATTTGAAGAAAAATAAAAATTTTACATTGTGTTATTAAACTGATGGAAATACTTTCTTATTTATTGTTATTGCATTTCTTGGGGTGACATTGGTTAATAAGGTTATATTGGTCTCAAGTGTACACATCTATGACACATATTTGGGTGTGTGCCCACCACCCAAAGTCAAGTCATCTTCCACATAAACTTGGTCCCCTTTACTCATTACTACCCCTGCAACCACCCACCCTTTCCTTTGGTAATCACCAAACTGTTTCTGTGTCTATGAGTTCCAGTTTTACGTAATCTGGTCCTTAACTTATTTTCACTGACTTATTTCACTTGCCATAATATTCTCAAGCTCCATCCATGTTGTCACTAATGGCCAAACTTAACCTATTGTATGCCATAAGCATCTGTAGACGCAAGTTGCGGACCTTCCCCCCATGCCACATGCGTCTATACAAAAGCAATGTTTTCTTTATGTGGTAGCCTTGACCAACTTAAAAATCATTTTTTCATGAGAATTTTCAGCTGAAAATATTGAAGAATACCCGAATTGTAATATATTTATGTTTATAATATTCATTGCAAATTGATTTTTTAAATTAAATTCAAAATATTGTGGCATGTGGGGATGGTTTTCGTTCTGGACGCTTGGTAGTTACTGCTTAAGAGTCACATTTACCCAGAGAATGAACGGCCAAATTAAAAATTTCCTGGAGATCTTCAAAGCCTGAAAAAATATCTTGCTACCTAAAATCTATCCATCTTGAGAAAACCATCATGGTAATAGTAGAATATGCAGTCTAAAATGTATGAAAATCTTTAGAGCAATAACAATAAAAATTTTGTGAACTTACCTGTACAACCTTCCTGGAGAGGAGGATTATATGTGCCATCAGGTTCACAAACAGTAATCATGGGTTGCTCAGGATCAATAAGCTTGTATCCTGGGTTACACACATATTCCACTGCAAACCGGTTAATAACAGGGGGGTTATACTCAACTATGGTTGACATAGTTTTGAATTTTGGTGTCTCACCACAGTCACCTGGGCATGAGAGAATAAGAACATGAAAGTAAATATTTTCTTTTCCACCAGCCACGGATTATGGCCTGGCAGCAGGCAGGTTATACGGAATAAATGGAAGGCCCTTGGTGAGATTTTAAGTGACTGTGCCAGGCTTTTACCAGATGATGAGCTGTGCTTGCTTTAAATAATATTTTATAAGCTTTGATTTCTTTGGGATTAACCTGAATATTCTTTCAACAGTAAATTGAAGAGACAGCACCAATGTTTTTGGTTTAAAAATTTATTTATAGATACGTGCCCTTCCCATTTTTTTCTGAGTTTATTCCACACTCACTTCCCCCAAGAAGACTTCTATTGTATATAGCCCTCCATCAGAGTACTCTTCCACAGTTTGAAATGGAAGAAAAGCACCAAACCAAAAACGGAACTAAGAACATTTACCTTATTTCTCTAAGGAGCACTTTAGCCCTCATTATAAACATGGTGGGAATGTGAACCAATCAGATTTCTGTTAACGTGGGCTACTTTGACACTTAGGGGTTCTGCTGGCTGTAGACATGGCTTTTCTAAAAGACTAGTGACCTGGTGCACGAAATTCATGCACATTAAAAGGGAATTAATTAGAGGAAATATTTTAATATTGCTATTTGCCCTTTCTCTATAATAGAAGTGTCAGAGATGAAAGAAAATTAGTAAAATGTATATGAAAAATCTTCTGGATGTCAGAGTCTGGTGTGCACCATGGGAACCAGAGTCAAGTCCCCGCCCATCCACATGCACCTCTAAATAGCTCAAGACCCAGCCCCAGCCAGCCCCACCCCATTGGGCTAGATACATATCCAGCTGGTCCCACCCTGCAAGCCACACGGAGCAGGGGGTGTGGCCTCAGGTCCCCAGGCCTGGTGCCAGGGCAGCATTTGCGGCCTGAGGTCTCCCATCAAGCCCTTATGGTAGGTTGCACAGCCTCAGGTCCCATGGCCTGGCGCGGTGGCAGGGGTGTGGCCTCAGGTCCCCCAGCCCAGCATAGGGGCAGGGGTCATGGCCTGAGGTCCCCTGTCAAGGCCAGCCGGGCGGGGGGTGCAGCCTCAGGTCCCCCAGCCCAGCTCTGGGGCAGGGGGAACAGCATGAGGTCCCCCGTCAAGCCATGCTGGGCAGGAGGCATGGCCTGAGGTCCCCTGTCAAGCCCCGCTGGGTGGGGGGTGCTGCCTTAGGTCCCACAGCCTGGTGCTGGGGTTTGGGGCATGATCTCAGGTCCACTGGCTTGGTGCTGGGGCAGGGGACATGGCTTGAGGTACCCGGCGCTGGCCCAGCACCACGCAGCTTCAGGTCCATGCTGATTGCTCATTAAGGCTCATTATGGCAGCTTGGCCTCCGCTGTGGGTGCAGTCAGCTTGTTACCAAGTGATGGTCAATTTGCATATTTCCTCTTTATTAGATAGGATAATGGTTCCTTGTCACCTCAGGTTCATTCATTCTCCTCTCAGGAGGCACGTTCCTAGAGGTCAGGGATGATATGCCTTTTTTTCCTACTACACTCTGTGCCACTGCGTGCTCAAGAAATGCCATGGTAAGTGGTGACTCTTAAATAAGCATCATGGATTTCATAGATCAAAATACTGGTAGGCTAAACTATTTTTAAAATATTTCTGGATTTTTTGGTAGATTTTTTTCTTCCTAGAATAGTATCATTTCTACTTTAGCCATTCCCCTTCCTTTTAATTATACATGGGCTTGAAAATCTAACAGATCTGATAGAATTAGTATGTGAAATAATGTGGTGGAGACACATCAAGTAAAGTCCTGAAGGGCTAAAAGCATGCAGAGGTCCCTCCTATAAGATTAAGGATCTAAGAAAGGAGCTAGTTCTATGCTGATCCCTGAGAAAACTTTGTTTTCTTATGCCATGGATTGGTCTCATGTCAGATTGATGTTAATCTTTAAAATATAGATATTTGTACTTCTATCAAATAACAAAAAAATATGTTACTCTTTTTAAGTTAAATATATGGGGTAACATTGGTTAACAGTATTTGTAAATTTTGGGTTTCACAATGTTGTAATAGGACATCTGTATACTGAACTGTGAAGTGTAGTCTCCTTCCCTCACCTCCCTTTATCCTCTTGCCCGTCACCCCTTCCTTCTGGTCACCATCATTGGTGAGTTGTTCTGTTTCTTTGCTTTTTTCATTTGTTGCTTTTTGGTTTCTATCCCACATGAGTGACACCGTAGCTTTTGTCCTTTCCTGGCTGACTTCCTCAGCAGAATCCTCTCAAGTTGCAAATGGCAATATTTAATCATTTTAGAGCTGAGTAGTATTCCATGGTATACTAGAGTCCCCATGCACGAAATTCATGCAAGGGTAGGCCTTCCATCCCCTATCTGCTGGCACCTGGGATTCCTTCCAGGCACTGGCATCCAGGACCTGGGCTTCTCTCTGGCTGCTGGCAGCCAGCCACCTCCCTTGGCTGGCACTACCTGTGTCCACTGCAACCCTCCCTTCCACCTTGAATGCCCCAATGGCCGGTGGCCTGGGACTCCCTTTGTGGGTTGATTGTGGGGCAATGGCGGGCCCCACCCCTGACCAATTGCATTGCACCACCTTGACTGGCCGGGCGCCAGTGCATGTCATAGCGTGGTTGTCTGATGGTTGGTCCACTGTTCAGCAGTTTGGTCAATTTTCATATTATCCTTTAATTATTATAGACGAGAGGCCCAATGCACAAAATCATGTAAGGGGCTTGTCCCTCCCAGCCTTGGCTTGGTCCAGAAGGTCATCCATTCAATCATTCTGCTGTTCAGTCTAATTAGTGTATTTGCTCTTTGTTATATAGGGTATGTGCCACTTCTTCTTTATCCAATCACCCATTGAAGGACACTTAGGTTGTTTCCATGTCTTAGCTATTGTGAATAATGCTGCAATGAACATTGCCTCCCATATATCTTGATAAGTGTTGTCAAATTTTTGGGGTAGATACCCTGAAGAAGGATTGCTGGTCCATATGTAAGCTCTATTCTTAACTTTTTGATGAACCTCCGTACTGTTTCTATAATGGCCACACCAATTTACATTCCCACCAGAAGTGTACAAGGATTCCTTTTTCTCTATATTCTCTTCAACAGTTGTTATTTCATGTCTTATTGATAATAGACATTCTAACTGGTATGAGGTGGTACCTCATTGTGGAGTTGATTTGCATTTCCCTTATAACTACTGATGTAGAGCATCTTTTTAAAAAATATATATATTTTATTGCTTTTTTACAGAGAGGAAGGGAGAGGGACAGAGAGCCAGAAACATCGATGAGAGAG
>NW_006299271.1:3651-5766 GCF_000327345.1 Myotis davidii | reverse complement strand
GTGTGGGTTCTTGGATGGTGGTGGCAGTAAAGTCGCTTTTTCTGCATCTATTGAAATAACCATACGATTTTCATCATAGGTTTTACTGATGTGATGAATCACATGCATTGTTTTGCAAATGTTGAATCATCCTTGCATCCCTGATATAAACCCCACTTGATCATGTTATGTTATCTTTTTAATGTATGCTGACTTTCATTTGCTGACATTTTGTTGAGAATTTTGGTATCTATGTTCATCAGGGATATCGGCCTCTAATTCTCTTTTTGGTAGTGCCTCTGTCAGGTTTTGGTTATCAGACTAAAGCTGGCCTCGTAGCATAAGTTTGGAAGTGTTCCTGTCTTTTCAATGTTTAGAAATAGTTTCAGAAGAATAGGTACTAATTCTTTAAACATTTGGCCGAATTCACCTTTGAGGCTGTCTGCCCTAGTGCTTCAGTTTCTTGTTACTTTTTTGTTTTTTATTATGTTTTTTTAATTTTATGCTTAAATATAGTTGCTAGAATTGGTCTATGCAAATTCTTAGTTTCTTCCTGGCTTAGTCATGGAAGCATGTATGTTTCTAAAAATTCATCCATTTTTCTAGATTATCCTATTTGTAGGCATATGATTGTTCATAGTATTCTTTAGTGATCCTTTGTATTTCTGTGTTGTCTACTACAATGTCTCCTCTTTCAATTCTGATTTTATTTTGTGTCCTCTCTCTTTTCACATTATGATTCTTGGTAAAGATCTGTCAATGTCATTTATCCTTTCAAAGGACCACCTCTTAGTTCACTGATCTTTTCTGTTTTACTATTTTCTGTTTCATTTATTTTCACTCCGATCTTTATCATTTCCTTCCATATACTTACTTAAGATTTTGTTTGCTCTTCTCAATCTAGTTCCTTTAGACATAAATTACATTGTTTATTTGGGTTCATTTCTGCTTCCTGATGAAGGCTTGTATAGCTATAAACTTTCCTCTTAGAATTGCTTTTGCTGTATCTCATAAATTTTGTAAGGTTTTGTTTTTCATCTTCATTTGTCTCAAGGTAATGTTTGTTTTCCTGTTTGATTTGAATTTTTACTGGGCTTCTGACCCCACTGAGTATTACACTTCATTTTTCCGGAACTCACTAGTTATAAAAGAGTGGTGGTACCATGGCAAAAACAAGGGGCATTTGCAAACACCAGTGTTACAAGCCAGAAAGGATCTCTGCATTCTAGTAGATCTAGGATAGAAACAGTAATTTGGGAAGAGGGACAACAAGTCAGAAGAGTTTGAGCTGGACTGTGTGGGTCTCTCTGAGATATTTTGCTCAGAGAAAGTATCTGAGGGGATATCATCACACCTAAGTTTGAAGGACAAAGAGGCAATTATGCTGCAAGAGAAAGGAGGAGCCTGGGGACAGCAAGTGCAGAAGCCCCAAAGCGGCAGAGTGTGGCCTCTGAGCAGAAAAGCCTTCCCTCCCAACAGTCATTTGTTAAATGCTCCCAGAGAAACATGTTCCTTCCTCCAGGGCACCTGACTGGGGTTATAACACTAGCGCTGTGGTTTGGTTACTGTCCGCCAGTCCCAGTAAATTTCAGAAAATCTTTATTGATTGCTACTGTGCGCCTGACACTGGGGATCTGACACTGAGGAAAATACGGTCACTGTTTATGTTCATGTGTGTTTGTGTGGAAGAAAGGAGTGAAATAAGGATCATGAAAATAGAAATGGCTTGTTATTGGTCACCAGTGTGTCCCCAGAACCAGCATAGGGCGTGGCACATACAAGGAAATCTTTATTGAATGAATTCTCCTAAGGAGAGAATATAGCATACAATCTCTATATAATAGCATCCTAAAAATCACTTGGGTATAGAAACACACATGCATATAACAACAGTTGGAAATACACCATAATATTCAGTGGTTGCCCTTTCATCACATACATTTTATACAATGAGCATATATATCCTATCTAATAATAGACAAACATGGTAATTAACCGTACCTCCAACACACTTCCCATGGTCTAATCAGGGTGATATGCAAATTAACTGCCAACTAAGATGGCGGTTAATTTGCATATGTAGGCACAATGCAGGGAGGTGAAAGGGAAAGCAGGAAGAAGCCCCCTGCCACTGAC
>NW_006299271.1:0-1392 GCF_000327345.1 Myotis davidii | reverse complement strand
AAAGCAATCTGTTCTCTGAATCTATTGCCTTGGTTTCCATTAGCTTTTTTTTCTGGGTAGGGGGAGACTAGATTCCACATAAAAGTGAGATCATATGGTATTTGTCTTTCTCTGCCTTATTTTAGTTAGGATAATGCCCTTTAGGTCCATCCATGATTTCACAAATAGCAAGATTTTTTTTTATGATTGTTATTGTAGGATTTTATGTTGTATTACTATTTCAGATGAATATTTCAAATCCTTTAAACCTTATAATAAAAGATAGGCTTTTTCTTTGGGGATATATATATATATATATATATATAGATAGATAGATAGATAGATTGCATTTGGTCAAACATGAATCAAAGGTAGTGGATGGCCTTCAGCTTCAGTTTATCAGCTATAGGGGAAAAGCTATTGATGTTACGTATTGCTCATTTCTTATGAGTGATTTCTCACTAGGATTGGGTACTAGGTTGCTTCTAATGTCCCCTCAAATGGGACCCAAGCTAATAAAAAAAGAAAAAGACTGCACACATGACATCTGGGAATAGCATAGGGTATTATCTATACTGGATGGGATTAGGACTGTGTCTCCAGGCTTAAAACAAGCAACAGCCTGGACAATACCAATATGGTTTTGGGGAAACAAGCAGCCTGTTACCTTTTTGTACAAAAAGCACTGCGTGTCCTTCCCAATCCTTCTAAACCC
Organism: Myotis davidii; assembly: GCF_000327345.1. Classification (NCBI taxonomy): domain Eukaryota; kingdom Metazoa; phylum Chordata; class Mammalia; order Chiroptera; family Vespertilionidae; genus Myotis; species Myotis davidii. The sequence goes on along the minus strand of NW_006299271.1, from coordinate 698 downwards.
CAGGCCCTGGAGCTCGCTCTCACTTAAGGGCTCTGTGGGTAACATGCGCTCCCCAAACCCCATACAAAGCAAGCAGTGAGCTTCCTTGCCCCACACCCTGCACCCCTGACCTGGACCCTTCTGTAAAGCATATGCCTGGTAACACCCGGCCTGGGATCCCCGAGCCCAAACCAGTGGGGCGCAGCACCCCACTCACCAAGGCTTCACTAAGCCCAGGGGACACAGGGCAAAGCCTCGTCACGGGCCCAGCACTGGCCCAAGCAACAACCTCACACACTGGGCACTGAAGAGCAGGCCCACACCTTCAGTACCTGCTCAGGGCTTCCCATCTCCCTTTGTCCGCCAATCCCCCCTCCACCCTTTGCCCTCATCCACTCAGCCCTGCCACACTCCTGGCCTTCCCCAGTTTATTGTCCATGTCCATGGGTTATGCATATATGCATATTGGTTCTTTGGTTAATCTCTGACATCTTGATTAGCTCAGTCCACAAACACCTGCAGGCTTTTGCTAGGGACACAGCTTGGCCCCCAGAAAACACTGACAGCACCCAGGGCTCTGAGAGGTCAGTACCTACCACCTAACAACCCTCCTCGCGGGCCTCTGAGGCCCCCCTCACTTCTGGGTCCCCCACAGCACAACCAGGAGGATCTGTGGCTAAGGCTTATACCCTGAACTCACATCACCTGGTCCACCAAGC
>NW_006299270.1:563704-586503 GCF_000327345.1 Myotis davidii | reverse complement strand
GACCCTTGGTATAAAATCCAACCCAGAATATAAAGAGAAGACAATAAATACATAGTATAATGCCTTTTTTTGTCCTATAAACAAAATAATAGGTGAGAACGGAGTCTGAAAATAAGTGTTCTCACGATGCAACCACACAGGAAGCCCTTCTATCTAAAAACATCACCAGATTCAGGGCCTTTTATCAGTCTGAACTTTAGTAGCATCAAAATACCTGATATGTTTTCAGTAATGATCAATATGGTTCACTCAATTCTTGGACTTTAAAACTTAAAAAATACAGATTTTTTTAAATTAGGAAAGTAATTCACTTTTGCCAATACCCCCTTTTAAGTTTTCTGCAACATATCTTATCAACTGTTTGGCTACAATAGTACATCAAAATGTTGCTAATGGATGTGCATAATTTATCACAGTCTATTATATTTCCTTTGTTTTATAGCATCATGTGTCATTTAAATTTTCAATGGAAATAAAAGTACCTGTCTTACCTACAAGCTGAGCTTGGAAAGGTGAGTAGGTGTTAACTAGAGAGTGGAGTAATGGGGAAAGCTTGGGAAGCAAAGGAAATAGCATTTGCACATTTCCTAAGCCAGGAATGAATATATGGGTAAAATTTTGGCATACAGACAAAGTTGTGAAACCATCACACGTGAAATAAATTTATCTGTCTCCCATACACAGGATGTGGCAAAAAACAGGCTTTCAGTTGTGAGTATGCAAAACACAGCGCTTATTCTGTATGCATGCATCTAAGCATAAGCAATGGATGTGGACAACAGGGGGTGAGGGTGAGGGCGAGATTGGGAGGATGAGGGGACGTTGGGGGACACATTTGTAATATCTTAATAAAGAAAAAAACTAAAAATTAAAAAAATATATTTTAAAAACTTTTGTTCAGTTTTTATTATACCTTGTGTATTGGTGGAATTATTTTTTTGTACTTATTCCTAAATATATTATTGGATTTACTATTATACAAATAGGGTTTTCATTCATTGTCTTCTAATTGGTTTTATTTCTGTAAAATAATGCTATTTATTTTAGTATATTAATTTCACAACCTGTTAATTTGCCAAGTGACTTATTTGAGCTGGGTTTATCACTGTTTCTCATATTATTTTCATACATTATCATGCCTTGTTGAAATAAAAAGTTTTTATTCCATTTATATATATATATATATATATTCTAGCCTAGTTACATTGGCGAACATGACCAGAATATTAATGAGTGGAGATAATTGGCATCAATGCCATTTTCTTACTCTAATGCAATATCTCAAGGATTTTTCTGCAAAGTAGAACACTGGCTTTAGAATGCACACACACACACACACACACACATTCACCTACAGTATATATATATATGTACTTTATTCAGTTAAAGTATCCATATATTTTTACTTTTCCTGAGTTTCATATTAATATGTAAATATTAATTGTATGTAAATATATAAATAAATAAAGATCACTATATCTATTGAATAATGTTTGTAGACACTTCAGGTGCTTTTGAAAAGGAGGTATATTTCCTATTATCAGTATACTAGGGGCCCGGTGCACGAAATTCGTGCACTGGGTGTGTGTGGGGGGGAGGGAGTGTCCCTCAGCCCAGCCTGCCCCCTCTCACATACTGGGAGCCCTCAGGCGTTGACCCCCATCACCCTCCAATCGTAGGATTGGCCCCTTGCCCAGGCCTGACGCCTCTGACAGAGGTGTCAGGCCTGGGCACCCCCCGCCCAAGCCTGATGCCTCTGACCCAGGCTTCAGGCCTGGGCAAGGGTACCATCATATCCCCCCAATACCTGGCTCCGTCCCCCACCCAGGCCTGATGCCTCGGCCAGAGGAGTTGACCCTCATCACCCTCAGATCACCAATCACCGGATCGGCCCCTTGTCCAGGGCTGAGGCCTCCGGCAGAGGTGTCAGGCCTGGGCAGGGGACCCCTCCGATTGCTGGCTCTGCCCCTTGCCTAGGCCTGATGCCTTGGCCAGAGGCGTAGACCCCCAGCACCCTCCGATCGCCTGATTGGCCTGTTGCCCAGTCCTGACACCTCCGCCAGAGGACCCCCAGCTCCCCGCAGTTGCAGGCTCTGCCCCTGCCCAGGCCTAATACCTCTGGCTGAGGCGTCCGGCTCGGGCAGCGGGGACCCACATCTGCAGTGGCCCCGTGATCGTGGGCTTCGTATTAACTGCCATCTTGTTGGCAGTTAACTGCCAATCTTAGTTGGCAGTTAATTTGCATATAGCCCTGATTAGCCAATGAAAAGGGTAGCGTCATACACCAATTACCATTTTTCTCTTTTATTAGTGTAGATACTGGTCAATATACTCTGTATGTCCAGAATATCTACCACACTGAAAATATTGCTAAGATTATTTATGACATAACTTATTTTTGTCCAAATTTTTGTTTTGTATTGAGAGTGGCCTGTTAAAATCATCACTTTTTCTAGTTCAAAATGTTTTTATTATCCCCAGTAAAACCCCAATAAGCAATACTCTTCATTCTCCCTTCCTTCCTGGCAACCAGTAATTTGTTTTCTGTAACTGTGAATTTACCTATTCAGAATCTAATCTAATAAAAGAGAAACAGGCAAACTGACCGCACCTCCGCTACACCCCCAAGCCATACCCACCAGCCAATCAGAGTGACTATATGCAAATTAATCCAACCAAGATGGCAGCCAGCAGCAATGGAGCTGGAGCAAGCAGGAGGCTTGGTTTCCCTGGAAATGAAGGAAGCCAAGCTTCCCACCTGCCCTGGCCAGTTGTGGCTTCCACTCAAGGCAACAAAGTTTCAATTATAAAAGATAAATAAATCCCAGATACCTGCTTCCAGCTAGCCTCCACTGAGAGATTGGGTGGCTGGGGGCCGTGGCCAGCCTGAAAACAGCCATCAGCCCCTCACTGAGGATGGCCACACCCTCATGGGGTGAGGTTCCCCACTGGGGTCTTGGACAGCCTGCAAACAGCCGTCAGCCCCTCACCCAGACTAGCCAGGCACCCCAGAAGGACCCCCTACCCTGAAGAGGGGGTGGCCAGCCTGAAAAAGGCCCTCATCCCCTCACCCAGGCTGGCCAGGAACCCCAGGGGGGGAACCCCACCCTGAAGGGGTGTGGCCAGCCTGCAAACAGCCATCAGCCCCTCACCCAGGCTGGCCAGGCACCCTAGCAGGACCCCCACTCTGATTTGGACACTCTTCAGGGCAAACCAGCTGGCCCCCACACATGTACCAGGCGTCTATCCTATATAATAAAAGGGTAATATGCAAATTGACCCTAACAGCAGAACGACTGGGAATGATTGGTCACTATGACACACAGTTACCACTAGGGTGCAGACTCTCAATGCAAGAGCTGCCCCCTGGTGGTCAGTGCGCTCCCACAGGGTGAGCTCTGCTCAGCCACAAGCCAGGCTGATGGCTGCCAGTCCATCAGTGGTGGTGGGAGCCTCTCCCGCCTCCTCAGTGACACTAAGGATGCCTGACTGCAGCTTAGTCCTGCTCCCCGCTGGCAAGTGGACATCCCCCAAGGGCTCCCGGCTGCCAGAGGGATGTCTGACTGCCAGCTTAGGCCGAATCCCCCAGGGAGCAGGCCTAAGCCAGCAGGTGGTCATCTCCTGAGGAGTCCTAGACTGCAAGAGGGCACAGGCCAGGTTGAGGGACCCACCCAAGTGCACAAATTTTTGTGCCCTGGGCCTCTAGTCCTATATAATAAAAGACTAATCTGTAAATGGACCGAACGGCAAATCAATGGGTCACTATGATTCACACTAACCACCAGTGGGTAGACACTCAACACAGAAGCTGCCCCCTGGTGGTCAGTGCCCTCCCACAGGGGGAGTGCCGCTCAGCCAGAAGCAGGGCTTATGGCTGGCGAGCACAGCAGCAGTGGCAGGAGTGCTAAGGATGTCCGACTGCCGGCTTAGGGAGCAGGCTTAAGCCAGCAGTTGGACATTCCCCAAGGGCTCCCAGACTGTGAGAGAGTACAGGCTAGGCTCAGGGACCCCGCCCCCCCCATGCACAAATTTTGTGCACCAGGCCTCTTAGTATTTCATAGAAACAGAATCATGCTGTATAGCATGGGGCAAAAGTAGGTCCAACTTGGGAGTACATGAAACAGAGTTTTTCTTGTATTATTATTTTTGATTATTGTATTTATTTTCCATATGAACAACTGTAAACCTACTTTTACCCCACCCTGTTGTATTTAACCTTTTGGTATCTTTCTCGGAAACAATGTTTTTGAGGTGCATTCATATACTAGCATCTATCAGTACTTCATTCCTTTTTATGACTGAATGATATTCCATTGTGTGGATATGCCACAATTTATCCATCCGTTGATGGACATTCAGTATGTTTCTACCTTTTGTCAACTGTGAATAGTGCTTCTTTTCAGTGTACAAGTGAATAATGTTTGTGTATAAGTATTTGTTTGAGTACCTGTTTTCAGTTCTTTTGGATATTTATGAATGTGTTACTATTTGCTTCTTCATGCATCTCATTTCATTTTTTTTAATTGTACAAATAGCCACTGTTATTTACTGGATAGATTCCTAACATTTTAATCTGCATGGCATTAATCAATTTTAACATTATCAAATGTCTTTCCTCCCTCTGTTTAATTCCCTATAAGTACACTTGTTTGACTAGTATCGGGATTGCAACCTACCGTATACTTACTTATCATTTCTACTTGCCTCAGAAATCGTTGTTCATCACTTTACTTTTAGCATTCTATTACTTTCCTGAGTTTTATCAACTCCTGATTGAAGTCTGCCTTTTTAAAAATTTTGCATCTCTGTTCTTTTTATGACTCTATGAGGATATCTAAATTAATGTGCAGTGCTATGCGACAGTTTTCTTCAGCTTTGTGGTTGTTTCCTCTTTTAGGTGCATGGCTTTTCTTAGGTAGAAAGTATTCTATTCACATTCTTGAACTGTTAAAAAGAGGTTTTATAGAAATGTAGTCTTTTTTAAAAAACATCTGATTTTCCTGGTCAGAGAGCTTCCTCTTCTGTCAGATCTGCCCTGTTCTGTGCAGTTTCCTTTATGGAGGTGCTGGTATGGAGGTGGGGAGGGAAAAGAACACCTTTTTTCTCTTTTATGACTTTAGGATTCTTAAGTCCTCCAAATTATTTATTGGCTTTTACACTCACATCGCTAAGATGCAATACTCCTTTCTTACATGCTTCTCCTACAGAGAAAATTTTTTTTTCCAGTTTCTCACTTCTTGTCTTACATTGCAAACCCTTCCTCACTTATACTACCAAATTTCAAACTATGTTAAGTATTTTGGAATTTATTGCAGTTTTATCTTCCTAACTGGATTACACCTGGGTTTCATCTATGTCCTCTGCTTCTCTTTGTAATAGGATATTTTAAGAACTACCCTTTACCCCGCAGCATAGACATTCAGTAGCAAGAGTTCTTTTAATCTGTTCTCTCTACTTACACATCATTTGTGGTGTTCTTTGTCACCGGAAGGCCTGAAAGGGCATGAGTCTTATGTAGTTTTCTTTGACTCCTTATTGATTTTATGGAATTGGGGGAGACAGGAGGGACATTTGGAATCAAGCAAGCATCTCTGCAATATGAAATTGGAGGTTTAGCTAGTACATTTATTAAAGTACCCTTTCTTTTAGATTCTTACTCTAAAATATATTTGCTACTCTTAACCAATAAAATCTTGTATGGAAGACTCATAAGTTCTCAGTGAATAAGCATTCTAAAATATGAATCTGTGAGGGACAGTGTTTGCCATGGACACCTTTGCCTTATTGTTATTTATGTAGTGTTTTAACAAATACCTATAGCCCATAATGGCTGAAAAAAAAATGAAAGTCTAACCATTTTAATGCTGGACCAAGTAAAAGCATAGAGAGAAAGAGTATCACATTGGATTTTACAGTATAAGTTGTATAGTAGCCAGAAGCATCCCAAAGAATGTGGTTCAGAAAATTTTGACCAGTAATCAGAAAATATTGGAAGTGCTAGTTAGTGCTATATGGAGATGTTTTATGTTATTGTTTAAAATGGCAACTGCTCTATCAGTCATATAATGGAATCCAGCCACAATTTCTTCCACTTAGACTTGGTAATATTTTGTCTTCACTAAAATTCAGTTAACATGAGTTTATTGCAATCCAAATTCATTTTTATATAAATTAGAAATAGAGTGACTAAATATTTTTATGTTATATCCCTTAAGGATATAAATATGTATATATACATAAGTTACAAATATGTAATATGCTTATTTATACTTGTACTTCTAAGAAAAATGAATTAGCAGAGTGATGCCAGCAAGATGGCAGAAAAGGAAGCTCTTGAGCTCACTTCCAAGTAAAAAAATACCAATTCAACAATAATTCGTGGTCAAATTCCCTTGTGAGAAATTAAGAAACCAGTTGAGAGACTCCTGCACCTTGTCTGAGTGCAAATCTTCCACTTTAAAGCCAGGAGGGGAAATTGAGACATACTCTTGTCATAATCTCTACCCGCTGCAAAGCACCATGGAATCAGGAAGAAACGCCCAGCTCCCACCATTCTCTTGGGAGGGAAGACATGACTGAGTGTCCAATGCCCCACCTTTACAAAGGGCCACCCAAAAGGCAGTCTTCTGTCTTCTACCCGAAGGTGTTTAGACTGAAATAATGGGTAACACTATGTGTTGGCAAGGACATAGAACACATTTATATCAATTATGGTAAGATCATAAATAATTTATATAGATAGATAGATAGATAGATAGAGATAGATTTTTAAGCATCATCTACTAGAACTAAATATATGCCAGCCTACAACTTAGAAATGTAACTACTAGGCATATATTAAAGATAATTGTGGGCATGTTTCCAACAAAGAGATATACAAAAATGTCCATGGTAATTTTATTCATAATGGTCAAAAAGTAGGAAAAAAACAAATGTTGAACAGCATTAGAATATATAGTAAAATTGTGGCATAGTCTTATTAATTCTACATAACAATAAAAAACAATGAGCTACTTTTACACACACACACACACACACACAAATGAATAAATCTCAGCCATAATGCCCTGTGAGAGAAGCCACAGATACATATAGTAAACTTCTGTTCATACTGAATTCAAGATTAGGCTAAACCAGTGATGGTGAACCTTTTGAGCTCGGTGTGTCAGCATTTTGAAAAACCCTAACTTAACTCTGGTGCCATGTTACATATAGAAATTTTTTGATATTTGCAACCATAGTAAAACAAAGACTTATATTTTTGATATTTATTTTATATATTTAAATGCCATTTAACAAAGAAAAATCAACCAACAAAATGAGTTTGCATGTCACCTCTGACACACGTATCATAGGTTCGCCATCACTGGGCTAAACCAATGCCTTTAGAAATTAGAGTAGTGATTCTCTTGGAGAAGAGTCAGTATCAATTAGCAAGTAGCCTGAGAGAGTCTTTGTTAGTCAATATTTTAGTCTAGTAGCATTTTCATCAGCTATTTCAACCTAGTAGCATTTGGACAGGGGTAAAAAAAATGTAAATTTAACAGATATATTTTATGCACATTTATTCTCAATTAAAAATATAAAAACATGTAAGCTGTAATCAATAAAATATTTGGTATTTACTAGAGGATGATGAAGAAAACTTCTATGACAACAATTTGTGGAGCGGGTATATTGAGGACCCAGTCCAATAACAGGAGGTAGACATGGGCCATTAAAAGGATATTTTCAAAGCGATCAAAGTGACACTCATGGATAATATAATATTATTAAATATCTTTAAAAGTTTCAATTTGACAGAGAATAGGCTTTTAATTTCAAAAGGGTGATAACAACAGAACCTCAAAAAAGATACAATGTTAGTTTACCATTGGGGTCTGAAATATCTTTTGTTCATAGGGTCATTATGAGAAAAAAATTGTATTCGCTAACTACTATATACAAAAACTTAACCCCAAACTTTTTAGCTTAAAACCAACAAAATATATTATTATATTGCACAGTTTCCATGGATTAGGAATTCAGGAGCTGCTGAGTGAGGTCAAACTGGCTCAAGATCTGTTATGAGGTTGCTGGGAAAAGGTAGGCTGGGTTGCAATCATCAGAAGACTTAACACTGGCTGGAAAAGCTGCTTCCAGGAAGGTTCACTTACATGGTTGTCAGCAAGAAGCTTAATATTTTGCTGGCTGTTCATAGGACTCTTAAATTCCACACTTCATGGACCTCTCCAAAGTCTCTCATGACGTGGTTTCTGAATTCTCTCAAGTGATCTGAGAGAGCACAAGGCAGAAGCCACATTGTCTTTTATCATGTATCCTAAAAGTAATATGCATGACCTATGCCATATTCTATTGGAAACACAGACCAACAGAATGTATTTGATTTTTTCGTAAGGGTTGAATTCCACCAGGCAAAGATTATTAGGAATATGTAGGAAGCTAACTACAAAGGTCCAAACTTTGGCTCCAAATGATTTATGTCCTTCCTACATGTAAAAAATGGGCAGAAGACCTGAATAGTTATTTTTCCAAAGAGGACATACAAATGGCCAAGAGATATTTGAAAACATGCTCAAAGTCACTGATCATCGGAGAAATGCAAATTAAAACCACAATGACATATCACCTCACACCTCACACATGTCAGAATGGCTTTCATCAAAACATCAACAAATGACAAGTGCTGAAGAGGATGTGGAGATAAGGGAACATTCGTGCACTGCTGGTGGGACTGCAGATTGGTGCAGCCACTGTGGAAAACAGTATGGAGTTTCCTCAAAAAAATAAAAATGGAACTTCTGTATGACCCAGCAATCCCACTTCTAGGAATATATCCCCCCCAAAAAAACACCCATCAGAAAGGATATATGCACCTCTATGTTCACAGCAGCATTGTTTACAACTAGAGGCCCAATGCACAAAATTCGTGCAAGGGTCTCAACCCTCACAGCTGCGGTGGCTTGCCTCGGCCCTTGCAGCCCCAGCTTCATCCAAAAGGTTGTCTGGAAGGACATCTGGAAGGTTGTTCAGCTGTCCAGTCTAACTAGCATATTATGCTTTCATTATTATAGATAGCTAAAATTTGGAATAGCCCAAATGCCCATCAGTAAATGAATGGATTAAAAAAAGTTGTGGAATACTATGCAGATGTAAAATAGAGGGATCTGTTACTCTTTGGGACAGCATGGATGGACCTGAAAAATATTATACTATATGAAATAAGCCAATCTGATAAAGACAAGTATCAGGTAATCGCACTTATTTGTGGAATCTAATGAACAAAATGAATTGACCAACAAAATAAGACCTGAAGCCTGAAGCATGTAAGCATGTAACAGACTGACATACTTTGATGTGGGGTTGGGGGGACGAGAAGAGATAAACCAAAAAATTTATGTACTTGTATGCCTATGAACATGGGCAATAGGGTAATGAAGACCGGGGGGAGGGGGGGAAGGGAGGGTGGTAGGAGCGGGGAGAATGGGGATAAATGGAGGAAAATGGGAGATATCTGTTATACTATAAACAATAATTTCTTTTTAAAGTTAGAAAACAAAGTTGGTAATTTTATGATCATATTCTTCATATTTATGTCATACAATATCCCAGAGTGTTGACAACTAATTAATTATAAAATCAATTATAAAATCAATTATAAAGTTGTTTAGTTGGATCATTGAATAAAAATAATGACTCATTATTTCTCTTTTGATTTATCTCTAAAATATCTTTTGTACTTTATCAGGAATCTATCTTGATTTTTATTCTTATAATATAAATCTTTGAGAAATTATATGTAGGTTCTATAATGATTGTTTCAAGGTATAGGAAATTGGTGAGTTATTAGTTCAAATATAACCATTCATTTACCTATCTGATTAAAGACTTCTTTCAAAATATTCAGTTTACCTAAATAGTATATTTTCTTAGGTCAAAAAATATATAGGAGCCGAAACCGGTTTGGCTCAGTGGATAGAGCGTCGGCCTGCTGACTGAAAGGTCCCAGGTTCGATTCCGGTCAAGAGCATGTACCTGGGTTGCGGGCACATCCCCAGTGGGAGATGTGCAGGAGGCAGCTGATTGATGTCTCTCTCATCAATGTTTCTAACTCTCTATCTCTCTCCCTTCCTCTCTGTAAAAAATCAATAAAATATATTTAAAAAAAATATATAGGAAACCAGAATTAAATACATACCAATTCATCTCCATTTCGCAACTAAAGTAGACTGGAATTTTGAGAAGCACAGAATTCCTTCTTCCCGCCCAAGTTTTCAATTCATTAGAAATGAAGTAACAGATGCATTGGTATTCATTCCACTTTTGTTGGCAAGAACAGCAGCCAGAGCCTATGAGAAAAAATAAAGCATGACTGATAGCATTGAAGATTCAATACAATCACTGCTATTTACTCATTCAAAAATAATTTGCTATTTATTCTTTTTTCAATAGCCCAAGTGCCCAGCAATAGATGAATGGATAGAAAAACTGTGGTACATCTACACAATGGAATACAGCCATAAAAGAAAAGAAACAAAATCTTACCTTTTGTGATAGCCTGGATGGACCTGGAGAGTATTAAACTAAGTGCAATAAGCCAGTCAGAGAAAGACAAATTCCATATGATCTCACTCATATATGAAATCTAATGAACAAAATAAACTAATAAAATAAAAACAGACATATTAGGTCAGAGGGGAGTGGTATGGAAGTTGGGTGTAAAAGTTCAAAGAGTTAATAAAAAACCAACTCACTGACAGACAATAGTATAGTGATTACCCGAGGGAAATGGGGGTGGGGGCAGGCAGAAGAGAGTAAAGGAGGGATAAATAATGATGGAAAAGACATGACTTAAAATGGTGAAACACAATACAATATAGAGATGATGTATTATAAAATTGTACACCCTAAACCTATATAATTGATTAACCAATGTCACTTCAATAAATTCAATGTTTAAAAATCTACTACTGTTCTGGCCAGTGTGGCTCAGTTGGTTGGAGCATTGTCTCATACACTGAAAGGTCATGGGTTTGGTTCCCAGTCAGGGCACATATCTAGGTTGCGAGTTCAGTCCCAGGTTGGGGAGCATACAGGAGGCAACTGATAGATGTTTCTCTTTTTCTCTCTCTAAAATCAATAAACATATCCTTGTTGAAGATTTTTTTAAAAAATCTATTAATACACCACAATTTCAGGATAGTAAGTGAACAAGTCAGACTTAAACTTTTTCCTCATGGGGATTATATCCTAGAGATAGAATCAGAATTCTTTGATTTCCAATCATTTTACTGATGAGAGAAATAAGGCAGAGCTAGGTACTTGACCAATGTCACTAGGTTTGAGACCCAGGCTGTCTTTCTCCAGAGCACACGCAAAATATTTCAAAGCAAGCTTATGTCTCTGTCCATGTTTTGTGATTTTGACCTCTTTAGCAGAGTGATTGGTATGTCTATCTCATTGTGTGCTTCTGATCTCTTGCCTCATTAACCCTACGATAGAAGGTGAATATAAAAAATGTAGAAACAGAGTGACTTCCTATTTCTGTCACACACACACACACACACACACACACACACACGCATATACCCCTGTGTTCTACAATTGCCTCAGATGGTCTTTGACCACACTAAAGTGCTTCATTTATTTGAGTTTTAAAAGCTTTTCACACTGTAGCCCTAGCCAGTTTTGTTCAGTGGGTAGAGCATCAGCCTGCAGATTAAAAGATCCCAGGTTCAATTCTGGTCAAGGACACATGCCCAGGTTGTGGGCTCCATCCCCAGTAGGGGGCTTGCAGGAGGCATCCAATCAGTGATTCTCTCTCATCATCATTGTTGTTTCTATCTCTCTCTCCCTCTCCCTTCCTCTCTGAAGTCAATAAATATATATATATATTTTTTAAATCTTTTAACACTGTATTCTCCAATGTTCTTTTCCTTTCAAGTCCTTTGAACATGTCTTCAGACACTCTATTATCCTTATTTTTACTAATATGTTAATTATCATACTTTTTACTGTGTTATTCAGATGAAATACTGATAGTTGAATTTACACTTCTGTTCTTGGAAGAATAATTTTATTAGTTTGGGATGAAAATGTGCGACAGATAATCAGAATAAAATTCTTGAGATTAGGGACCTTGATCTCTGAGTAAGTATCTGGAAATACAATCTACCATTCATCCACATATAAAGCAGGCTCCCAAATATTTTTTTCTTATTTCTACTGTTTATTTTTAAGCATTGAAATATTACCATAGATGAACTTTCTTTGTTAAAGACAGTCTTTTCAACCAAAAAAAAACAAAAAGGAAAAAGAAAAACAAAACACAAAGAATGTGATTTTATTTTTCAGTTTCCATGAAAAGTTTTCTATGAAAAGTTTTTCATCTTTTTATGCAAAGTGCACATGGTTCTGTTTTAAATTAACCACCAAAACTGATAAAATTTAAATTCTAACCAGAGAATGTAAACATAAAAATTCATTCATCCAGACTTTATGTAAATCCATTCTGAGAGAGGTGATGGATCAATAATCATTTGCCAACTTGAAGTCTATTTGTTTTTAGTTTTCTTGTTGGACATCACTGAAGTAGCAAAAACTGCACAATTTTGCTTTTGTTGCCCCATGTAAAATTGCCTTAAGTAAATAGAATTTTAAGAATTTGCCCACAGATTTAGTTTTGAGATTATACAAATTTGTGACACAATCCATAACCGGGCGACCTTCGTTTGTAAGTTATTCAAAGTTTTCAGAATCATGTTTGGTGATACTTATCCAAAACATCTTTTTTCACCTTAGTTCACTGACTTAGAAATAAAAATTCATCAAGGAGTGTTCAATTTAAGAACCTTAGACTCAAGTCACAAAAAAGGGTAACTAAACACACACATCTACGCACTCACAGGAAAGTTGTATATAAAATACTCCCTTTAATTCCTTCTGAACTGCCAACCTGGTTGGTTCTTTGAGCCCTTCTTGTACATAGGCACTTGGATAGTGTTTGTGCCAAAGTCCCTACCACTTATCTCCACTTGGAGCAGTGGTTATTATTGAACCACCCACACCACTCATTATATGGGGTGAACTCTAGCCAACCAGTATCTGTGAAATATTTTTCTCCTAGAATAGCTGAAAGCTTTCCTGATCCCACACATGGCAGTTTGGACGTAATGAGATCTTATCACCTGGATGGGGTTCAACCAACAAGTCTCAGTATTTGGTGCAGTCAAGCCCCTAGTCCTTACAAAAGGCAAGTCTGAATACGGGGGTTTGTTCCATTCTCCACAGTCATCAACCTTGTGAACTTCCTGTTTCCTATGCTAGTAGCTACAGAGAGCAAGCTTTATTGTATTCCGCCTGCCCTTTCCTATATTAACACTCTCTTTCTGACCTTTATTCCCTGGACATCCAAATAAATTTTTCACTCAAAATCATTCTCGGGGTCTGCTGCCAAGGGAACCCAGACTGAAATTACACTGAACTGTTCCAATTCAGTTATGTGTTTGGTTTTGGAATGTTCGGTATCCTTCCAGAAGATGCATCTCTCTGTGCAGGATTTCCTCTCTCCCAGTGGCCATTGGAGGCAACCACACTTATCTCCACTGTAATTTACTATAATCCTTGTTCAAAGCAAAGGATGACTCCATTAACTACAACATTCAGACCAAAACAAAGAGGTAGGGAATATAGACTAATGTCATGTGAACAGGGAGGTCTTTTGTCTGCTTAGCAATTTCAAACTGAGATATTGCAGAACATATGTAATAGTATACATGCTAAGAGCCCCAAATTAGAAATTCATTTTGATCTCACTACTTTGAAAATGCATGCATTCTGAGTTGAAGGAAAATTGCTAGCATCAGGCTGCAACTTATTCTCCTCATAAGGGAAAGGGAAGACTCCCTGAGAAAGGCAGAAAAAAGGATTCTGGACTGACAAATTCTCCTGTGAACATGCTAATGATAAAACTGCTAGCAAAGACTAGTGGGTTCCACTTGTCCAAATCCTGATCTATTGACTATTTTATCAGGATGTATTAGAATGTCTAAAACTATTCATGGCCAAAACAAAAGATAGGACTAGACCCTATGGGTTTCCAACTTCCTGGAAAATGTTGCATAAACTATATAGCCATCTGAGTATAAAATAGAGGTGTATCCTGACCCCCAGGCACTGCCTTTTATGTACATGAGGCACTCACAACCTTCCATGAGAGACCTCATTTGGTATTCAGTGAGTCTGGAATAGAGTGTGTCCTAAGTTGGAAAGAAGAACCTGGCGGGTGCATGCAGGCCTGGACCCCTCACTGCTTTGTCTGCACCTCACAAGCATTTATCATTGAAATTTATAACAAAGGTTGACACTGAGTAAAATCTCTGAGAATGCTTGTGAGTCGGATTTAACAAGCTAATCCTTTATGTTACTTTCTTGAGGAATTGATAACTTCCATCCACATAGGTCATGAGAAATATACATACTCTTTCATGTCCATAATCACACAGCCCTTAGCACCCATCTTCACTTGCAGCTGAGTTATCATGGCCCTGGTAATGTCTGTTGTACCAGGAGATCTCTGCATCTCTGTGCCTGGAGCCTTCATCTCCCCCTAGATCTGTTAGAAGCTTAGCAGTCCTCACACCAATGAATCTCAAGACTTGATGTGTAAGTATCACAGCTCCTTTTGCCTCTCTAATATGCAGGGACTTTTGAAATGCATGTTTTAAAAAAGAAATGTGTGAAAAAGGGATTTCCATTTCTTAATATGAGGCTACAAAAAACTTTCCTGCCATGGAGAAAGAAGAGTAGGCTAATGGAAATGATGGAGGAGGGTGAAAGATCAAGAAGAGTGGCAGGACTGATGCTACTGATGGGGGTGAGGGAGACATGCTGTGAGAAGAGAGAATGCATTAGGTGACTGACACTCAGGTAACACTCAAATCCGCATGTCCCTTCATCAAAACCTTGAATCACAATGGGAAGAGACTAAACATCCGGGAAAAAACTTCATCTTCCATGTGAGAGATTATCATGTACTTTCTGCTCTCATGGCATATTCTAGCTGTTCTTGTCATTATCTGGAGATAATTCCCGGTAGGAAGAGTTGGCATCGTCCTGTTTAAGACCACCAGACAACACTGTTTCTTGCAATTCCAATAATCCTTGTAAGACCTCATGAGAAAAGGAATAATAGTAATCAAGAAATTAAAGAACAGGCTCTAACCCTGTGGTCAGGGAGAAGACTGTTTCTGAAACTTGGTCTGGTTAGACAAAAGAAGTCCAAAATTCATCCTTGAATGGAAATAATAAAACACCCTCTCTATATTTTTACAGAGGAAGTTGATAAAAGTAGGAAACCCAGAATGAGAATTATTTGCCCTTTGGGGCCAACCAGGGTAAGAATAGTAGGAAAAAGAATTGTTGATTTTCAAAATAAGTACTTCTGTATTATGGATTTTTAAAGCATGTGCAGGGTTCCCTTTGGCAAAAAAAAAAAAATAGATAATAAAATGAAATAAAAATCAAATCTCCAAGAAGTATAATTTATGTTATTTTAGACTTTAAATATTTTGAAATATGGTTTTCATATTCTGCATCTATTATCATATAACTTAATTTTATTTCTCTTATATATCACTTTATTCTAAAGTAAAATGGTTTTGGTTTGATGGTCACATTGTCCTTATACCTGGAAATATAAATGAAGGTGTTTCATTATCCTGTATTGATTCATTCCAAGGTAAAATAGTAAAAATCAAATGATATGTACCTTAATTTGGATTTTCAGTGTTCGAAAGATACAATTAAATGCGAAATAAGAATATCAATTCAATTTTCTTAAGATATATGTGCAACATTATCATAAAAGTGAGTTTTACAACTCATGATATTTAGGGAACAAATTTTCTGAATTAATCAGGAAAAAAAAGGACAAGTGAGTAACTCCTTTACTGAGAAACATAAAAAAAAAAAAGAAAAGAAAACCCAAGAGAAAAAGTAAAAAACAAATACTGAACAAAAGTGACCAGGGCACAGATTTTGTTTCTCTTGGGAAAATATGAAAGCAATCACTTTGTGAACCATGGTTTCAAAGCAAGAGGTTCAAATTGCGTGTAATAAAATCAGGAGATTTAAAAAATAATTTTTCTTTTTTATTTAAAGTAGAAAACTAAATTGAATCGTTACTAATATGAATGGTTTAAAATTTGTTTATATGATATTTGTTACAGTGAGATAAAATAGACTTTGATGTGTTTCTCTGCCTTCTAGTGGCAGATTAATGAGCAGGGTTTGTTAAAATGTAAGAACTTCTGTTTTCAGTCATATAAGTATTGAGTTTTTCCTGAAAAAACAGCTAAATAAGCTATTTCTTTCAAATATAATTGTTTTGACTTCATCACTTTCCCCACTCCCTGCACTGTATAGGATAATGAAATAGAGATGTGTGTGTGTGTGTGTGTGTGTGTGTGTGTGTGTGTACACACCAGCCTACAAGTGAACAGAAGTTAAAACACATATGGCACAAGAACACTTTCATCCTTTGAGCCTACTGGGGAAATCTGGATAGAGATAAATTACTATTGTGTCCTTTGTTTTCCTGTCTCGAATTTCGCACCCTGAGAGCTTACTGGTAGTGCAATTCTATGAACCTTGAATTGCTTGCTGAGACCTTCGCTTAAACTCAGAAAAAGCAGAGGAACAGTCAAACTATGAGACACTTAAATTATGAGAGAAAGCAGAGCCATCTTCCCAGAACTGGCTGCTGAGTGTCTGACCCAGTTCAAAGAGGGTAGGGACTTCCTAAAGTCCCACTTGGGAACAGAGTCAGACACAGGAAATGAATCCCTCTCCTTGCAGCCCCGATGACACAAGATTTGTTTATATACTGTTGCTTGTGCAACTCTAAGCACATAGCATTTTAAATGAAGTGAACGTATTCCATCAGACTCAGCCATTTATCCTCATGCACCAAATCACATGGCTTATTTCTCTCTCTTTTTTTTATTATTACTTTTTCACATTAAGTTATAGAGAACGAATAACCAGCAAACTGCACTTTTCTTAGGAGAGGTTAGAATTTAAATGTTTTAAACCACACATCCTTCCTAAGTAATTAGAGACTCCATCTCAAGACATCTTTGTGGGTATGTGCTATAGTTTG
This sequence comes from Myotis davidii, assembly GCF_000327345.1. Lineage (NCBI taxonomy): Eukaryota > Metazoa > Chordata > Mammalia > Chiroptera > Vespertilionidae > Myotis > Myotis davidii. The sequence continues at coordinate 569,342 of NW_006299270.1, read as the reverse complement.
TGTACTCAGCACAGGTTTAGAATGCAGCCATAACAAGAACTTCCTTCTTAAAAGGATAGATTAATTTTTATTTTTATGCCTCCCACATGTTATTTCAGAGACATAGAACAAGCTAATTAATTTAAACCAAATGAAAGTGATGAGTTAAAATTATTATGATTCAACTTTGTTGAATAAAGCAATGGAAACAAATGAAATTTTACTGTCATGAATGAAGCTATGTATTAGAATTGTGATGGCCTATTTTATCTCTAATTACCTAAAGGACAAAAAATGAACTCATTAAATTTACTTAAATGATGTACCAATGGTAAGACTACTGAATACATATATTTATTTATGATTTAGATGATTTCATTTTCACAGAAACACAGGCATCTATAGCTTAATATTTAATAAACTAGAGGCCAAGTGCATGAAATTCATGCTTGGGGAGGGGGGTTTCTCAGCTCAGCCTGCACCCTCTCCAATCCAGGACCCCTCGGAGGATATCTGACTGCCAGTAAACTGGCAGTCGGACTTCCCTCTCACAGTCTGGGACTTCTGGCTCCTAACTGCTCACCTGCCTGCCAGCCTGATCACCCCTAACCACCTCTGCCTTGGCACCTGCCACTGTGACTTTGTCTGGAAGGACGTCCAGAAGATGCCTGGTCTAATTAGCATATTACCCTTTTATTAGTATAGATGACTTATTTTTATTTCTTATATATTAACCCAAGTGTTTTATAACCTTTTACCAAAAACTTCAATTTTATGCTATTCATATAATTTCTGAAGACACTTATGTCAGTTTTATAATGAGTATTTCAAAGAAAAGTAGTAACCAGATAATTTGTTCAAAAGTCCATTCAATATCAAACAAATTAAAAGTGTTCAGCTTAGCCATGGCCAGTGTGCCTCAGTGGATAGAGCATCAGCCTACACACCAAAAGGTCATGAGGTTTGATTCACGGTCAAGGGAACGAATCTGGGTTGCAAGTTTGATCCCAGGCGCCAGTAGGAGCACGTGTAGGAGGCAATCAATCACATTGATGTTTCTCTCTTCCCCTCCCTCCCTTTCTTCCACTCTTTCTAAAAACTAATGGACAAAATATCCTCAGCTTAGAATTAACAACAGCAACAACAACAAATGTGTTCAGCTTAATTTTGAAGTATTTTTCAATGTCCCCCAAAGGTGATATTGTGATACTTGGTTTGAGCAAATATTGACTCATCTCTGCTCTGTAGCTGAAATACACTGGAACTCTGACAATCACAGAGACCCCAGCTAATGATTAAAATTTGTGTATCATTAGGAATGAGGTAATACTTGAATCTTTCTCTAATCCACTCTTGAATAGAACAAAGTCACAGAGCAAGGAGATACTTCCTCAGAAAGAAATGAGGAAAAAGGACTCATATTAAAATTAAAATTTGAGCAAGGCTTGGAAATACACAACTCTGGTTACAATAAAGTGAGAAATGGATACAAGACCTGCCTCATATCGAAACCTATTTAAGACAAAAAAATTCAACCTACATTGTCTCTTCTAACCCTTTTGAATAAAATATAATTTATATATCGCTGAAACCAGTTTGGCTCAGTGGATGGAGCGTCGGCCTGCAGACTCAAGGATCCCGGGTTTGATCCCGGTCAAGGGCATGTACCTGGGTTGCGGGCACATCCCCAGTGGGAGATGTGCAGGAGGCAGCTGATCGATGTTTCTCTCTCATCGATATTTCTAACTCTCTATTTCTCTCCTTTCCTCTCTGTGGAAAATCAATAAAATATATTAATATATATATGTAATTTATATATTAAAATTAATAAAAACATACAGTTTAATGACCATCAGATTCAAAACCCATGCAACTAAAACCCATGTCAAGAAATAGAAAATTTCCAGGGTCACAAAGATCTTTCCTCCTATAAATTTCCAGTTACCATCTTCTTTCTCTTTCCATACATACCACCATCTTTACCTCTCACATGATCTTCACATCTAATGTGAACTATAGTTTAGTTTTGCCTGGTTTTGAAATTTGTATAACAAGAACAATGTAATATAAATTATTTTGTATCTATCTTATCTTCCTTGTGTTCTTGTAAAGGACATCCAAGGACTCATCTTCATCTTCTTAACAACAACTAGGCTTGATGTAAATTACTGTGGCTGATGAATAAAACAAATGATTGATGTGAATCAGTTGGGGCCCAATTTGGATACTGGAATGGGGCCAACTTTACTGAAAACAAAATGAAGAGTAATGACTATATAAAAGAAATTTTTAAGCATGAAACTTCTAGGAGGATGAACTTTGGGAAATTGTTGACTTCTTTCAATAATAATTTGTTTGCTTTTGTAAGTTTCCTTTTATTTTTTTAAGATAGGTCTTTTAAAATATATATATTATTGATTTTTTACAGAGAGGAAGGGAAAGGAATAAAGAGTTAGAAACATTGATGAGAGAGAAACATCAATCAGCTCCCTCCTGCACACTCCCTACTGGGGATGTGCCCGCAATCAAGGTACATGCCCTTGGCCGGAATCGAACCTGGGACCCTTGAGTCCACAGGCTGACGCTCTATCCACTGAGCCAAACCGGTTAGTTCAATATAGGTCTTTATGACTGAGAGTCTACCACTAGCTCCAACAAATAGCAGCTTCAAAGAATAAAGACATTATATCGCAGTTTCTGAGGGTTGGGAATCCTTGAACAACTTAGGATGGATATGACTCAGGTTCTCTCATTAGGTGACTGTCAAGATAGCTGGGACTCTGTTATCTGAAGGCTTGAGTAGAGCTGGAAAATTGGCTTGCAAGACATACTCATTACAGAGCTACTAAAAAAGACTATATTTCTTTTTAAATTGAATTTATTGGGGTGACCTTGGTTCACAAAACCATAAGGTTTCAAGTGTACAATTCAACAAAGAGGTTTTGGCTTCTTGTCACATGGTCCTTTCAACAGGGCTGCTGCTGATATGATGGCTGGCATTCCCGTGTCAAATGACCTGAAAGAGAAAAAGAAGGAAGAAGCCACACCACCTTTTATGAACTAGACTCAGAAGTGGAATACCATCATTTCCACTGTCTTTCACTGGTCACACATATCAACTGTGAGACAACGTGGGAGGAATTTATACAAAGTTACATGAATTTGAAAGTGGGAATCATTGGTGAACATCTAGCATTTGGCTGTAATGCACACTTTATGGATTTTCACCTTTATAATAAACAAAGACTGATAATATAAGACACACCTCTTTGAGAACTGTGAAATTTATAAGTACATTTACAATTGTTACTATGTGACCTAAGAAAGGAGAAGGCAATGTAGAGAGTAGGGTTGGTGCCTATATAATCTCATTTCACACACCTTGACATGAATTGGCAAACTATGGCCTGTGGAGCAAATTTGTCCCACCATTTATTTTTCTAAATAAAATTCCCTTGTAACACAGCTAAACCATTCATTTCCATACTATCTATGTTTTCTTTTTGCACTGCAATGGCAGGGTTTCAACAGAGACTAGCCCACAAAGCTAAAAACATTTATGATTCATTTTTTTATAAAATGCTTTGAAGATACAAAGAGAAAAAATTCAAAAACTCCAAAATTACGGAAATGTAAAGGGTGGGTAAATATTTACAATATTTCCAAATATGTAAAGAGATGATAAGGCACCAATGAGCATACTTATATAATGCTTTTAATAAGGGAAAATCGTCCGATACAGCAGGTGAAAGAGAATTCAATTGAGTTGGGGACTGAGAAACATCCAGGAATAAACTTCCCAATGTTATTCTTATTTACACAAAGATAATTTTTCTCTGGATAAAACTGCTGATATTTGATCTGATATTTATGTGATGAAATTTGGTTTCAGGAGAGCTGAGGCAGAAGTTTCCTGCAGAGTTTGGTCATAATAATGGAGACAGGATGTCTAACCAATTATCTCCACTGTAAGTTATCAATAAACAAATTGGCCTTTGAGTCTTTTGAACTTAAAAAAAAAATCCTTACCATAAATAATTAGTTAGTTAGTTAGTTGGTTGGTTAGTTCACTGTCCTTACCATGACCAAGAGGCAAAAACTGATGCTCAAATATCTCGAGATAAGCTGTCCTGACCCCATTGTAAAATAACCCCATTGGGTAAATTTAGATGTCACTAATGGAGTAACTAAGAATGAATATATCGGGGTAACCATAAAACCACAATGAGATACCACCTCACTCCTCACAGCTTTCAGAATGGCAACAAAGAGGGCTGGCCTCTGGGAGCTGAGGTCCTCAGTCTCACAACCACAAGGAACTAAATTATGCCAACAGCCTGAATGAGCTTGGAATAGAACTCTGAGATTCTGATGAGAAAGCAGGCTGGTGAAGACCTTGGTTCTAGGCTTATAAAACCACAGATAAGGAAACAACTAAGACATGCCCAATTCCTGATCCAAAGATAATATCAGACAATAAACATGTACTGTTGTAAGCTTCTAACCTTCTCATAAGCTGTCATGAACCCACACATAGCATGTATTATATACTCTAAGGCAGTGGTTCTCAACCTGTGGGTTGCGACCCCTTTGGGGATTGAACGGCCCTTTCACAAGCGTCGCCTAAGACCATCAGAAAACACATACAGTCGTGCTCTAGAAGATTGCGGCGATATAGGCAGACGCGTCCCAGGTCGTGTTCTGGAGCAAATGGAGTGAGCAGCTGAAACTAATAGCACCCACCCCGAGTTGGCGAAAGGGCTCAGCTGGTGAGACGGTTTGCAGCCGGGAAGAGCAGAACTCCCCTGGAAAGGTAAAAGGAACCCAGGGATTTGTGCAGGAAAATTTGCCGGCCCTCTGAGCCCAGACGGTTGGAGGGAGACCGCGTGGCAGACAGCCACGTCCCTTGGGACAGGCACAGCCCCTGACTGGGGAGGGGAGAGCCGCGGGATTCCTGGCGCCGCCCGGGGGATTTGAGAGCTGGGTTCTGTGAGCACGGAGGACTGAGCCTAAAAGGGGCAGCCTGAAGAGCTGATCTGACTATCAGTGCCCGTAATTGAAGAGTTTACAGAAACCAAGCCGTCCCCGTTTCCGTGGCCGGCGTTTGTTTGTTTATTCTCGCCGAATCCTGTTCATGGGACATTTTGGATACGGGCACTCACCGTGCTGAAGAGAGGGAAAAGGTGCGGAGGTTTGGAATCTGGGGAGAGACTGAGGAGAGAGGGGGGACCAGCGAATTGAGTGCTGAGTCGCCCCTTAGCCCAGGACTGGGGCAGTCATTCTCTCTGCAGAGTGAGACTCCTCCCCCCAGCCCCCAGGCAAGGAGCACAGCCACACCCAGATTCCACCCTGAATGAGAGCAAGGATTAAAATAATCTAATCAGCCCCTGGGAGTTAACAGGGCCTGGCCTATAGAGGGATTTTCAATGCCATATAGCCTCAGAGGCCAAGCCCAGAACACTGCCACCCAGAGGCTGAGCCACAAACTGATTCTTTGCTAAATACAAAATAAGGCAGGCCAAGGAAAAAGTCCAGCCTGCCTTAAAATAAGGACTGTGGTTTACAACACAGAGGAACAGTGTATCGCAGGGAAACTCAACACTCTCCTGAATACCTGGCAGGACTAAAGGCGAGCCAGACTGAAGAATAGAAGAACCGA